>NC_045988.1:23812629-24146365 GCF_010909765.2 Amblyraja radiata
TGTGAAGCTTTGAAAGACCAGAGTAAATTGAAATCTCACTTATATTATCAATGACTCAACACATTTTGAAAACAGGACATACAATTGTGATGGATTGGATTCATTCAGACCACAGGAAATCAGAGGTCAAGTCGTAGATTCAACAGCGAGCTGGCTGCAGAACAGAAGGAACAATGGACTGAAAGAAGATGGGGGGGGGGGGGGGGGAGAAGAGATGATAAGAAAGGAGATAGACACAAAAAGCTGGAATAACTCAGCAGGACAGGCAGCATTTCTGGAGACAACAAATGGGTGATGTTTCGGGTCGAGACCCTTCAGCACAGTGATGCACTGGTAGAGTTGCTGCCTTGCAGCACCAGAGACCCTGGTTCAGTCCTGACTACAGGTGCTGTCTGTACCTAATTTATAGGTTCTCCTTGTGACCACATGGGTTTACTCCGAGTGCTCCGGTTTCCTCCCACATTCCAAAAATGTACAACTTTGTGGGTTATTTGGCTTCGGTAAAATTGTAAATAGTCCCTAGTGTGCGTAGGATAGTGCTAGTGGGCAAAGATGGTTGGTCGGCACGGACTTGGTGAGCCGAAGAGCCAGTTTCTGCACTGTATCTCTAAACTAAAGTAAACTAAACTATGAATCATTGTGTTTGTTTTAAGATTGTCTTCACCAATTGCTTAATTGACTTACATATCAATGGTTCCTATGGTTCTCTATTATCATGAATGCACTGCATAGTGAAATTCTTTTTGCATAGGTCACACATGCACGAGTCGCCATATTTTGGTACCATTTGCAAAAAGAAAAAGTGCAAAGTTGGGAACATATGCGGAAAGTGCTGGAACACCCCCGATCCAGGTAAGCCCAAGTAAGCTCCAGGCTGCTACAGGACCTCCTCCATTGCCCCTAGCAGGCTCGGCTCACAAACCGATGTTCCTTTCCTCATGGAATATTTATAAATGAGCTCAACCATTAGAGTCCTGGAGTCATAGAGCGTGGATACAGATCTATCGGCCCAACTCGTCCATACCGACCAGCTAATCTAGTCCCATTTGCCTGTGTTTGGCCCACATCACTCTAAACTTTTCATTTCCATGCATTTATATGGGTATACAATAAACACTGACAAACATTAAGAAAACATTACCCACCATCACACAAGGTGTGTCAATACCTGATGGATATCAATACAAAATGTGTGCAAGATAGTGAATTTTGGTACAATGCCACTTCTTGGAAACCTCTAAATGCGTTTAGATTGCAAAAAAAATGTAGGCTATCAGTTTACAAATCGTTAACAAATATTATAAAAAATATTTTAAAAATAACATTGCAGGTTAACAAAGTTGTAAACAGGTGAAATAAAGCATGTAACAGAAGTTTAGTTTAGTTTACAGAAGGGTTTCGGCCTGAAACGTCACCTATTTCCTTCACTCCATAGATGCTGCTGCACCCGCTGAGTTTCTCCAGCACTTTTGTGTACCTTAGTTTAGTTTAGTTTAGTTTAAAGATACAGCACGGAAACTGGCCCTTCAGCCCTCCAAGTCCGCACTGACCAGCGATCCCCGCACATTAACACTATCCTTCACACACTAAGGACAATATATACTCATACCAAGCCAATTAACCTACAAACCTGTACATCTTTAGAGTGTGGGAGGAAACCGAAGATCTCAGAGAAAACCCACGCGGTCACGAGGAGAACGTAAAACTCCATACAGACAGCACCCATAGTCAGGATTGAACCCGGGTCTCCGGCGCTGCAAGCGCTGTAAGTCAGTAACTCTAACGCTGCACCACTGTGCAAACCAAGACAAAATAAATTGCAGATGCTGGAATTTTCAGCAAAAGTACTGGAGTAACTCATCAGGTGAAGCAGCATCTGCGGAGGGAATGGACTGGCAATGTTTCGGGTTGGAATCCTTTATCACACTGATAACTTCCATTTCCTTGGCATTTTTTTCATCTTAGACATGAAGAGCAATCCATGTTTATGACTGAGATACTTGCCTCTGATAGTAGTTACCAGGCCTTGAACTCTGCAGCCATTTCTTTTTAGTTTAATTTGGAGATATAACTTGGAAATAGACCCTTTGACCCACCAAGTCCACACCGACCAGTGACCAACCGTTCTCACTAGTTCTATGTTATCCCACTTTCTCATCCATCCCTACACACCAGTACGGTACAGTGGCGCATCGGTAGAGCAACTGCCTTACCTCGCCAGGTCCGAGACCAGAGTTCAATCCTGACTACGGGTACTGTCTGCACGGAATTTGCACGTTCTCCCCGTAACCTGCATGGGTGTTCACCGACTTCTTGAATTTCCTCCCACAGTCCAAAGATGTACAGGTTTGTAGTTTAATTGGCTTGAATATAAATGTGAAATTGTCCCGAGTGTGTGTAGGACAGTGTTAGAATGCAGGGATCGCTGGTCAGTGCGGACTAGGTGGACCGAAGGGCGAAGTATCTCTAAACAAAACTAAACTAAACTAAAAGCTAGAGGCCAATTAACCTACAAACCAGCACATCTTTGGGGTATGGGAGGAAACCGGAGCACTCACAGGAAACCCACACGGTCAAAGATAACGTGCAAACTCCACACAGACAGCTCCTGAGGTCAGGATCAAACCGGGTCTTTGGTGCTGAGGCAGCAGCTGCATTACTCTGCTGCCCCGAATGGCCTCACTATGATTAATGGCCACATTGTTTTTGATTGATGACAACTGATCAATTGCTTTCAATGCTTCGAACAATGTTATGACGAATCTAAGGATTTTATGAAAGAAAAATCACATTTGAAAAACTTAATAGAATTTTAGATTGCAACTAAGAGGGTGGATAAAAAGAAGCTAATGGATATAACGTGTTGGAAGGTTCAGAAGGCATTCAATCAAATGCACTAGAAAGACTGCTGCACAAACTAATGGCCATGAGGTGGGATATATTGGAGACACAAAGAATTGCAGATGTTTACTTTAGTTGAGAGACAGTATGGAACCTGGCCCTTCAGCCCCAGCTGAGCATTAGACACCCATTCTCACACATTCTATGTAATCTCACTTTCTCACCCACTCTCTACACATTCCGGACAAGTTACAGACGGCCAACCTGTGCATCTTTGGGATGTGGGAGGAAACCTTTGTGGTCACAACTAGAACGTGCAAACTCCTCCCAGACAGCATCCGAGGTTGGGATTGAACCGGGGTCCCTGGCGTTGTGAGGCAGCGGGTCTACCCGCTACAGCACTGTGCCTCCCTCAAGATGCTGGAATTTTGAGTGAAACCGGAGCGCTGGAATAACTCAATGGGCCAGGCAGCACCTGTGGAGGGAATGGAGAGGTGAGAGTTTGGGTTGGGATCCTTCTTCAGACTGAATGAAATGTCACCAGCCCATTCCCTCCCCAGATGCGGCCTGAGCTGATTAACTTTCCCATGACTTTGTGTTTTGATAGAGCAACATTTGTCCCCCTTCCACCCCAGTGACCCTCTTATCCCTTGTCTCGCGGGACTTCCTGTTTCTTGACACAAGGACTTTGCCTACACATCGGAATGTGTGTCCAGATTAATACTGTTTCACGTTGGTTTCCATAGTTGTGACTATTCCGTACACACCATCCACCATCAGGTCCTGTGTGCCAAATAGTCCTGATTGAACACTCTCTGCCCACAGACAAAATAATCTGATATTACCTGATCCAACCAGCTCCGATTGTTGCAGCATTTAGTCAATATCTTTAAGACAATTTACATGCCCACTGTCTCTTTGGGGCAGAGTCACTGAAAGCATGGGATGTATATATCTGATTGTGATGGATTAAAATGACATAAATTCTCTGGTAAAATCCTTGTGAGACTTCATCCGTGGTTTGTTGTACTAATACATTTATTAGTGTTTCCATCTCTCTCCATCCCTCCCCCATCCGACAAGTCTGCCGCCCTCCTGATTAAATTTTATCTTTGCATGCTTCACTGTCACCTTCCCCTAGCTGACAATGATCTATTCTACATTTTCCTTGAACCTAATCCCCTTTGATGTCTCCTTTTCACACCTTACCCTTCCATATCTCCGTGTCCCCCTCTCCCTTCATTCTCGGTCAGGAGAAGGGACTCGACCCGAAACGCCATCCATTTGTTCCATCCAGAGATGCTCCCTGTCTCGCTGAGTTACTCCAGCATTTTGTGTTTATACCTAGTGTACATTGACGGTGCCAAAGTAGAGATAGTTGAAAGATTTAAGTTCCTAGGAGCAAATATCACCAGCAACATGTCCTGGACTAGTTATATAGAAGCAATGGCCAAGAAAGTGCACCAACTCCACTACTTGCTTAGAAGGCTTATAACATTATTCCCATTATTCCCCACTATCATGTGAAAGGCTCGATTGCAATAATGTATTGTCTTTGGACTGAATGGGTAGCACACAATAAAAGCTATTCACTGTACCTCAGTACACGTGACAATAAACTAAACGGAATGCTGGACTATCTCAGTGGGTCAGGCAGGATCTCTAAAGAACATGAAAAGATGATGTTTCAGGTCAGGACTTCAGATGGATTGTGGTGGAGCAGGGAAAAAGCTGGAAGAGAGGTGGGAACATGACAAAGTGTGGCGACTGATAGGTGGATACAGGTGAGGGATGTTTTTGATAAGCAGATGGTTAGTCAAATGCCAGAGAAGAAAAGACAAAAGATGTGAGATAAGGAGAGAAGTGCGATTGTAAAGCAAGAGGAACGAATATAAGTGGAAGGGGACAGGAAGAGATGGAAGGGGAGAATTGGACGTGAATCCAGATGGAAGAGAGAGACAAGGGAAAACAAATAAATAAAGAGAGAACCTTAGTTACCTAAATTTGGAAAATTCAGTGTTCATACCATTAAGTTATAAGCTATCCAAGTAAAATATCAGGTGCTGCGCCTCCAGTTCCTCAAGTGAATCTCCTTTGCACTCTCACCAGTACAATCACATCTTGCCTACAATTACACATAGTACTCCAGTTGTGGTCCAACTACTGTTTGATATAGATAGACACAAAACCTCAGCAAGACAGGCAGCATCTTTGGATAGAAGGCCTGGGTGACGTTTTGAGTCGAGACCCTTCTTCAGACTAGAGTCAGGGGAAAGGGAAATAAGAGAGATAGTTGGTGAAGTAGAGAGATGTAGAACAATTGGATGAAAGATATGCAAAAAAGTAACAATGATAAAGGAAACAGGCCATTGTTAGCTGTTTGCTCGGTGAGAACGAGAAGCTGGTGTGACTTGTGTGGGGGAGGAATGGAGAGAGAGGGAATGCCGGGGTTACTTGAAGTTAGAGAAATCAAAATTGATGCCACTGGGTTGTAAGCTGCCCAAGCAGAACATGAGATGCTGTTCTTTCAATTTGCATTTAGCCTCACTCTGACAATGGAGGAGGCCTAGGACAGAAAGGTCCGTGTGGGAATGGCTAGTTGAATTAAAGTGTTTAGCAACCGGGAGATCAGGTAGGTTCAGGCGGATTGAGCAAAGGTGTTCAGTGAAACGATCGGCCAGTCCACGTTTGGTCTCACTGATGTACAAGAGTCCACATCTTGAACAACGGATACAGTAGATGAGGTTGGAGGAGGTGCAAGTGAACCTCTGCCTAACCTATTTTATACATGTTTTATTATGGCATCCCTTGGTCTTCGACAAGACAAATATCACGTTTACATCCTTAACCTCCTTATTTACCTGTCCTGTTACCTTCAGTGATCATTGGACATGCTCATGATGGTTCCTCTGTTGCTCAATACCTCTAACAGCTCAACCATCCATCATATCCCAGCCTGGTAACCCTTTCCAAAATGCAACACTTCACATTTTTCAGGATTAAATTCCATGTACCAATGCTCTGCCCATTTTGCCAGGGTATCATTATCATTCTTCAGGCAAAGACAACCCACAACAGCATCATCAATCTTCATGTCATCTGCAAATTTGCTAATCCGATGTACAAATCTAGATTGCTAATGCATTTAGTAAACCATAAGGGTCCCAGCATCGATTCCTGTGGTACACCACTGGTCACAGCCATTCATAAAAACATCCATCAAGCATGAGCTGCTGCCACTTACAATCAATCATATCCAATTTGACTTGGATTCCATCACCTTTACCTTTTGGACCAACCTTCCCTGTGGGACCTTGTTAAAGGGCTGTTGTAGACCATGCATACTACATCAACCACACCACCGTCACCAATACGTTTAGCTGCCTCTGAACATTTCAATCAAATTAGTCAGACAGGGGATACAAGAAACTGCAGATGTTGGAATGTTAAGTAAAAAACAAAGTGCTGAAGGAGGTAGTCAAAAATGCTGGAGAAACTCAGCGGGTGAGGCAGCACCTATGGAGCGAAGGAAATAGGCAACGTTTCGGCCTGAAACGTTGCCTATTTCCTTCGCTCCATAGATGCTGCCTCACCTAGCTGAGTTTCTCCAGCATTTTTGTCTACCGATTTTACAGCATCTGCAGTTCCTTCTTAAACATAGTGCTGGAGGAACTCAGCGGGTCATTTGTTGAGGGGATGGACACATGATATTTCGGGTCCGGACCCCAATGGAGTGAGGGGAGAAAGCTGGTAAAGAGAAGGTGGAGGTAGAACAAAGGAGGGGTGATTGTCACTTGAGTGGAGATATTGACGAAGGCTAGAGGTGAAATGGAGGCTAAAGGGTGTCAGATAAGGAAGGAAGAAGCGGAGTGAAATGTAAAGCCTGAGGGAGGATAGGGACAGTGTGGAGATAAAAGGAAATGTGGGACAGCATAGGTGGGAGGAAAGTGGAATGAGGATGTCACAGTGGCACAGCGGTAGAGTTGTTGCCTTATAACGCCAGAGACCCTGGTTTGATCCTGACTATATGGAGCCTGTATGGAGTTTTTACGTTCTCCCTGTGACTGTGAGTTTTCTCCGGGAGATCCGGTTTCCCCCAACATTCAAAATGTAAAGATTTGTACATTATTTGGCTTTGGTAAGAATTGTAAATTATCCCTAGCGTGTGCAGGATAGTGCATGTATATGGGGATGACTAGTCGGCCTCAATGGGCCGAAAGGCCTGTTTTCACACTGTATCTCGAAACTAAACTAAACTAAGTCACAAGTTCACAAGTTATAGGAGTAGAATTAGGCCATTCGGCTTATCGAGTCCACTCATGGCTGATCTCTGCCTCCTAATCCCATTTTCCTGCCTCCCCCCGTAACCCTTGACACCCATTCTAATCAAGAATTTGTCTATCTCTGCATTAAAAATATCCACTGACTTGGCCTCCACAGGCCTCGGTGGCAATGTGTTCCACAGATTAACTATCCTCTGACTAACGAAGTTCCTCCTCACCTCCTTTCTAAAAGAGCACCCTATAATTCCCAATGGCTTCTGGTCCTAGACTCTCCCACCAGTGGAAACATCTTTTCCACATCCACTCTATAAAGTTTCAATGAGGTCCCCCCTCAACCTTCTACACTCCAGCCTAAATAACCTTCTAAACCTTGCCTAACCTACTCATTCTTATAAACCTCCTCTGGACCCTCTCCAGATCCAGCACATCCTTCCTCAGATATAGGTCCCAAATTTGCTCACAGTAAATGCTAGCATTGAATTTGTCTTCCTTACTACCGATTTGATTTGAAATTAACTTTTTGGGACCAGCACCCACCAGTTCCTTTGCACCTCCGATTTCTGGATTCTCTCTCCATTTAGAAAATAACCTTATTATTATCAAAATGCATGACTGCACCTTACTATACTGAATTTCATCTGCCACTTCTCTGCCCACTCTCCTAACCTGTCCAGTTCTTCTGTAGAGTCCTTGTTTCTTCTACATTAAGTTATGACCGTTCATAACAAAATGCCAGAAAGTCAGTACTAAGCCCTGGGGTCTTGACTAGCAATATCCTTTCAGTCTCAAAAAAACACCATTTAACCACTGCCCCCTGCTTGCTGCCACTGGGCCCATTTTGTGCAAATTACTACTTCTTCAGTTAAACACTGTTAGTCAACTGTTCTCAACCCCTGCAAATGGAAATCAAAGGAAAATGCAGATGGTGGAAATATTAAATAAAAACAAAAAACGCTGGAAATGCTCAGAAGATCAGACAGCATCAGTGGAAAGAGAAACAAGGGCAATGTTCCAAGCACAAATGGGGAACATTTATTTCAAGTTATAGAGAGAGTGCAAAATGACGAATGCAACATTGCTGACATGGTGAGGCCAAGACTGGTTATAGAACTTTGGTTTGGCCGCATTTGGAGGACTATGTGCAGTTCCGGTTTCCCCATTACAGGAAGAATGAGAAGGCTTTGGAGAGGGTGCAGAAAAGGTTTACCAAAATGCTGCCTGGATTAGAGAATATTACTTATAAGGAGACGTTGGACGATCTTGGATTGTTTTCTATGGAGTGCCAGAGGCTGAAGGGAGACCTGATAGAGGTATATAAAATTATGAGAGCCATGATAGCCTGAAACTTTTTCTCAAGGTGGAAAAGTCAAATACTGGAAGGCATGGCTTTATGGTGAGATATAGAATGTTTAAATGAGATGCATATATCAAGTGTAGGGAGGAACTGCAGATGCTGGTGTTCATTGAAGATAGACGCAAAATGCTGGAGTAACTCAACGCGACAGGCAGCATCTCTGGAGTGGAGGAAGTATTTTACACAGAGTGGTTGGTGCCTAGAGCATCATGTTTTGGGTGTTGGTAGAAGCAGATACGATGGTGGTTATTAAGAGACTTTTAAATAGATTCAGATATATGCAGGGAGTGGTGGTACATGGATCATGTGCTGCAGAAGAGATTAGTTTCAACATATCCCCTTCATGTCTGGTATATTGTGGGATGAAATGTCTGTTCCTATGTTGTTTGGTGTTCTATGTATGCTGCTTTAATAATGCTGTAATGCTTGATGAAGCTATAGTTTCATAAAGAGTTGTATAGTGTGCAAGCTGGCTATTCGGCCCAACTTGTCCATGCTCATTTAAGCACGTCCCATTTACCTGCACTTGACCCATTCCCTTTAACCCTTTCTAAGCATGATCCTATCCATAATCCTGCACAAATTCCATTTTATTCCACTGCCTTCTCCTCAACCTCCCTTCGTCAGACCTGGTGAAGAGATGAAAGGGTGTGCATTATATTAGAGTGCGGGGAACAGGCTTGAGAACAGGGTGAATGACTATCAAGTGCAGATCAAAGACATGAAGGCAGCAATTACTTTATCAACTTGCAGTTTGAGCAAGATGAGAAAATAAAGAAAGACATTGAAAGAGGAAGGTACAGGCACACTTGTAGATGAACATGGCCTTGTTGAATTCAATGTGGAGTCCTGAGGGCTTCAGTGTGCCCAGACAGGTGATGGGCTTGTATTGGCCATTGCTGTGGACCAATGCAGATGTCCAGGACAGAGGGCAGGATGATGGTACTGTAGCTCGCTCTGTTGCCTCTCAGTTCCAGGGTCGCGAGTTCGATCCTGACATCAGGTGCTCTTTGTGAGGAGTTGGCAGGTTCTTTCCATGACTACATGGGTTTCTCCCAGATGCCCCAACTTGATCCCCAAATCCCAGAGGGATGCTGGTAGGTTAACGGCTGCTATAAATGATCCTTGGTGAAGGTTAGTGAAAAGAAGGCACGAAAGAGGGTGAGTGAGAGTAAGTCGCCGTGGTGTAGGGGTGGGGGAATCGCATCATATCGTATTGTGTAGAACAAGGGACAGTACAGCACAGGAACAGGCCCTATGACTCACCATGTCTGTGCCGAACATGATGCCAAATCAAACTAATCCTTCAGCCTCCATTCTACTCCAAGTGACTATCTGGAAAGCACTTGAAGGTCACTATGGATTTGGTACAGAGTATTGACAGGCAATTGATAAACAGGTCCACTCTGCACTTGCACTATAGATATTTCCTCTGCAGAAGCAAATGCCATTTTCTTTTGAAAGTCATTGAAGCTGCACTAATCACACATTCAGGCAATGCTTGACATCCCAGGACAACTCACTGCCTGAACACAGCATTCAGTCTGCAAGGCGACCCTGAACATCCATGGACGCTAATTGACCTAGTGTTTTCCATTCATAATTCATTCACTGGACAGAGGAATTCCATCCAGTCTTTCAACCACCGCACTGGAATGGTATAAAGATACTAGAGAAGATTCCGTGGTCTATTACGCTGGAACTAGGGACAATGGATTCACATGGAGAGACTAAATGAATTGTTCTCAGAGCAGATACGGTTAATGGGAAATTTCTGTGTCATTCATGAACAATTGGCAGCACAGTGGTGCAGTGGTAGAGCTGCTGCCTCACAGCTCCGGGTACCCAGGTTTGATCCTGACTACAGTTGCTGTCTGTGTAGAGTTTGTCCATTCTCCCTGTGACCGTGTGGGTTTTCTCTGGGTACTGCGGTTTCCTCCTGCATTCCAAAGAAGTATAATTTTACTTCGGAGTCACGTGAGTGACTAAGTAAAGACCCCGCCAGCACGCATGTGCGACATAGCATCTCATGCAGAGCAACAGCGAAGGGCGGGAGAACGAGCTCTCCCGCAATAGAGTTTAAATCGAGACCTCCAGGTAAGTAAAACGTATTCTGAGGTCGTTTTTCGTCAAAACCCTTGTTGTGCTCTGTGTTATCGAGAACAAATGGACAAGGGCAAAAAACCAAAGAAGGTCGCGCCCCGTCCGACTGTGATGGCCCAGGAGGGTTCCAGCAGTGGGGGGCGACCGGCGGCACATGGACCGCTCTCGCTGCGGTCCACAGTCACCGACGCAATTTCTGCTGAGCCGAGCCCAACGTCACAAGCTGCTCAGCTCGAACCACCGCAGCGGGTTGGAGGCAAGGCAAAACAGAAGTCGGTCCAGCCGGTAGACTCCGATGAGTCCGCTCAGGAAGACACGCCGCACGAGAGCGGCAAAGGTGACCGTTTGTCCCGCATGGAGCGGTTAATGGAGCAGATGCTCCAGCGGGACTTGCTCCGGGAGATGGGGCAAGCCCGCCATGGGAGTGCACGCACACCCACAACAGTGCAATACCCGGCACTGTCCATCGCATCTCCCTCGACAGAGGGGAGCGTTGGTGGCCAGGGCTGGGCTGGTCAAGAAGAGAGGTCCGTGGCTGAAGACAACAGCAGTATGCTGGGTGTGCAGGAACAGGAAGAGCTGCTGGGCCGTTGCAATCAAAATTGGCGGCCAGTATTGACTACCTGTCCTTCAACCCACTACAAGAACAGGTAGTAAATGAGGCGTTGTACAGATACACGCCCCCGGAGAACTGCATCTCACTCAATGTACCGGCCATTAACAGCCAAATCTGGGGGTACATTGGGTTGGGCATACGAACCCAAGAGGTGAAGCTCCAAAAAATCCTGAAGCTCCTGACGTCAGCTATCACATCTTATGCTCGTTCCGTGGATGGGGTCGAAATGACCGACAACCAGCAGGACACTCTTGCTCTACTGTGCAACACACAGTACGAGATAAATAGCCTGCGGAAGGATGCCATCAGAACTACCCTGAATCCCAAATTTGCAGGGTTGTGCAAATCTGCGACCTCACAACCTCAAATCCTGCTATTTGGAAAGGACCTGTCGAAACAGGTTAAAAATCTGGATGAGGAGTCGAAAGCGCTTGGACTCATGAGGGCAGGCCTAGGAACGAGCAAAGCCACACAACCCAGGCGGCAGCACCCCTATGAATCCACCAGCAGGCGTCAACATCAGGGTGCTGGTGAAAGCATGGGGCCCGCATATCATCCTCGGAGGTCTTTTTTAGGCCAGGGCCCAGAGCGGACCCCATGGAAGATGCGCTAACCGCACACAGCAACACCTCGACCGACGAAGAAAAAGAAACCCAGGAAATGAGCACTCTACCAGTAACCATGGAGGTAGGTGGGTCTGGTTCCTTCCAGGACATGAAAGGTGCAGGGCCTGTACTAACAGGGGGAAGGTTACACCTGTTTTTGGAAGCATGGAGGACTATCACTCTTGATAATTATATACTACAAAGTATTCAGGGATACAAAATTGAATTAATCCAAAAAAGTATGCCACCAGTTCAACATGCACCCCACAGGGAATTTACACTCTCACAAAAAGAAAAATACGAGGGACAGGCAGAACTGGTGAGATTACATACAAAAGGAGTCATAGAAAAAACGGAACATGACTCTTTGGAATTTGTATCAAACATCTTTACAAAAACCAAGATAGATGGTGGCTGAATACTTTTGTTAGGTATATACATTTCAAAATGGAAACATTTGTTACTGCCAAACAATTGATTTCCAGAGGATACCTCTTGGCATGCATCGATTTAAAAGATGCATACTATTCAGTACCCATCCATAAGGATCATCGTAGATACCTTAAGTTTAACTGGATGGGGCAAAATGGCAGTATAAAGTGTTGCCAAATGGTTTAACATCAGCCCCAAGACTATTTACCAAGATATTAAAACTGGCCTTGGCAATACTAAGAAAACAAAAACATATTGTCATGGCATATCTTGATGATATTTTGATAGTGGGCAAAACCCTGGAATTAGCTAAATCAGCAGTATTAGCTACCAAACATTTGTTTGAAACTCTGGGGTTTGTTATACATCCAGATAAATCTAAGTTTATACCATCCACAACTATGGACTATCTGGGATTCACAATTAACTCAGTCCACATGTCTGTAACGTTGCCAAAAGAAAAAGCAGCAGAATTGGTGCAAGCCTGCAACAAATTGATGGTTACCAATCAACCAACTATTCGACAGCTGGCAAGAATAATTGGGAAATTAGTAGCAGCATTTCCAGCTACTCAGCTTGGACCTTTGCATTACCAAAACTTACAAAGAGCAAAGGTACAAGCGCTAAAACAACATGCAGGTCATTTTGATCGACCCATGAAATTACCAGTTAAAGCAATTTCAGAGTTACAATGGTGGAAAGTAAACATTTCGCATAGTTCCAGCCCCTTCATTATCAGTAACCCAGCAATCACGATACAAACGGATGCCAGTGCTCAAGGCTGTGGAGCAACTAACACTATATCTAGTACTGGTGGTAGATGGAATATACAAGAATCATCACTACTACAGACACTGGGTATAAATTATTTAGAAATGTTGGGTGCATTTTATGGGCTAAAAGCTTACTGTTCAGCTATGCACCATTTGCATATCCGCCTACAAATTGACAATACCACAGTGGTGGCTTATATTAACCATATGGGCGGAATAAAATCGATATCGTGTGACAATCTGGTCAACACAATCTGGCAATGGTGCGTCGACAGACATATTTGGCTATCAGCAATTTACCTACCAGGTAAGCTCAATACAGTGGCAGACACCTGTGGTATTATGGAATAATAATGCAAGGCTGGGCAGACGGGCACTAGGACCCAGTAGAATTGAGCTCAGGCCCAGTGGAGAGTCCAGGCTCCAGTAGCCGGAGGTGACGTGGTTACCGGGGGAGTTGGGGTGTGGCCCGGGCAGGCACACGAACCTGCAGCTGCTGTACGGAGTTACTAAATAAAGACAGACTCCGTTTAGGTCGTCGTACGAGCCTTATTATTACTTAGTATAAGAATAACTCGACATGGTGTCGGAAGTGAGAGACTTGTGAGTTAAAAAAAAAAATAAATAAAAAGATAAGAAAAAGAGGAAAGGGGTATCGTTTTGGCGGGAGATCGGAGACGAGCCGGCAGATATGGCGCAACCTACACCAACTGCTACGTTCACAATACAACCTCCAGAGCCATTCGATTTTACCACGCCTCAAGAATGGGAGCGTTGGATCAGGCGTTTCGACCGCTTTCGGCTTGCAAGCAATTTAAACGCGACGTCGGCAGAAAACCAGGTGAACACGTTAGTGTATTGCATGGGCGATGAAGCCGAAGATGTGCTAAAGGGGCTAACGCTAACTGCAGATGAGAGGAGGATGTACACGGATGTCAAGGCGGGCTTTGATGCATTCTTTGTACCTAAAAAGAATGTAATCTACGAAAGAGCCAAGTTCAATCAGCGTGTGCAACTGCCAGGAGAAACGGTGGATTCCTACATCACTGCTCTATACGGATTAGCTGAACACTGCAACTATGGACAGTTACAGAACGAGCTGATCAGCGACAGGTTGGTGGTCGGGCTGAGAAACGTCTCATTGTCAGAAAAGCTCCAGCTAGACAGAGACCTAACCCTTGAAACTGCTATAACAAAGACAAGGCAGTCTGAAGAAGTTAGACGACAGCGGTCTGACTTAAGGGGAGAAAATAGCGGTGCTAACAAGTGCTCTAATGTTGATGAAGTGCATGCTACAGAAAACCAAATTTTCCCTCAAAGCCTCAGCCACAAGCACAAACACCAGGCAGATATAAACTTAATACACGGCCACAGCCAGGTTCAAAGGCCTGTTATAGATGTGGAAAAATGCCCTCGCATGGGAAATGGGAATGCCCTGCTACGGATGCTGTGTGTCACAACTGTGGCCAAAAGGGACATTATGGCAAAGTGTGCTGAAGCAGTGCAAAATCTCTCGATGCTGTCACTACAGAGGAAGAAGAGAGCTTTTTCCTGGGAGCCGTGGAAGCAGGAAGAGACCCGTGGACGGTGCAGCTACAAGTGAGACAAAAAAAAGTGTGCTTTAAAATAGACACTGGTGCTGATGTCACCGCCATGCCAGCCGAGATGTACCATGACATTACAGGGGGGCAGGATGTGAAGCGCCTGGCAGTGTCGACACGCCCATTGTTTGGGCCAGGGGGCAATGCACTCTCTGCCTGGGTGTAGCCAGAGAAACACTGCGCAGAGGCAAAAAGACAGCCATAGAGAACATTTATGTAGTAAAAGACCTGCACACTGCACTGTTGGGAAGGCCTGCCATAGAACGGCTTCAGCTTGTGTGCAGGGTTGACGGCATCACCGTGGAATCAGTGAAATAACAATATCCGAAGCTGTGTAGCGGCTTGGGTCTTGTTCGGAGGCCATACTCAATTAAATTGAAGCCAGAGGCTGTGCCCTTCTCTCTCCACACGCCACGCAGAGTCCCTCTGCCGCTTATGGGAAAAGTGAAGAAGGAGATAGATCGTATGGAGAAGATGGGCGTAATCACCAAGATTGAGGAGCCGACTGAATGGTGTGCCGGTATGGTGGTGGTGCCGAAAAAAACAGGTGATGTTCGCATTTGTGTGGACTTCACAATGATGAATGGATCAGTATGCAGAGAAAAGTTTATCCTGCCTTCTGTCGAGCACACTCTGGGCATGCTAGCAGGTGCAACAGTATTCAGCAAATTAGATGCCAACATGGGCTTTTGGCAAGTACCATTGACAAAAGAGTCTGCCAAATACACCACCTTCATCACGCCTTTTGGGCGCTACTATTTTAACCGTCTACCCTTTGGCATAGCATCAGCCCCCGAGCACTTTCAAAGGATGACGATAACAGAAGTGACCGGTGGCCTGGAGGGGGTACTGTGTCACATGGATGACATCCTGGTCTGGGGACAGACGCAGGAGGAGCATGATGTGCGGCTAGATGCGGTGCTAGAGAAGGCACAAAAGGCCGGCATTACGCTCAACATGGACAAATGTGAGCTCACACGCCACACAGTCAGATTCCTGGGTCATGTGATTTCAGCAGATGGAGTGAAGCCAGATCCAGAGAAGACGAGAGCAGTACAAGAGATGGATGCACCCAAAAATGTCAGCGAACTCAGGAGTTTTCTGGGCATGGTCAATCAGCTAGGCCGCTTCTTGCCTAACCTGGCTGAAAAAGACAAAGTGCTACGAGACCTGCTGTCCAAGAAGAACCACTGGTACTGGGGGACAGAGCAGCAAGCCGCCTTTGATCAGTTAAAAACAGAGCTGTCATCCACACCAGTGCTCACATTATGCAACCCAAACAGTGCTCTATAGATCTCTGCTGATGCCTCTTCCTTTGGCCTGGGGGCAGTCCTGCTGCAGAAGAGCGATGCCATGTGGTCACCTGTGGCATATGCGTCCAGGTCAATGACACCAACAGATCAGCTCTATGCTCAAGTAGAGAAGGAGGCATTGGCTGCAACGTGGGCATGTGAAAGGTTCAGCTGTTTCATCCTGGGAAGACCATTCGAGCTGGAAACTGACCATAAGCCGTTGGTGAGTCTGCTGGGAGGGAAAGCTTTGGATGACCTCCCACCAAGAATCCAAAGATTTAGGATGAGACTCATGAGGTACAACTATACAGTCGATCATGTCCCTGGCAAAAGCCTGTGGACAGCCGACACCTTATCTCGTGCTCCTCTGAGAGCCGCAAGAACACACACAGACACAAGCCTATTAGAGGACACCAACATCTATGTAGACTCTGTCATCAGCAACTTTCCTGTCAGTGGAGATTATCTGAGCAGCCTATGTGAGCACCTGCAGGCAGACAGCACATGCTCTGCACTGATGGAGTACTGCACAGGCGGCTGGCCCGACAAAAGCCAACTGCAGGGAGTGCTGAGACATTACTGGACTGATAGAGCAGTGCTGACTGTGCAGGATGGGCTGCTGCTGCGGGGCACGAGGCTCGTCGTCCCATCAGCCTTACAAGGAGACTACATGAGGAACACCTGGGGGTGACAAAGTGCAGGGGCCGGGCCAAACAGACGGTATGGTGGCCAGGACTCAGCAGCCAGCTGAATGACATGGTGCTGAAATGTAGAACCTGCATCCAAGAGAGAAGGAACGTCAAAGAGCCGCTGATGCCAACAGAGATGCCAGACAGGCCTTGGCAAACCTTGGGAGTTGACCTGTTCACGCTGAAAGACAAGACTTATCTACTAGTAGTAGATTATTTCTCAAGGTATGTGGAAGTTGCGTTGCTGTCACCCACAAGGTCAACAGATGTGGTGGAACACCTAAAATCCATGTTTGCTCGTCATGGAATTGGTGAATTTCTGAAAAGTGACAATGGGCCCCAGTTCTCAGGTAGCCACTTTAAAGCCTTTGCAGCAGAGTATGGCTTTGTGCACATCACGAGCAGCCCCAGGTTTCCTCAGAGCAATGGGGAGGCAGAACGCGCGGTACAAACCGTGAAAAACCTGCTAACAAAGGCATCAGACCCATATCTTGCATTGCTGGCCTACAGAGCAACCCCTCTACAGAACGGCTATAGCCCGGCCGAGCTGTTGATGGGGCGCCGCCTCCGCACTACAGTTCCTGCCCTTCCAACCCTGCTGAATCCAGTTTTGCCTGACTACAACGCGCTGGGGGCCAAAGAAAGGGAGAAGAGGAGGAACGACGCAAGATCCTTCGACAAGAGGCACGGAGCGAGAAATCTGGAGCCGCTCGTACCTAGGGAGGATGTGTGGATCACCGATGCACGAGTCCAGGGCAAAGTACTATCTACACACAATACCCCTCGCTCGTATATCGTCCAGGTGCCTCAGGGCACACTGAGGCGGAACCGGCAGCACTTGGTGCTGCTGCAGACCAACAGTGGGGCAGTCGACGCTGATGAGCCACCAGTGGGAGAAGATTCACCTAAACCAGAGCCAGCTCCACCAGAGCCAGCTCCACCAGTGACAACATCACCCAGCAGAGAGGGCCCCACCACAGAGACTGTGCGGACCAGGTGTGGGAGAGAGGTTAGAAAGCCGAAGAGACTTGATTTGTGAAATTGTTCTGTAAACCTGGTACATTTACCT
Organism: Amblyraja radiata; assembly: GCF_010909765.2. Classification (NCBI taxonomy): domain Eukaryota; kingdom Metazoa; phylum Chordata; class Chondrichthyes; order Rajiformes; family Rajidae; genus Amblyraja; species Amblyraja radiata. The sequence continues at coordinate 23,830,288 of NC_045988.1, forward strand.
GATACCTGAGAGAGTAAGTTTGGAGGAACACAGCCTGCTAAAGTAATAGTTCACAGTGTGGTAACGCGTAAGTTACTTTATTTCTATTTTGCATGCGTGAATCAGGGACAGGTCTTCCAGAAAAAGGGCAGAATAAGCCCCTTAAGACCTGCAGAGACAATGGTAGTCCACCCTTTGTTCTCAAAGAAAGGGAGATGTGGTATTATGGAATAATAGTGCAAGGCTGGGCAGACGGGCACTAGGACCCAGTAGAATTGAGCTCAGGCCCAGTGGAGAGTCCAGGCTCCAGTAGCCGGAGGTGACGTGGTTACCGGGGGAGTTGGGGTGTGGCCCGGGCAGGCACACGAACCTGCAGCTGCTGTACAGAGTTACTAAATAAAGATAGACTCCGTTTACGTCGTCGTACGAGCCTTATTATTACTTAGTATAAGAATAACTCGACAACACCAGGTCACGAAAATTCAATGACAACACCGAATGGATGTTGAACCCCAAAGTATTTGCTGAAATTACAAAGTGATATGGAACACCTGATATTGATCTCTTTGCATCCCGACTGAATCACCAGTTATCAACATATGTCGCTTGGGAACCAGACCCTGAGGCAGCAGCGATGGACGCGTTCTAGCTGAATTGGCGAAATTGTTTTTCTATGCGTTTCCCCCCTTCTGCCTCATCAGTCGGGTCCTACGCAAAATACAAATGGACTCTGCTTCAGGTATTTTGGTAGTACCCGACTGGCCTACACAGCCATGGTTCCCTGTGGTCCTTGACATGGTCACTGAACCACTCATGACCATTCCCAAAAGACCAGATCTGTTGGTCCACTCTGTTACGGGCGAAAGTCATCTGTGCCATGACAGGATACATCTGTTGGGTTGCAGAATTAAAAAAGGCCACTATTGGATCTGGGACTTTCAAACAGGACCATGGACATGACGGCAGCTTACCGACAATCAACCAAGAAACAGTACCTTTCCAGCATCCGGAAGTGGGAAGCATACTGCTCGAGGACTGGGGTAACATATAGAACAGCTACAATAACGAATGTCCTGGAGTTTCTATCCAGCCTTCACTTCGATGAAGGGCTGAGTTACAGCACAATTAATAGTGCTAGGAGTGCTCTGTCAGCCTATCTATGGCAGGCACCAAGACAGGAGTCCATAGGATCACATCCACTGCTGGCCAAACTAATGAATGGTATTTTTAATACCAATCCCCCTAGACCAAGGTACACCCAGATCTGGGACGTCAGTGTTGTCCTGTCATTACTAAGGGGTTTGTCACCCGCCAGATCCCTGACTCTGGAACAGCTCACTCTGAAAACTGTAATGCTGATGGCTTTGGTCTCAGCCCAAAGGGTCCAGTCCCTACACTATCTAAGACTGGACAATATGGTCACATCAGCTAACCAAATTACATTCAAAATCTGGGAGCTGGTCAAGCAGAGCAGACCTGGAACTTCAGGACTGACGATGGAATTCCGGGCGTACCCACCTGACCCCCGTTTATGTGTCATGTCACATCTGCTGCTATACCTTAGCACAACTAAAGCATTCAGAGGGAGCGAAAAGGCACTATGGGTCAGCTTCAAAAAGCCACATGGTCGGGTGTCGGTACAACCATCTCAAGATGGCTCAGACAGGTATTGGGAGCTGCTGGGGTGGATACTGACATTTTAAAATCTCACTCCACCAGGGCAGCAGCAACATCGGCGGCCAGGAATATGGAGGTACCAATGGACCATATCCTGGCAACAGCGGGATGATCCACGGAAAGGACTTTCCAAATATTTTATAACAAGCCGATTGCCAAACCTGCATTGTTTACAGAAAGGATTTTAAGTTCTGCAAATATATAATTTAAGCCCGGGGGAGCGTTATTTTCTTTGTTTAAAAATAAATATTGTTATTGTTTTTAAAAAATGGATTCATGTTTAATTACGATAACATACTTCCTCCCCTGGATGACTTCGGCAGTGAGTGAAGCATGGACTGTTACACGGCTTGAAATCACAGAACTTTAAAATCTTCATGTAGTCACTCACGTGACTCCGAAGTAAAATAGTAAGATTAAACGAGCTTACCAGTTTGAAGTTTGATCTTTATTTTATGAGGTGTTATGATGAGGGATTACGTGCCCTCCGCTCCCGCTCTCAATTATAAAGGTCAACTGGTATCCTAGTTCTTCTTATCTTTACTATGTTTATTTCAATTACTATTTCTGTGATTCCACACCGCTGCTTTGAAGAATGTCGCGCATGCGTGCTGGCGGGGTTTTCACGTAATCCCTCATCGTAACTCCTCATAAAATAAAGATCAAACTTCAAACTGGTAAGTTCTCGTTTAATCTTACTATTTTGTAAGTTATATTGGCTTCTGTAAATTGTCCCCATGTGTGTAGGACATAGATCTAGTGTACTGGTGATCGATGGTCAGCGTGGACTCAATGAGCCAAAGGGCCTGTTTCCACGCTGTATCTTTAAACTAAACTAAACTAAACTAAACCTAACCAAACCAAACTAATTAATAGACGTATTCAAAATCATAAAGTGGGCCAATGAAGTAGGGAGGTTCTCTTTTATCTGGCAGGGGACTCAGTAACCAAAGGCACACATGCAAGATAGTGAGTGAGGGATGAGGAGGTATCTATGAACCATCAAGAGTTGTAATATACTGTTCGAAAGGAAGGTCATAAGCTCACAAGTGATAGATGCAGAATTCAGCCATTCGGCCCATCAAGTCTACTCCGCCATTCAATCATGGCTGGTCAATTTCCCTCCTAACCCCATTCTCCAGCCTTCTCCACATAACCCCTGACACCCGAACTAATCAAGAATTTATTCATCTCTGCCTTAAAAATATCCATTGACTTGGCCTCCACACCCTTCTGTAGCAAAGAATTCCACAGATTCACCACCCGCTGACTAAAAATATTCCTCATCATCCCCTTTAATTCTGAGGCTGTGAGCTCTAGTCCTGGACACTCCCACCAGTGGAAACATCCTCTCTACATCCACTCTGTCCCAAGCATTTCACTATTCGGTAAGTTTCAATGAGGTAAGTTAAAGTAGGCTCAATAACACTCAAAACAACTTGAAATATGGATTTGAAAGGAAGATACTTTCAGTGAACGTGCAAGGAAGTGGTACTAATTAGCAAACTCATTAAATCAAGATAATTGGATAGTTGGAATAGAGCTTCCTTCTATGTCATAAAATCCAATGATTTTTATTGCTTGTGGAAGGCTGCAGCAAGGAAAATGCAGTTGAAAGTAATTTTCAATGCAATACATGATGGTACATGAATCCCATTGAGACCACGGAGCTGGTCAGCATTCTAACCACCTACACCAGGGAAATCATTTAAAAGTTATTGCGAAGGATCGTGCAGCAACAGCACCAAGGGAAGGCAGGATGGAAGACGGCACATTGCATTAAGTAATTGAATTAACTGGTTAAACTGAATGTTGTTGGAGGAGTTATTCTATGGGAAAAAGATAAGACCTTGTGAAGTGGGTTCGATCTCGACTACAGTTGCTGTCTGTACCGAGTTTGTATGTTCTCCCCATGATCTGCGTGGGTTTTCTCCAAGATCTTCAGTTTTCCTCCCAAATTACAAAGACGTACAGATTTGTAGGTTAATTGGCTCGGTATAAGTGTAAAATTGTCCCTAGTGTGTGTAGGGTAATGTTAATGTGCGGGGATCTCTGGCCGGTGAGGACTAAGTGGGCCTGTTTCCGCGCTGTATCTCTAAACGAAAAAAAACTGAAGAAGAGGCGTCAATGGCAGGTGGCTCAGTACAATGGACAGTAAACAGGTGTTCCTTCATTTATAAAAGTGATGCATCCCTTGAAATTTTTGCATTAAATAAAATTTCATAAATCAAAAAGCCTGGGTGAGGTGCATTAAGTACATATTGATAGAGTGCATTTCTACAGATTCATGGTCATCATTCTGGCGATAGCTGCATTTGTAAATTACAAACACATGCCCCAGATAGTTAGAGTCATAGAGCCAATAGGTCGTACAGTGTGGAAGCAGGCCCTTCAGCCCAGTTTGCCTATGCTGACCAAGATGCCACACCTACATTAGACATGCCTGAGTTAGGCCCATATCCCTTTCCAATCCATGCCTTTTAAATGTTGTTAATGCACCTGCCTCAACTCTGGGACAGGTTGGAAAAGTGAGCAGAGAAGTGGTAGATGGAAGTGGTAGATGGAAAATAGGGTAGCGAAGTGTGCAGCCATGCATTTTGGTAGTAGGAATAAAGGCATAGACTATTTTCTAAATGGGGAGAGAATCCAGTAATCGGAGGTGCAAAGGGACTCGGGAGTGCTGATGCAGGATTCCCAAAAAGTTAATCTGCAAGTCGAATCGGTAGTAAAGAAAGCAAACTCAATGCCAGCATTTATTTCAAGGGGGCTTGTATAATTAAACAGGGATGTAATGCTGAGGCTCTATAAAGTGCTGGTAGGGCTGCATTTGGAATATTGTGAGCCATTTTGGGCACCATATCTGAGGAAGGATGTGCTGGCTCTAGAGAGGGTCCAGAGGAGGTTTACAAGAATGATCCCAGGAATGAGTAGGTTAACCTATGATGAGCAGTTGTCAGCACTGGGCCTGTACTCGCAGGCGTTTAGAAAAATGAGGGGGGACCTCATTAAAACATACAGAATAGTGAAAGGCTTGGAAAGAGTAGATGTGGAGAGGGTGTTTCCACTTGCGGGAGAGACTTGGACTAGAGGTTATAGCCTTAGAATGAAAGGACGTTCTTTTAGAAAGGAGATGATGAGAAATTTCTTTAGTCAGATGGTGGTAAATTCTTTGCCACAGAAGGCTGTGGAGGCCGTCAATGGATATTTCGAAGGTTGAGATAGATAGATTCTTGATTACTACAGATGTCAGAGGTTATGGGGAGAAGGCAGGAGAATGGGGTTAGGAGGGAGAGATAGATCAGCCATGATTGAATGGCGGAATATACTTGATGGGCCAAATGGCCTAATTCTACTCCTATCACTTATGACCTACTGGCCTCCTCTGGCTGTTCGTTCCATATACCTACCAACCATTGTGTGATATCTGGGATTGAGAGTCTGGTCTGTTTTGTGGGAGCATGCAGTTATTCAGCTTCGAATTAATTAAGATGATAATGTCATACCAAAATTGTTTTTTTGGTCCTTTATAAACCAAGATATACCATGGCTTCAGGTGTTTGGACCATTTTTGTCTTCCTATGAGAGTAGGATTTCTAACAAGTATAGGTCAAAAAAGGGTGTCTTTGATGAGCTAAACCTCTACTGGCTATACTGCTGTCTGTACAGTTGCAACTTCCCAATAAGAATTTCAGGTCTCGATTGCCATTTTACTTAATAATAACTTCATAATTAACCATCACTGTAATTAAAATCCGTGCAAGTCAGTAGTGATGTTCAGAATCACAAGAGTTATTCTCTTGGGCAACGTTGAGACACTGAACCGGATGATAGGAGCAGAATTAGGTCATTCGGCCCATCAAGTCTATTCCGCCATTCCCTCTTGACCTTTTCCTCTTAACCCCATTCTCCTGCCTTCTCCCCAAATCCCCTGACACACATACTAATCAAGAATCTATCTATATCTGCCTTTAAAAATATCCGATGACTGGGCCTCCACAGCCTTCTGTTGCAATGAATTCCACAGATTCACCACGCTCTGACAAGAAATTCCTCCTCATCTCCTTCCTGAAGGTATGTCCTGTTATTCTGAGGCTCTGACCTCTGGTCCTAGACTCTCCCACTTAGTGGAAACAGCCTCTAGGTAGATTGGATATCAATCCCAATGAACTTCATTGCAAATGAATTCTCCTGTAAGAGGTTTCTTGGTTTCCAAATCACTCTCCTTCCATCAAGCGCTACATTTTAGGCCACTTAACACAGATGTTCATAGTTTTGAAAATGGTGATTGAATTGAGTAATAAAATACTGATATTCATCAGCTGTAGGGGGAGGTTGAGCAGGCAGGAGCTTTATTCCTTGCAGCGCAGAAGGATCAGGGGTGTACTTATAGAAGTGTACAAAATCATGAGAGGAATAGATTGGGTAAACACACAAAAACTCTTGCCCAGAGTAGGGGAATCAAGAACCAGATACCCCGCTTTCATCATCTACTCCCTGCACATTAGGGACAATTTACAGAGGGCCAATTAACCTTCAAACCCGCATGTCTTTGGGATGTGGAGCACCTGGAGGAAACCCATGTGGTCACAGGGAGAATGTGTAAACTCCACACAGATAGCACCTGAGGGCAGAATTCAAACAGGGTTTCAGTGCTGCTGTTAATATAGTTATCATCTGTGACTCAATCAATAGCATGGCTGTGTCTGAATTAGAAGACTATCCATCCACAGAACTGTCCATAATCTTGAGTACAGACCATCAGCTGCATGGCTAGATGAGATTAAGTTGAGACTTTGCGTTTACAATCCGCATGCTGTAACTGGCTTCATGCCATTTTACAGAGTGTGGGAGTTCTCTCCATTATCTTGAACCAAGAATTGCCCGCAAACACCACCAAAACTGAACATCTGTCCAACATCATACTGCTGTTTATGGGATGAAATTAACTGAAATTTCTTACATTACAAGTGACACCTCTTCTGTCGTAATTAATTGCCTTAATGTTCTGTAATACGTCCTGGGGTTATGAACGATACGTTTTCCCTGCAAATCCTCTCATTAAAATAATCCTGGCAGCACGTTCCCAGTAGGTGGCATCCATGGTACAGCACTCAGTTTGGCTTTTCATCCCCAAGGACTTGTTTGTCTGCTGGACACTAATGCTGTCATTCGACTGAAAACCGTTCTTATTGAAACCAGGCCAAGACTCTCAACAATCCACACTGACAAGATGTGAAGCTGTATAAACAACTGCAAACTCAGACCTTATTTATTTGGATTTTCTTTTAAAGAAGAGCCTGGTGTACCAGAGTGGGGAAAATGCAGACACGCATTTATTTATTTTTTGTTTTGATAGGTACAGTAAGGAAACAGACCCTTCAGCCCATCGTATCCAGGTCGACCATCGATCACCCGTTCACATTAGTTTACTGTTATTACACTTTCTCCCCCACACCCTACACATCAGGAACAATTTATAAAAGCGGCATGGTGGTGCAGCGGTCGACTTGCTGCCTTACAGTGTCAGAGAACTGGGTCCTCTTCCTGGCCATGGGTGCTGTTTGTACAGTGGGAAAAAGTGAGATAACCAATATAGAGGGAAGGGGTGAGACAGGGGCTGGTAGATTACTAGAGGACCGCAGTGAGGTGTGGGATGGTTGGCAAAAATATTTAGCTCTTAGTGCTAATGGAATCAAGGGATATGGGGAAAAAGTGGGAGTGGGGTACTGATTTTGGATGATCAGCCATGATCATATTGAATGGTGGTGCTGGCTCGAAGGGCTGAATAGCCTACTCCTGCACCTATTTTCTATGTTTCTATGTTTCTTAAAGGAGCCAGGAGGATGGAGTTGGCAGATAAAGACAGTGGGCAATAGTTTAGTTTAGTTAGAGATACAGTGTGGAAACATAGGCCCTTTGGCCCACTGACACCAACTAACAATCCCCGCACAGTAACACTACCCTAAACACATTAGGGACAATTTATATTTATACCAAGCAATTAACCTACAAACCTGTACGTCTTTGGAGTGTGGGAGGAAACTGAAGATCTCTGAGAAAACCCACGCAGTCATGGGGAGAATATACAAACTCCATACAGACAGCACCCGTAGTCGGGATCAAACCTGGTCCCTGGCGCTGTAATATCCAGACTAACATTATGTACTGAGCAAAACCACCAGAGTAAAATATACTGACAGCAAACTGCGCACAATTAAAGTAATAAATTCAGGAAATTGGATTGACTTTGTACTGACAATTCATTTGCACAGGAGTTAATTTCTACAGCAGGAGATGAATGGGTGACCACATACGTTACTGGAGGTGATGTGGAGGATCATGCTGTTTATATGGTTGGTACCTGCGTTCATTGATAACAACATTTGGTAACATCTCTGCTGTGGTGAAAGACTTTGAAATTGAACGAGCTCATCTCCATGGTGCTGTTCAGATCACCAGGTAGAGAGTAGAGAAGTCAAGAAAATTAACAGAGCTGCAGATATTTGTACCTGGGAGAGAAAGGGGTGATGAGATGGTGAAAGAGAGAGAGCAGGAAAGTGAAGGTGAGAGGTCGGAAAAGCTGTAAGATAGGACAGTAAGGGAGAGAAACAAGGTGAGAGCAAAATAGCAGAAGCATTGGTGAGACTAATGGGGAGTGATCCTTCCACTCATTATTGGAGATCGCTCGTTCGTTCACTCATGTGTCAGACGATGTCGCTCGCTGTTGGCTTCTGTCATCGTCCAACATGTTGACAGAATTGTTGCCCAACGCGCCACATCATGCCGTCGCTTCCAGGGATCGCCATGAGGAGGATTCTGTCATGATCCCCATTATTGGAGATATTATCTGCAGATGGCCAGCATTTATTCCGAATTGCCTTTGAGAAGGGTGGTGGTCAGGTGACCTCTTGAAATGCAACAGGATCTCCCTGGATTCTGCCGCTAACCCACTTACTAGGGACAGTTTTCTCTGGCTGGTCAACCTGACCAACCTGCATGCGTTTGGGAGGAAATCGGAGCACTTGAACAAAACCCGTGCGGTCACAGTGAGCATGCAAACTCCACAGAGATAGCACTGGATGCCAGGTATGCATGACAAGCATAGTGATACAAGAATATTGATTTCTCTAACTTCAAGTAACACTTGCATCCGGTTATCTCCGTCCCCTTCCCACCCAGGTCGTTGTACTAGTTTCAAAGTTGTCTTGTTGAGTCTCATTGTCTGAAACTAATTTTCACCTGGTCTACAGCTAACGATGGCCTGTTTCCTTTATCATCTTTACTTTTTTGCTTTTCATTCATTTGTTTGTTCTATATCTCTGTACATCACCGTCTATATCGGTCGTTTCCCTTTCCCCTGACTCTCAGTCTGAAGTCTCGACCCGCAACGTCACCTATTTCTTTTCTCCAGAGATGCTGTCTGACCCGCTGAGTTACTCCAGATTTTTGTGTCTATCTTAGGTTTCCAGGTGAAGATAGTTCCACATTGCTATGGGAGGATGTTCCAGGACTAGACATGGCAACGTTGAAGTGTAAAAGTTTGTTAGAAGACAACAGAGTACATCGAACAATTTCAGTCAAACAAATCACTCTTTATTACGGTACCGGGAGTAGGGGAGGTACAGTCAGTATGGTTACATACTGCTTGTCGCTCTAAGACCCACTCAATGATGGGGAGGGCGAGCTGCATTTTTATACATACAAAAACGAGAAGTACTTAAGGGTGACGACGAGTTTGATTGCATCATACAAACGGCCAAGAGTAAGGCTAATCGTATTTTACAATAACAGATGCACACATGGCCATTAGGCCAGTTACTGGCTTAACCATAACTTTCCACATACTCAGCACTGATGGCCCCAATATTTAGACAGGTTGCACTAATGACCCGATTTCTAGACAAGTTCACCTTTTGCACTTCTCCTTTCTCCAGATACTTCCCATATTAACGGTGTAACTATGCAGATGCTTACAAGAAACAAGATACAAGATACATTTATTTGTCACATGTGCCACTTGGCACAGTGAAATGTGTGATCACCATATAATAAAATAAAGAACACAACACACGATAGAGTTCAACATAAAACATCCCCACACAGCAGCATCAAAAGTTTCCCACTGTGAGGGAAGTCATCAAAGTCAGTCATCTTCCTCTGATGTTCACCCATGGTCGGGGCCTCCAGAGCCCTCCGCAGTCGCCGCTACGGGCAGCCCGCCGCTCAGGCCCGCTCGACGGGATGTTGGAACACCAACGTCGGAACGGGAGGCCAACCTCAGCGGCTTGGACCTCCAAATCGGCCGCTTCCCACCGGAGTCCGCAGGTCCCGACATCCCCAGGCCACGCCGGGCGGAGATTCACGCTGGCAGCCCTCGGCAAAGTATTCCAGGACTCCGCGATATCGGTCAGCGCTGTCCGCGCTGGGAGCTCCGCGAACCACAGCCCCGCGATGTTGGAGCAGCGGGACCAACTCTCCGGAGCTTCAGACGGTGATCTAGGTAGGTATCGCCCGCTCCGTGGTGAATCCAGTGCCGCGCCGCCGCAGCCGAAGCTCTGGTTCGGTCCCTGGTCTCCGGTAGGAAAGGCCGCTCCGATCCCGTGGTAGGCCGCAAGGAGGGGGGCAAGGACGCGAAATGGAGAAATAGTCGCATCCTCACCAGGAAGTGACTGGGAAACGGTTCCCCCTTACCCTACGCCCCTGCCCCACATAAAAAAACGACAGAATCCCCAAAACAAACTGTTTAGACAAATTAAAATTTAAAAAAGATGGGAAAAAACGGACAGACTGTAGGCAGAGGCACCTTCAATGCAGCGCCCCTAGTGGTAGGGGCCCCTTCCTCCTGTAGCCTAACGGTACGGCTCAGTTGGTTCAAACTTAGCCTTTGCTTGTAGTTCGCATTATGATGTAACTTAAGTAAGCCTTGCCAAGTGCATCTAGTTCCTCAATACTAATTGTGTAATGGCTCTATGCTCAACTCTTAATCCAGGGCATAGGTCAAGCAGTAATATTTCAATGCTTAGCTATTAATCGAGCATATAGATAAGGCGTATTAACCATATAATATAATAACCATATAACAATTACAGCACGGAAACAGGCCATCTCGACCCTTCTAGTCCGTGCCGAACACGTATTCTCCCCTAGTCCCATATACCTGCGCCCAGACCATAACCCTCCATTCCTTTCCCGTCCATATAACTATCCAATTTTTTTTAAATGATAAAAACGAACCTGCCTCCACCACCTTCACTGGAAGCTCATTCCACACAGCCACCACTCTCTGAGTAAAGAAGTTCCCCCTCATGTTACCCCTAAACGTCTGTCCCTTAATTCTCAAGTCATGTCCCCTTGTTTGAATCTTCCCTACTCTCAGTGGGAAAAGCTTATCCACGTCAACTCTGTCTATCCCTCTCATCATTTTAAAGACCTCTATCAAATCCCCCCTTAACCTTCTGCGCTCCAAAGAATAAAGCCCTAACTTGTTCAACCTTTCTCTGTAACTTAGTTGCTGAAACCCAGGCAACATTCTAGTAAATCTCCTCTGTACTCTCTCTATTTTGTTGACATCCTTCCTATAATTAGGCGACCAAAATTGTACACCATACTCCAGAATTGGCCTCACCAATGTCTTGTACAATTTTAACATTACATCCCAACTTCTATACTCAATGCTCTGATTTATAAAGGCCAGCACACCAAAAGCTTTCTTTACCACCCTATCTACATGAGATTCCATTTTCAGGGAAATGTGCACAGTTATTCCCAGATCCCTCTGTTCACCTGCATTCTTCAATTCCCTATCATTTACCATGTACGTCCTATTTTGATTTGTCCTGCCAAGATGTAGCACCTCACACTTATCAGCATTAAACTCCATCTGCCATCTTTCAGCCCACTCTTCCAACTGGCATAAATCTCTCTGTAGACGTTGAAACTCTACTTCATTATCCACAACCCCACCTATCTTAGTATCACGTGCATACTTACTAATCCAATTTACCACAACATCATCCAGATCATTGATGTACATGACAAACAACAGTGGACCCAACACAGATCCCTGTGGCACCCCACTCGTCACCCCACTCGTATTAAATTTATCCTTCACATTAGGAGCTGTAATATGTATCCAAATTAGGATGGAATGTGACTCGAAGGATAACGGCAGGCAGTGGTGTTTCCATGTTCCTTCTGGCCTTGTCTTTGCAGGTGGTGGAAATTTCACGATTGGGAGATATTGAGCTTGGCAGAAATACCTTGTGAGGCTAAAGCAGTGCACCTTATATTGGGTACATGCTGGAAAAGGGAAGATTGACACAAAATGCTGGATTACCTCAGCCGGACAGGCAGCATCTCTAGAGAAAAGGGTGATGTTTCGGGTTAAGATCCTTCTTCAGACTCAACCTGAAAAGTCACCCATTCTTTCTCACCAGAGATGCTACCTGTCCCGCTGAGTTACACCAGCATTTTATGTCTATCTTCGGTTTAAACAAGCATCTGCAGTTCCTTCCTACATATTGAAAAAGGGAATGGGTGTGGTTGGGATGTCAACAAAGTGGAGGAATTGGGCCATTATGCTACAGTTGACTTGATATTGGTAAGGCCACACTTGGAGGATTGCACTCAGTCTTGGATTCCCTGCTAAAGGAAAAATGCCATTAAGCTGGAGAGAGTGCCGAGATGGTTTATGAGGATGGCAGGACTTGAAGCCTAACAATGGGGTGTTAATGGCAGTCAATGCATTGTGCAGTGTGTGAGTAGCAAAGTAGATGCTTGGGTCTTGTCCTAACGATGCCTTCGGTGACCATGACCACATATGTCACACCATTGGACTTGCTGCCTTACAGCACTCCTCAGAACCTGAATCGTGGCCTACCTGTAATATCCGTCTGCCAGATTTGCTCCCACACTCCTGATGAAATGTATGTCTGCATTGTCTCTTGCCTCCCTGTGTATAGATTACATACAACTTCAACAGTAACGCCTCAACTACCTTCTCCGGCAGCTCGTTCAATACACCCACCACTCTTTGTGTAAAGAAAGTTACCCCTCAGGCCCCCCCCCCCCCCGCCCCCCTCTATGACACCAATGAAAGACAATTTGACAGGAACATGGATAGGAAAGGTGTAGAAAGATATTGACCAAATGTGGTCAAATTGGACTCGATGGGAGTCTGAAGAAGGTTTCTGATCCAAGACGTCGCCCATCCTTTTTCTCCAGAGATGCCGCCCGACCCGCTGAGTTACTCCAGCACTTTGTGTCTATCTTTGGGACTAGCTTAGATGAGTCATCTTGATTGGCATGGATGAGTTGGACCGAAAGACCTATTTCTATGCTCGATGACTAAAATAAAAAGAGAAATCCTGTGTTAATATGGTGAAGTAAACTCATTCCACACAACCAACGTTCCGAATCAAAATCCTCGTTCTGATGCAGGAAGTTAATAGTTAATCTTCACACAGCAGGCACTCAGAATCAACAATGCAATCAATCTACCCCGGTGTCGACCGAGGAAAACAAATCACTGTACAGAAGATAAACTCAAAAAGCTGGAGTAATCAGTGGGGGCATGCAGCATCTCTGGAGAGAAGGAATGGATGACGTTTCGGGTCGAGACCCTTCTTCAGAAGAAAGGTTGTCTTCTAAATGGCTGCAGGATCCTGCCGTCTGCCGTGAGAAGGAGGGTTTAGAGTTCACATGGGGTCCCAGACGAAACGCGGGGAGAGAAAATCCATAGAGGCATGGGAGGAGCTGGAGAAAACCAGGCTGATCTACGGCTTGAAGTCAAACTCCTTTAGAACCTATCCAAAGGGCAATCAACATGTCTGCCACATAAATGGTCGAAAGTAATTAGTAGGTAATCAAATGCCCGGCAGGCTTGCAATCCTAATTATTGATGCTCCTGCAGAATGATTGTAATTTCTGCCCAGGCTACACATGCCTGAGTGTTTATTCTCTGAATAGGCTTCTTCAATAAAATTCTAATTAAACACCATAAATTAAATCTTTCAGACTGAAACCTACCAGCCCAAGGTCTCAGAAGTGCAATCCCTGTGCATGCCTGAGCAGCAACGATGCATGCTGGGGAGTGTAGTTTTTCAAGGTGTATGAAACAAATTATGTATGAAACTCCTGGGCAGTGTGGTGGCGCAGCGGTAGAGTTGATGCCACACTGCGCTAGAGATCTGAGTCCGAGCCCGACCACAAGTGTTGGCTGTGAGGAGTTTGTACGTTCTCCTTGAGACTGTGTAGGTTTTCTCCGGGTGCTCCGGTTTCCTCCCACACGCCAAAATCGTGCAGGTTTTGTAGGTTAATTGGCTTCTGTAAATTGTCTCTAGTGTGCAGGATAGAACCAGTGTACGGGTTGATTGATGGTCGGCACGGATTCGGTGGGCTGAAAACCCTTTTCCTACCCTGTATCTTTAAACCAAACTAAACTAAATTAAACTAAATATCTCCTGCTCCCCCTTACTGAAGAATTGCCGTCCATAGCAGAGAATCTTGAATTTTTTAGGGATATTTAAGAATTTGACTTCTTCTTCTTCTTGCGTATGGCATGCACAGCCTAAAGTTGTAGGACAACTTCTTCTATTTGATCTTATTTGATTGTGCATGCTAGGTTGATTGCATTCGTTGAAACAGGGCGGACCACGTGAAGGTTGCAATCTTCCATTGATGTGCATGCCTACCCAGCAAGAAATTCATGCCATCAGTAGTTTAGTTTAGAGATACAGTGTGGAAACTGGCCATTCGGCCCACCGAGTCCATGCCAACTAACGTTCACCCATACGCTGGCACTACCTACACAATAAGAACATTTTACGGGTCAATTAACCGGTATATCTGTCTTTGGAGTGTAGGAGGAAACCGGAGCATCCGGAGGAAACCCAATGGTCACAGGGTGACTGATGAACAGAACTGCCAGGCCCTTCAGCTGCCCAGGGTAAAGAAACAACCACAGTTTTAAAGCTTGGCTTCCATTTGCATCTCTCGGACGAGCTGCAAGGCTCCGCATCCAACCCAACCTCATTGCTTCTCTGATGTGTGGATTGTCTTGTATCTCCACGGCTGAGGTGGCACATGACCCCACCATAGATGATTACACTCACTCGTTACACTGAAGAAATCAAAGCCACCAGCCAGCTCCTACCCCCATCCACCCCCCCTCCCCCTCCTCCCCTTCCCTCCTCCCCCTCCCTCCCCATCTCTCCCGTTTCCCCTCCCCCTCCCTCAGTTACATTTCCTCCTCTGGCCTCACAATTCGCAATTCTTCACACCTTTTTGTCTCGCACCTGTTTTTTCATCTCTGCCCTTGGTCCAAATATCTGCCTATCAAACACTCCCTCGCCTTTGTTCACCTATTACCTGCCAGGCTCTATCCTGCCTCACCACTCTTCCAGCTTTCTTTTGTGGCCCCCTCCTCCCATAATCAGTCTGAAGAAGGGTCTCGACCCAAAACCTCACTATCCATATTCTCCAGGGTTGTTGCCTGACCACATGAGTTACTCCAACACTTTAGTGTTCTTTAGTGTAAACCATCATCTGCTGTACCTTGTATCTAAAGCAGCTCTGCTGTTCAAATGAAGTAGATGTCTGCATTAGTATCTGGGGTGGCACATTGGTGGAGCCAATGCCTCAAATATCTGCGTTCAATCTTGAATCTCTAATGTCTCTCTGGTGTTTGGATGTTTCACGCTGTGAATGCATGGATTTCTGCTGGACGCCTGATCTCCTTACTTGTCCAAAGGACAAGTGGGTTGGTGGGTTAAATGATCGCTGTGAATTGTTACCAGGGGTATTGAAGAGAAGCAACATCCAGGGGGCTTCCATTAGAAATATGGGGAGAAAGAAAATGTGATCTGTACAGAATCGATGAGCTGAATGGCCTGTTCCTGTGCTGTGTGACCCTGTGACTCAATGATATTTCTTCAAAAAATGACCAGATTCCGGTTGATAGACACAAAATGCTGGAGTAACTCAGCGGGACAGGCAGCATCTCTGGAGAGAAAGAATTCCATCTCTCCAGAGATGCTGCCTGTCCCGTTGAGTTACTCCAGCATTTTGTGTCTATCTTCGGTGTAAACCATCTGCAGTTACTTCCTACATGAATAGATCTTGGTAATGTTTGGAAAGAAAGCTGAAAGCTTGTGAGAGAAGCTAAATCAGTGCTTTTTTTATTAAAACCCAGTTCTGCTCAAACGCTGACTGAACTAAGCAGATTGAATGTTAAAATCTTCACTTACAGAATGAACCTGGCATAACACGTTAGTGTTAGGATGTCTGTGGCTGTTGAACTGAAGAAACTTTGTCAGAATGTAGGAGTCTGAAATGTTCTGGTTAAAAATAGCCTTAAATTGGGCCTCAGTATAGATTCAGTGCGTTTTTTAAATTCTCACTTCTCTGTGAGGTCTCTCACCCCAGCAGTTTTTTTTTACAGACAGGTGCTGGGGTTTTTGTGAAGCTTCTTCGCTGGGACAGCAGGGTGAAGGCCGCAGATGCCAACAGAATTAACAAGCTCTTCAGGAAGGCCGGCTCCGTCCTGAGGGTGGAGTTAGATTCACTGGAGATGGTCTTGGAGGGCAGGATGCTCCTCAAACTGTGAGCTCACACCCTCCGTGACCCACTGGTCAACCTGAGGAGCACCTTCAGCAACAGTCTGGTTCCACCAAGATGCAGCACAGAACACCACGGGAGATCTTGGGTAGACAAAAGTGCTGGAGAAACTCAGTGGGTGCAGCAGCATCTATGGAACGAAGGAAATAGGCAACGTTTCGGACCGAAAACGTTGCCTATTTCCTTCGCTTCATAGATGCTGCTGCACCCGCTGAGTTTCTCCAGCACTTTTGTTTACCTTCGATTTTCCAGCATCTTCAGTTCCTTCTTAAACACTTTTAGCCACAGATCTTTTTCCCTGTGGCTATCAAACTGTATAGCTCCCACCCCCCCCCCCCCCCCCCCCCCCTCTCCCCCCCTCCTCCCCAATCTTTGCACATCCCCAATCCTGGACTTCCACTCATCACTTTAATTTCATGTTTCATGTATCTTGTCGTGTTGTTATGGCTGCTGGCAGACCAATTTCCCTCCTGGGATGAATAAAGTTCTATTGTATTGTATCGCATCGTAATCTGGTATGCGTCAGGTATTGAACCTAGTTCCACATTTTTCCAAGCACTGATTTTAATGTTGGGTCGACAAACCTGTGCCAAAGGGCCTTCATGTAACGCTAAGTTCTGCAATGGTAGAATCTGCCAGTAAATCAAAGAGGTTTTCCTTGTAAATCGCCTCAAGTAAATATTTTATCAACTCAGTGAAAGGCTTGTCAGCCATTTTTCTCCAAATGCATTTTTGATTTCAGTTGAGTCCATCATTTAACTTCTCCAATGCAATCTTCTGTCAGAAAAACTTTCACTGCAATTTTCTCTGCACCAAACTAATCTTGAATTTAGTTTAAGGCCGGCAATCGGCATTGGACTTGCCTGTCATCTTATCAACATTTTTTTTAATGTTCCTCCCTTCAGTGAAGTCTCTGTCCAGCTTATGTTAACAAAGAATTAATCTTCACTTCCTCATCCTTGCTTCCTTCCTGTTGCTTCACACCGTGGCGCAGCAGGTAGAGTTGCTTTCTCACAATGACGGAGACCCATGTTTGATATTGACCACGGGTACTGTTTGTGTGGAGTTTGCATGATCTCCATGTGACAGGGTGGGTTTCCTCCTGGTGCTCCGGTTTCCTCCCATATCCCAAAGACGTGGTGGTTTGTAGGTTCATTGGCTTCTGCAAACTGCCTCTGGTGTGTAGGGTGTGGATGAGAAAGTGGTATAACATAGAACTAGTGTGAATCAGTGATTGACAGTCAGTGTGGACTCAGTGGGCTGAAGGACCTGTTTCCATGCTACATCTTTCGATCAAAACTTTTAAAGGTTCAAAGGTTCAAATGTCAGTTTTTAGTCAGGTGTACCAATTAAGGTACAATGAAACTCGAATTACCGTACAGCCATACTAAAAAAAGCAACAAGACACACAACTACATAAAAGTCAACATAAACAAACACCACAGTGGATTCCCCACATTCCGCACTGTGATGGAAAGCAAAAAAAGTCTAAACTTCTTCCTCTTTATTCTTGGTGCAGTCGGGGCGATCGAAGCTCCCGCAGCCGGCGATCGAAGTGCCGACACTTTTAATACAGAAACTAAGAACTACAGATGCTGGTTAATGCACCACAGGATACATAATTCTGCAGTAACTCAGCAGGTCAGGCAGCATCTCTGCACAACATGGATACGTCATGTTCTGCGTCAAGACCTTGTTTCAAAGTGTTGTTCAACTCTCGAATATTTTTCCATTTGGCAGTTTGTGTACTATTTTTAGTACTTTCTGTTCTGATGATTCTGATCTTCTTTATCCACTGATGGGCGGAGAAGTTGTCATCACCCCGATCCCTGTGTTTGTCCTGAATCTTAGATTGTGTTTACTACTGTGTTGGGTTCCTATGTTTCTGGCTGTTCCTCACAGTTCTCGGTGCCTCGGACTGAGCCTCGATCTAAGGGGAGACTCTCACAATTTTTTTCCAGTTCCTGTCTTTCTCTCTGTGCAGGACGGAATTGCAGATGCTGGTCTACACCGAAGGAAGACACAACAAGCTGAACTCAGCGGGACAGGCAGCATCTCTGCAGAGAAGGAATGGGTGACGTTTTGGGTCGAGACCCTTCGTCAGAAGTTGGGCCGAAGGGCCTGTTTCTGTGCTGTATGGCTCCATAACTCTGTGACTCTATAAAGCTGCAGTATTGGTATTCTTCAGAAGGGTCTCGACCGGAAACGTCACCTAAAACTTCCATCCAGTGATGCTGCCTGTCCCGCTGAGTTACCATCGATTCCACAGTCAAAAAGGCACAACAGAGGATGTACTTCCTACGGCAGCTGAGGAAGCACAATCTGCCACAGTCAATGATGGTCCAATTCTACACGGCCATCGTAGAGTCTGTTCTCACCTTCTCCATCATGATCTGGTTTGGCTCAGCCACCAAGCACGACACCTGGAGGCTGCAGCGAATCGTCCGATCAGCAGAGAAGGTTATTGGCTGCAACCTTCCCTCCATTGATGAACTGTACACTGCAAGGGCTAGGAAGCGAGCGGCAAGATCATCTCTGACCCCTCTCACCCTGGCCACAAACTCTTTGAGTCACTTCCCTCCGGAAGGCGACTCTGGACTGTCAAAGCTGCCACAGCCAGACAGTTTTTATCCATGAACAGTTAGACAATAGACAATAGAAAATAGGTGCAGGAGTAGGCCATTCGGTCCTTCGAGCCAGCACCGCCATTCAATGTGATCATGGCTGATCATCCCCAATCAGTACCCCATTCCTGCCTTCTCCCCATATCCCCTGACTCCGCTATTTTTAAGAGCCCTCTCTAGCTCTCTCTTGAAAGCATCCAGAGAACCCGCCTCCACCACCCCCCTGAGGCAGAGAATTCTTCAGACTCACCACTCTCTGTGAGAAAAAGTGCTTCCTCGTCTCCGTTCTAAATGGCTTAATCCGTATTCTTAAACTGTGGCCCCTGGTTCTGGACTCCCCCAACATCAGGAACATGTTTCCTGCCTCTAGCGTGTCCAAACCCTTAACAATCATATGTTTCAATGAGATCCCATCTCATCCTTCTAAACTCCAGAGTATACAAGCCCAGCTGCTCCATTCTCTCAGCATATGAGAGTCCTGCCATACCGGGAATTAACCTTGTAAACCTACGCTGCACTCCCTCAATAGCAAGAATATCCTTCCTCAAATTAGGGGACCAAACCTGCACACAATACTCCAATGCATTACTCAACAGCCAAAAATCTGTAGCCTCCCTTTGATCTGGTATTTTGTTGGTTTACATGCTTGATCAATGGTGTGGCGGCTCCCAAGGGTCGTGCCACCATATTGTCGAACCCCTCGGCACAGGAGTGGTTCAGTCCGGAGGCGGCCCTTAGCCGGAGGCTTTAAAGGCAGGGGTTTGGGTGCCATCTTCCTCTCGTTTGGTCTTCCCTACAACCGGGAGGAACAGAATAAAAAGTGCCTCTCAAAACACGACTTCGTGCTTCATTCTGAGACCCACGCACTACAATGGTGTTTTATCATTAATGTTTTATTATTATTAATGTTTAGTTTTTTTGAGTCATTCATAACTGTCCCTGTATGTCATGTTGTTATTTGTGGGTGGAGCATCAAGGCAAATTCCTTGTATGTGAATACTTGGCCAATAAACGTACTTACTTACTCCAACATTTTGTCTATCTTCCTCCATTCTGCCACCAGTGATACATCTCGGCCCAGCTGCTGCTTCCGACCTCTTTTCATTCAGCTCCTCGTCTCTCCATAGTTACTCTGCTCATCACCTAATTTGTGGAGGTTGTTTCTGCTGCTTTGTTCATATCAAAGTGATCCTCCCTCACTTGATTTCTGCCCTGGCCCACTGATGCTGGCCTCTACCTCTGGTGTGCCTCTGTCTAGATCTTGCCAATTTTCACCTCCCCTCCGTTGCCTTCCTTGACAGGCTTCTTCTCTGCTCTCCACTTGTTATCCGCCCTCTTCCATTTCCATCTCACTGTTACTACTGCTCGGTTAAAATTCACAAACAAACTCCTTGACTTGTGGACAAACATTACAGCAGAAAAGGTCGGAATGGTTTAGAGGGATATGAGCCAAACATGGGCAGGTGGGACTAGTGTAGATGAGGTATCCTGGCCAGCATTGGTGAGTTGGGCCAAAGGGCCTGTTTCTATGCTGTACGCAGGGAATGGTTATGTCCAAAAGCATGCAGGTAAGACTAGCGTAAATGGAGTGTCCTGGTCATCATGGGTGTTGGACTGAAGGGCCTGTTTCTGTGCTGCATGTCTCCATCACTCTCTGACTCTATAAAGCTGCAGCACTGGTATTGTTTTGTTTGCTTGCTGTTCAATCAAATCAGATAATATGGTACATGAATACAATCAATTCAAACGTGAGTACAACAGGCAGAGTGAATAGTGCAGAATACAATTTCTCAGCATTGTAGCATAATAGTTCCAGAGAAAAAACCCAATGTCCGTAATTAGGTTGTTTGGAAAATCGGGCCTGTACCCTCGCTAATGGAAGGACCATTCAGAATTCCAATAGGAGAGGGGAAGAAGCTGTTCGTGAGTCTGGAGTCTGGTGGTGCATGCTTTCAGGCTCTTGTACCTTCTGCTTGATGGGATCACGGAGAGGAAGAAATGACTGGGGTGAGAAAGACCGTTGGCTGCTTTCCCAGACAGAGTGGTGTAGATGGAGTCAATGGCTGGACGTGTGTAGGAAGGAACTGCTGATTCTGGTTTACACCGAAGATTGACAAAAAATGCTGGAGTAACTCAGCGGGACAGGCAGCATCTCTGGATAGAAGGAATGGGCGACGTTTTGGGCCGAGACCCTTCCCGCCCAGTACCCACTCCGACCCAGACTGGTGGGAAGTCTGGTCTATGTCTGGGCAACATCTATAACTCTCTGCAATTTCTCGGGGAATTGGGTAGAGCTGTTCCCTAGTCAAGACGTGATGCATCCCAGAGTATTCCAATGGTAGCAATAGCAAAGAGATTCCCGAGCTCTGATGGAAGGGCTCCGTCCCTTGAACATCTGCAACAGTGGTGGAACGAGCAGCAGGTAGTGTTGCTGCCCCCACTCTCTGGCGACGGGGGTTTAATCCTGCCCTCTGGTGCTCCCTGTGTGGAGTTTGCATGTTCTCCTTGTGATCATCTAGGTTTTCTACAATATCTCAAAGATGTGTGGGTTGATAGGTTAATTGATAGGCTATTCAGTTAAGGGTGGCACGGTGGCGCAGCGGTAGAGTTGCTGCCTTTCAGTGCCAGAGACCCGGGTTTGATCCTGATTACGTTTGCTGTCTATACAGAGTTTGTACGTTCTACCCATGACCGCATCTGTTTGCTTTGGTTTTCTCCCACACTCCAAAGATATACAGGTTTGTAAGTTAATTTGGCTGTACCCAATATCAGGCTGACATTCTTACACTAATCATAAAGAGGGTCAGACAGCATCTCTGGAGAAAAGGAGCAGGTGACGTTTCAGGTCGAGACTCTTCTTCAGACTGAAAGTCAGGGGAGGGGACTGAATGACTGCGTCCCCTGACTCTCAGTCTGAAGTAGGGTCACTACCTGAAACGTCACCTATTCCTTTTCTCCAAGGATGCTGCCTGACATGTTGCATTACTCCAGCATTTTGTGCCTCCATTATCACTCTGTTTCCACTCTGTATCTTTAAACTAAGCTAAACTGAATGACATTTTATTCTGAGGCTGTGCCCTCTGGTACGAGTCTCTCCCACTAGTGGAAATCTCCTCTCTATCCAGACCGAAGAATGGTAGCGGGCACGATGGAAAACTGTTGCCAAATTTGGCAGAGATGATTCCGACTGGAAGTATTCATCACTGGGTGAAAATTCTGTAACTCCTGCCCTGACAACACTTTGGGAGCTTTGTCACGACAAGGACCGCAGTGCTTCAGTGAAGCAACTCCTCGCCACATTTTCCTTGCCAGGAAACTTGACATTTGACGATGAATTTTAAAATGGCTCACATACTTCCTTTGACTGTTTTATGTTTGGATTCTCAGCTGCTCTTTGCGATGGCAGGTCCCACATTCTCACACGTGACTCGATCTTCGAAGAGGCATATTGCAGTTATGAGCCATTAGATTTTCTCATTCCCCTTCAAAATGTTAAAACCCTCAATGGCAGCTCAGTGCTTTCTCAATAGAAAATGACCGCAGGGTATTTTTACCAGTGGGAGAGTCCAGGATCAGAGGCCATAGCCTCAGAAGTAAAGTATGTGTCTTTAGGAAGGAGATGAGGAGGGATTTCTTTAAAGGCCTGTCCCACTGTACGAGGTCAATCAAGATTTCTCCCGAGTTTTCCCTGATTCAAACTCGGAGAATAACCGTAGCTAGTCGGTAGGAGCTCGTGGATATCTCGTAGCGGCTCGTACGATAACGGTAGGTACTCGGGAAATCCGGGAAACTCGTTTTTCCAGCACTGTAAAAAATATCCACGAGTAAAAAAATACTTGTGATGAAAAAAATTGTTACGTTTTACTTATACGAGCCGCTACGGGACATCCACAAACTCCTACGGACCCGCTACGGACATTCTCCGAGTTCGAATCAGGGGAAAACTCTTGAATTACCTCGTACACTGGGACAGGCCCTGTCCCACTATACGAGTTTACCCAAGAGCTCTCCCGAGTTAAAAAAAAAAATCAAACTCGTGGTAAGTATGTAGAATGTACATAGCGGGTACGTCGGAGCTCGGGACGCTAATGGCAGGTACTCGGGGAAACGCAGTAAGCTCGTGAAGTTCTTTCAACAGGTTGAAAAATGTCCACGAGAGCCCCGAGTACCTACGAGCGACTATTATCGTAATTTTCCGAGTTTGAATCGGGGGAAACTCAGGAGAACTCTTGAATTACCTCGTACAGTGGGACAGGCCCTTAAGTCAGAGGGTGATGAATCTGTGGAATTAATTGCCACAGAAGGCTGTGGAGGCCAAGTCGATGGATATTTTTAAGGTGGAGATTGATAGATTCTTGATTGGTACTCATGTCAGGGGTTATGGGAAGAAGGCAGGAGAATGGGGTTGTGAGGGGAAGATTGATCAGCCATGATTGAATGGTGGTGTAGACTTGATGAGCCGAATAGCCTAATTCTTCTCCTATAACTTACGAGCTTATGAACTTACGATGTTTACTGATCATTGTAGCCTTATAATTTTGGGTAATGCTCTTTGAAAATAAAATACTGTTTCCAGTGCCTTGTCCTGCTCAGGAGACTGAAACTGTACATTGTAGATATTTCTGACAATGCTGTGTTCAAAGTAGCGGCTTTTCTGCAGGTGAGCCTGATTTCTTAGGTAACGATTAGTATTCCCAGAAGACACTATTTATTCTCATTAGTCCCAATCATCAGAATTAACTAAAAAGGGCACTTGACCCTTTTTATGGACGTCTGGGCCATAAATGCTGTGTCGATACTTGCTGCTATTACTCGCCATTATTATATTAATTGCAGGAACTAATTCACTCGGTCATTTTTATTCTTTCTAGATGAAGAGGTACATTATCTTTTGACAAGTTGATGGCACCTTAACAAGCAAAGTTTACATTATTTTCTTCCCGCATGTTATTATGGTTGCCCTTTGTGAGAAGCTATCTCTTTTCTAATCCTTTAAACAGAGTAGCAGTGGTTCCTGTTATCACTTTTTGAAGGAACATCATGATTCCAGATGTGAAGAATATGAAACATTGCCCGAGAAATAACTAACGGAAGGAACTTTGTGTAAGAAGGAACTGCAGATGCTGGTTTAAACCGAAGATTGACACAAGTTACTCCAGCTTCAGAGGTAGCCAAAGGGGAAGATAGAGTGCTGAAGATAGTTCTCAATATTATAACACAGAAGTTCCATAGACATAGTCCAATGTCTGCAATGGGGTAGAGGTGAATTGGACAGTATCCTAGTGTTGTAGGGGAGAGAATAGTGAAGGCTAATAACTAGTAAGATTAAACGAGAACTTACCAGTTCGAAGTTTGATCGTTATTTTATGAGGAGTACGTTGAGGGAATACGTGAAGAACCCCGCTAGGACGCATGCGTGTCATTCTTCAAAGCAGCGGTGTGAAATCACAGATAACTGTAATGACTAAACATAGTAAGATTAGAGAAGAAATACTAGTTGAGTATATGATCATGGGTGGGAGCGGAGGGCACGTATTCCCTCAACGTACTCCTCATAAAATAATGATCAAACTTCGAACTGGTAAGTTCTCCTTTAATCTTACTATTTTACTTCGCAGTCACGTGAGTGACTACGTGAAGATTTCAATGCTCTGTGATTTCATGCCGTGGAAACGAGTCCATGCATCACATCTGCCTTAATGACTGTAGGAGGAATTGTGTCAACATAATTTAGACATGAATCCGACATTGAAATCCATGAAATTGATTAACACAAAATTATAGCCCCTATTTATGGGGTAAATTAAATTACAGAACTTAAAATTGTTTCTGCAAACGTTCCAGGTTTAATGACTGGTTTATGAAAAAACAAAAATAGTTGGAATGTTTTTTCCCCCTGACCATCCTGCTGTCTTGAGGATTTGGTCCATTGGTACATCCAACTACATAGCTGCCGATGTAGCTGCAGCCCTGGTGGAATGAGATTTAAAAATATTAGTATCCACCCCAGCCTGTACTAGCACCTGTTTCAACCATCTTGAGATGGTCTGGACCATCACTCTTTTGTGTGGTTGCTTATGGCTGACTAAAAGTGCCTTCTCATAGCCTCTGATGATTTTTGTGTTCTCCATGTATAACAACAAATGTCTTACTATACAGAGATGATCATCTGTTGGGTAAGACCTAAATTCTATATTGAGGCCTGCTGATCCCTGTCTGTTCTGCTTAACTAATTCATAATTATGAAACATAATATTTCCAGATGAAGAAGTCATGTTGTCCAGTCTTAATTTATGTAATGACTGTACCTTTTGTGCCGTGACCAAAGCCATTAGCATGACTGTTATTAATGTCAGTCTAAGTAGGGACAGAGCTGTTGCTGGAGACCAATTCCTGAGCATCTTCAGGACAATACTCACATCCCATATTTGGGAGTAACTGGTTCTTGGGGGATTGGTATTAAAATTCCCCTCATAAGTTTTGTTACCAGTGGGTGAGTCCCAACAGAATTACGCTCTGTTTCTTGCCATTGATAAGTTGATAGGGCACTTCTGGCACAGTTGATGGCACTATAACTGAGCCACTCATCATAATGGAGGCCTGCCAGGTATTCCAGAACAGACGGGATGTTTATATCTCTGTAGGTGATGCTGTTTTTGTGACAATACATCACTTCCTGATATAGACCAGACACTGTTTCTTGGTGGACTGTCTGTGGCACGCCAAAATCATGTTCACTGTTCGGTCCGTCAGTCCCAGCTGTAGTAGTGGTATTTTTAAATTCTACAAATTAATAAATTCAAATAGTTATGGCATGTGTGGCTATCCCTGTTACGGGATGAACCAATTAGTCTGGTCTATTCGGGATGGTGATACATGGTTCTAATACCATGTTCAGTATCACTGGGAACCATGGTTGAGTAGGCCAATCAGGTACTACCAAAATACCAGACGCAGAGTCTTGCTGTATTTTCCTTAATACCCGACTGATGAGGCAGAAAGGAGGGAATGCATGAATAAACAATCCCCCCCCCCCCCCCCGCCCCCAATGCAGCAAAATGCATCTGTCGCCGCTGCCCCAGAGTCTGGTTCCCACGAAACATAGTTTGATAACTGGTGATTAAGCCTGGATGCGAATAGATCGATATCTGGTGTTCCATACCGTGCTGTAATATCAGCAAATACTTTTTTATTCAACATCCATTCGGTGTTTTCATTAAATTTACGAGACCTGGTGTCTGCCACTAAATTTAGTTTACCTGGTAGGTAAGTAGCTGATATCCAAATATCTCTCTGGATACACCACTGCCAAATTGTTTTAGCCAGATTGTCACATGATGTCGATTTGTTTCCACCCATGTGGTTGATATATGCTACCACGGTGGTATTGTCAATCTGTAGTTTAACATGCTGGTGATATGACCCAGTACAATATGACTTTAGGCCATAGAATGCACCCAACATTTCCAGTTAGTTTATGCCCAGTGTTAGTAATAATGATGCCTCCTGAGCAGTCCATCTACCTCCACAGCTGGAGATGGAATTGGTGGCACCCCAACCAAGTGCACTGGCATCAGTTTGTAGCACCATAAAAGGGTTGCTGATAATGATTGGATTGAAACAAAGCCAAATGTTATCTATCCACCATTTTAGTTCCATTATATCTTTGATTGATAGCTTCATTGGTCTGTCAAAATGACCAGCATTGATTTTGAGTGCTTGTATTTTTGCTCTCTTTAATTTTTGGTAATGTAAAGGTCCAAATTGTGTGGCTGGAAAAGCAGCCACCATGCCAATTACTTTGCTACCAATCTGATGGACGGTTACTGATGTCAATTAGGTTATTGCAAGCCTCTATTAAGTCTATAGCCTTTCCCTTTGGCAAAGTCACCGACATGTGAACTGAGTCAATGGTGAACCCCAAATAGTCCATAGTAGTGGAAGGCATTAATTTAGACTTGACTAAATGGATAATAAACCCCAGTTTTTCAAATAACTGCTTTGTGGCTGTTACAGTTTGTTTGGCCAATTCCAAAGTTTTGCCCACAATAAGTATGTCATTGAATTGAATTGAATACCTTTATTGTCATTCAGACCTTAAGGTCTGAACGAAATTTTGTGCCTGCAGTCATACATACAATCATACAATAATAAACGACAATAAACACAAATTAACACCACCACAGTGTATCCTCCAAGCACCTCCTCACTGTGGTGGAGGCAAAAATCTTAGGGTTACTGTCTCTTCCCTCCTCTTCTCCCTCTGCGCTGAGGCGATTCCCCATCGGGCGATGGCACAACAGTCCCGCGGCTCACCGAACCCCGCAAACGGGCCGGTTCAAACACCGCGGCCCGGGGGTGGTCGAAGCTTCCGCCCTCCAGTCCAGCACACGCAGCCGCTGGCCCGCGGCTCAATCCAGGACTCAGGTCACCGCCTCAGAACGCCGTCCCAGCCACCGGAGCACCGTTCCAGCCCCGAGCCGGATCGCCCTCACGTGAGTACCGTTCTCCCTCGGGCTGGGCCACTCCGACGGGAGTGCCGTTCTCCCTCGGGCTGGGCCACTCCGACGGGAGTGCCGTTCTCCCTCGGGCTGGGCCACTCCGACGGGAGTGCCGTTCTCCCTCGGGCTGGGCCACTCCGACGGGAGTGCCGTTCCACCCTCGGGCTGGGCCACTCCGACGGGAGTGCCGTTCCACCCTCGGGCTGGGCCACTCCGACGGGAGTGCCGTTCTCCCTCGGGCTGGGCCACTCCGACGGGAGTGCCGTTCCACCCTCGGGCTGGGCCACTCCGACGGGCCACAGCCCCTCACGGGAAAGTCTCTCAGCCCCTCGCCAGGTCGCTCTCACGAGAGCGCAGTTCCAGCCCCGGGCTGGGCCACCCTCACGGGAGCGAGCTCAGGGCGAGTCCTGTCAGCTGCCTCCAGAGTCCCGAGGTCGCCAGCTCCGCCATTAGGCCTCAGCATAGACGGAGGCAGAGAAGGGGGATACGACAAAAAGGTCGTATTCCCCCGAAGGGAGAGACAGCAAGCCCTGTTTCACCCCCCCCCCCCCCCCCCCCCCACATAAACACGACCTAAAAACCAAAAACGTAACTAGACAAAACGAAAAAAACAACACAAAAAAGTAAAAGACAAACGGACTGCAGGCGAGCCGCAGCTGTTCCCAGCGCCGCCACTTCTGGAAACACATTGCCATGACCATGTGTTTTCGTTTCCGTAGAAAAATTTTGGTGAACAGCCTGGGGCTGATGTTAACCCATTTGGCAGCGCTCTATACTGCCAAGCTGTCCCATCCAGTTGAATTTTAAGTAAAATCTGTGGTCACCTCGTATAGGCACTGAATAGTAAGCATTTTTTAATCGATGCTAGCCATGAAGTAACCTTTGGAAATCAATTGTTTAGCAGTAACAAAGGTTTCCATTTTAAAATGAATATATTGTACAAATGTATTCAATTTGGTCAGATCTATGATGATGCGACAACCACCATCTTTTTTGTTTTTGGTAAAGATATTGGACATGAATTCTAGCGGTTCGTGTTGGGATTTTCCAATTATCCCTTTTGCGTAAAGCCGCTCCAGTTCAGCATTGCTTCTGATTTCTTTACCGGAAAGTACGAACATTCGGTTCGGTATATGTTGAACTGGAGGGCTGTACTTGTGTATAAATTCTATTGTATATCCCTGGATACTGCTTAAAATATAAGTATCGGTAGTTAACATACTCCATGCAACCAGAAAGGAGTGTAATCTCCCCCCAACCTCCATGCTCCCTGCAATTTGTAGGGAACCAGACCCACCTACCTCCATAGTTACCAGTGGCAGGTTTACTTCTTTTTGTAAATCATTCGTTGATATGAGGCGTTGGTGTCTGGGTTTGTGGTTTGGTTGATGTTGGAGGTTCGCGTATCTTCCAAGAAGGCCGGCCTGGGCCATGGCCTAAAAAAGACTCATGTTTGGTGTACCGGACTTTCGAGCTTTCACCAGTCGGTCTTGTTCTACTGGTGGATGCGTAAGGGTGCTGTCTATGGCCGTGTGTTGCAAAGCAGTGCCAGTGCATCCTGTTGGTCCTGTGACATGTCCTTCTCATCCACTGTGCGGATAAATGCTGTTATCCCCACTGTTAGGAGTTTTAATACCTTTTGGAGTTTGATATCCATCCTCTAACTCCTACTCCAATATGTTTCCATATACAATTATTTACTACAGGAAAATTCAGGGATATACAGTTACCCGGTGTCAGGTGTCCTCTAGGTTTTGGCCAGTATGAAGTTGGACACCATGTCCAGTAGATTTTCACGTTCCTGCACCCCCCGCACACTTGATTTCTGTTCTGCAAACCCCTCTTCAGGATCAGCCCAGAACTGACCCCCAGTACTCCCCTCTGATGAGGAAGAAGCACTGTGCAGCCCTACAAGAGGTGTTGCTGTGGGTTTTACATAGAGCCCACAGTGACTCGACTCCATCTCCCAGAGCCTGTCACGTTGGAGCAAATGCTCCACACACCGCTCCATCCGGCTCCAGCGCTCACGGTCGCTGGCCGCCCGCGGCTGCTCAAAGTCGGACTCCTCTGAGTCCACGACTTTGTTAGTTTTCTGTCTTGCCTTACCGCCCGGCTGCGGAGTGGATCTGGCCGGTGCGGAGGCGACATCGGGCACAGCTGATCCCAGTATAGGTGATTCAAGTGCCGCTGGCCGCTGCTGTCCCACCAGCTTTGTCGCAGCCCTCGTTGGTTCTTACGGGCTTGTGCCTTCAGCTGCTGCTGGCTCCCGCAACTTCGCGGTCCTCCCCAGCCAGCTTCACTCGCAGCACTTGTGGACACTATTTTGTCCAGCTTCCCCCCTATGTAAAAACAGCGCGGGGAACAAAACTACCGCAGAGTAAATCTCTTACCTGCAGGTCGCGGTTTCAAACTTACCGCTGCGGGGGAACGCTCCACCCCGCCTGTCGTTTCGCAAGCGTGAAAGCGATATGACACGCATGCGTCCTAGCGGGGTTCTTCACGTATTCACTCACGTGACCGAAGTAAAATAGTAAATAGGGATATATATTGTGCTAATGTGGTGACAGGGAACCACAGACAAAGCCTAAAAACAGAGATATAGAAAGCTGCAGTGATGACAGCCAAGTTTCATTAACTTCACTGATTGTGTTATAGCGTGCACTCATTATTGCAACAGAAAATTAGATTTACTTTCAACTAAGTTAGACTTGTGGACAATCATATTATTCTGTAATCAAGCTAGTTTGGTCCTTAATTAAGTCTTTCTGTAACATCCATTGTGTAATCAAGACCTAGTTTTACCATTAAATAAGTTGCTATGTAATCTTTAAGAAAGAACTGCAAATGCTGGTAAATCGAAGGTAGACACAAAATGCTGGAGTAACTCTACGGGTGAGGCAACATCTATGGAGAGAAGGAATTGGCGACTGAAGATGTCTGAAGAAGGGTCTCACCCCGAAACTTCGCCAATTCCTTCTCTCCACAGATGCTGCCTCACCCGCTGAGTTACTACGTAATCTTGTCAGTTGAGAATCTCAAAGCTGTACCAAATTCGCACTCAGGAGTTAGCTTTGACTGGTCTCTTGTTTGACCAGTTTTAATAAATCGCTTGTTGCTTTGAACGCCAACCCCATGTGGCTTTTTATAGTGTCATAGTCATAGAGTGATACAGTGTGAAAACATGTCCCAACTACACTAGTACCACCTGCCCGCATTTGGTCAATTTCCTCAAAACCTGTCCTAGCCATGTACCTGTGTAACTGTTTCTTAAACGTTGGGATAGTCCCAGCCTCAACTACATCCTCTAATAGCTTGTTCCATACACCCACCACCCTTTGTGTGAAGATGTTACCCCTCAGATTCCTATTAAATCTTTTCCCCTTCACCTTAAAACTATGTCCTCTGGTCCTCGATTCACCTACTCTGGGCAAGAGCCCCTGTGAATCTACCCGATCTATTCCTCTACCCGATAAGATAGATGCATACACATTCTGTTATACTAACTGTGCAGGAACAGTCTGAAGAAGAGTCTTGGCCCGAAACGTCACCTATTCCTTTTCTCCAGAGACACTGTCTGACCCGCTGAATTAGTCCAGCATTTTTGTGTCTATCTTCTGTTTTATTAAGTCGCAGCCTAAGCCTCTAACCCAGGAGAGGCATTCATTGAATATTAAGCAGGTAATGAACAGCCCAGACAGTCTATTTATAGCCACCCCAATCTTTATTCTTCTCCACACTGTCAAAAACAATAAAACTGCATCTTCGCTCCTAACCTTCCATGTAAAGTTGAATCTTACACGTTCACACATTCCTTACATGACCTGACATCTACTCAAGAAGGGTCCCCGAGTCAAAACGTCACCTATTCCTTCTCTCCAGAGATGCTGCCAGTGCCGCTGAGTTACTCCAGCATTCTCTGTCTATCTTCGGTTTAAACCAGCATCTGCAGTTCTCTCCTACACATACACTCACAGTGACCATTGTTTAAAATTCCTCGGAATGTTCCTCAGAACAATAGGATACTCTTCCCCCTTCATCGTTTATGCCTAGCACAGGGTTAGCACAATGGTGACTTTTTTAAAATGGAATTACCAGGGTGGATCTCATTTAGTTTGAGTTAACTTGAGTTAACGTGCTGCCTGTATAAAGGGCCTGTCCAACTTGGGCATCATTTGCAAGTCACGCAGGTGGCCTGCGAAGATTTTGTGAATCCCAAAATCCTGGGGCGCCTCGTGCGACCGAGCGTCACTGCCTACCTCAATACGCACCATGCGCGCGTAATGCACGCCATGCGCGCATCATGATTGCGTCACGACGTGCACGTCGTGCGTCGTGACACGTAAATGATGTCGTGTAAATGACGACCGAGTGGGACAGGCCCTTAACTGTGTGGTTTAGTTTACTTGACTTTAGGGTACAGCATGGAAACTGAGACCTTTACCGCACTGAGTCCACACCGACCATCGGTCACCTGTTCACACTACTTCAAGAGTCAAGAGAGCCAAGAGTGATTTATTGTCATATTATGTACAAGACAGAACAATGGAATTCTTACTTGCAATTCTTACCTCTAATGTTATCCCATTTTCTCATCCACATCCTACACAATTGCTAGGGGCAATTCTACAAAGGCCGATTAACCTACAAACCTGGACATCTTTGCGATGTGAGAGGTGACAGGAGCACCCTAAGGAAATGCATATGGTCAAAGGGAGAATGTGCAAACTCCTTGCAGACAGCACTTAAGGTCAGGATCGAATCCCAATTTTATTTCAGTTTAGTTTAGTTTAGAGATACAGCGAGGAAACATGTCCTTCGGCCCACCGAGTCCGCACCGACCAGCGATCCCCACATATAAACACTATCCTACATTAGGGACAATTTACATTTTATACCAAACCAATTAGCCTACAATAGACAATAGACAATTGATGCAGGAGTAGGCCATTTGGCTCTTCGAGCCAGCACTGCCATTCAATGTGATCATGGCTGATCACCCACAATCACGTATTTGGAATGTGGGAGGAAATCGAAGATATTGGAGAAAACCCACACAGGTCATGGGGAGAATGTACAAACTCCGTACAGACAAGCACCCAAAGTCAGGATCGAACATGGCTCTCCATCGCTGTAAGGCAGTAGACCTACCGCTGTGCCACTGTGCCACTGTGCTGTACTGACTACTGGAATGAGTCAGTGCCACAACGAACATTGGCCAGGGTGACCACGGTCCAGCAACACCGAGACTGCTGTGGAGGTGAGAGTAGGGAGGATTAGAGGTGTGTCTATGTCATAAGGTCATAAGGACTAGGAGTTGAATTAGACCATTCAGCTCATCAAGTCTACTCTGCTATTCAATCATGGCTAATCTATCTCTCCCTCCTAACCCCATTCTCCTGCCTTCTCCCCATAACCTCGGACACCCGTACTAATCAAGAATCTATCCACAGTATCTCTGCCTTAAAAATAGTCATGGACTGCCTCCACACCCTTCTGTGGCAAAGAATTCCACAGATTCACCACCTTCTGACTAAAGAAATGTCTCCTCATCTCCATCCTTTGATTCTGAGGCTTTCCCTAAACTCTCCCACTGGTGTCCATCCCGACCAGTGACCCCAATCAAGTCCTGTGTAGTGAATGGCTTCACGTCACTACAAGGAGCAGACTCCTAGTTCTGCAGTCGTTGCATAAAAATATGCTGTGATTATATTGTATATATATATATATTCAGCACTGTTTGAGCCTGTAATGATGACAGTAATTTATACAACACAATGAGGCTCATACAGAGAACAAAACCTCATCATGTTAGTTTAGACTCTACAATCCACATCAGCTCGATGACTTGCAGTAAGCTTTGTTCCTGCTGTGACTGTGAATGAAACACACAGGTCACTGGTCGCACGTGTTTGGTTCCATTATGTCTGGTAAGGCAAAGAAGAGCGGGGTGCATGTCCCTGACTTTGACGTTTGTGTGAATGGCACGGAAAAAAAGGACATCCATGTTGAGTGAAGCCTATCTATAAATATCCAGTCCAAAAGGGCTGCGCAGTGGCACAGCCGGTAGAGCCTCTGCCTCACGGCACAGAGGCCAGGGTTCAATCCCAACCTCGTGCGTTGTCTGTGAGGAGTTTGCATGTTCTCCCTGTTTCCTCCGGGTGCTCCGGTTTCCTCCCATGTCCCAAAGACATGCGGGTTTGTGGGTTGTGTTCTACTCAAGAAGGGTCTCGACCCGAAAGGTCACCTATTCCTGCTGTCTAGGGATGATTAGATTAGATTAGATTAGATTTGTTTATTGTCATTCAGACCTTTCGGTCTGAACGAAATTTTGTTTCCCTGCAGTCATACATATAATTTAAAAAATGACAAAAACACACAATCAACACAAATTTAACATCCACCACAGTGAGTTCACCAAACACCTCCTCACTGTGGTGGAAGGCAAAATCTTAAAGTCTCAGTCTCTTCCCTCTTTGTTCTCCCTCTGCGTCGAGGCGACGGTTCAAACTCCGCGGGTGGTCGCTGCCTCCGCCACAGCTCCGAGGCCGAGTCGGGTCTCCGCTGCCGCTACCTCCGCCACAGCTTCGGGGCCGAGTCGGGTCTCCGCTACCGCTGCTGCTGCCGCTGCCGCAGCTCCAGGACCAAGTCGGGTCTCCGCTGCTGCTGCCGCCGCCACAGCTTCGGTGCCGAGTCGGGTCTCCGCTACCGCTGCTGCTGCTGCTGCCGCCGCCACAGCTTCGGGGCCGAGTCGGGTCTCCGCTACCGCTGCTGCTGCCTCCGCCACAGCTCCGAGGCCGAGTCGGGTCTCCGCTGCCGCTACCTCCACCACAGCTTCGGTGCCGAGTCGGGTCTCCGCTACCGCTGCTGCTGCCGCTGCCGCCGCCACAGCTCCAGGGCCGAGTCGGGTCTCCGCTGCTGCTGCTGCTGCCACCGCCGTCACAGCTTCGGGGCCGAGTCGGGTCTCCGCTGCTGCTGCTGCTGCCACCGCCACAGCTTCGGGGCCGAGTCGGGTCTCCGCTGCCGCTGCTGCTGCCGCCGCCGCCACACCTCCACGGCCGAGTCGGGTCTCCGCTGCTGCTGCTGCTGCCGCCGCCGTCACAGCTTCGGGGCCGAGTCGGGTCTCCGCTGCTGCTGCTGCTGCCACCGCCACAGCTTCGGGGCCGAGTCGGGTCTCCGCTGCCGCTGCTGCTGCCGCCGCCGCCACACCTCCACGGCCGAGTCGGGTCTCCGCTGCTGCTGCTGCTGCCACCGCCACAGCTTCGGGGCCGAGTCGGGTCTCCGCCGCTGCTGCCGCTGCTACAGCTCCGATGCCGCCAGCTCCGCCATTAGGCCTCGGCGCAGACGGAGACGGGGACGGGGAATACGACCGAAGAAAAAGTCGCATTCCCCGATGCTGCCTGTCCTACTGAGCTACTCCAGCATTTTGTGTCTATCTTCGGTTTAACCAGCATCTGCAGTTCCTTCCTACACATAGAACTAGTGTGATTGGGTTATCGATGGTTGGCATGGGTTCGGTGGGTTGAAGAACCTGTTTCCATGATGTATCTTTCCATGATGTATCTTTCAATCAGTTCAATCAATCAAATATACGATGGATGTAGTTTCAACTAGCAATGGTATGTGTTAAAATGCACAGTGATTCCAGGTGCAATATACACCACACTAGCTCTAAACTATCACTACACGATCCAATTTCTAGGCTGACTGTTGCTCACTAGAGGAACACAGAATACAATACAATACAATATTTATTACATGTCATTTGAACCTCAGTGAGGCTCAAACGAAACTCCGTTTCCACAGCCATACAAACAAAGACAATTTCCTACAGACATACACACAATTCAATTTACAGTAACATCTATCACAGTGAACCTCCTCCTCACTGTGATGGAAGGCAAAGTCTTTTCTCTCCCATGCTCTCCATTTTTCTCCCGATGTTGAAGCCCCAGGTGGGCGATGGTAAGTCCCACGGCCATTTTAGGCCGCGCTGGGCGAAGTACGGCCCCGCTCCAGGTCTAAAAGTCACGGTTGGAGACCCCGGCGGGCACTGGAATGTCCCGCGGCCATTAAAACCGCTCCGGGCGATGTACGGCCCGCTCCGGGTCGTTCCAACCCCGCAACACGGGCTGGAGAAGTTGTGTTGCGGGAGCTCCGAAAAGCGGTCTCTCACCCGGACCCGCGAGCTCCCGATATCACAGTCCACAGAAGCTGCGTTGCTGGAACTCCAGGGTCGGACCGCAGCAGCGAATCACCACAGCTCCCCACGCTCCGAGGCCGGCCAGACCCACGATGGTGAGTCCGCAGCTCCGTGACTGGAGCCCCCAGGTCCTTCCGGCTGGAGGCCGCTCCACGGTGCTAGGCCCCAACGACAACGGAGACCCGACAGGAAAAAGGTCGGGTCTCCCGTGCAGGGAAGAGATTTTTTTTAAGTTTCCCCCCCCGCCCCCCACATATACACAGTTAAAAACACTATTAAAAAACACGACAACTACATTTAACTAGACAAAAAAAAAAAAAAAGACAGACAGGCTGTAGGGGCCGCTGCAACAGGTGAGTCGCGCCGCCGCCGAAGGCATATGTCGAGCATATGTCGAGTTTGTTTGTACTTCAGCTGGATAGCTTCAACTATTAATTTCATTGAAATTCATCTAATGACTCGCAGAGTCCTATCTAAAGATTACCTTGGCATCATGTTGGGCACAGACATTGTGAGCCGAAGGGCTTGCACTTGTGCTGTACTTGTCTGTGTTCAGTCATGGCTTTCACAGCGAGAAATCCATTTTAAGTTAAGAATCAATAGTGTTTTATTGTCAGAAGTCCCAAAATGGAACAGTGTGATTCTTAGTTGCAATTCGAGGGATTAAACAATGGGACAACATAGAACTAGCGTGTTCAAGAAGGAACTGCAAATGCTGGAAAATCGACGGTAGACAAAAGTGCTGGAGAAACTCAGCGGGTGCGGCAGCATCTATGGAACGAAGGAAATAGGCAACGTTTCGGGCCGAAACCCTTCTTCAGACTCAGAACTAGTGTGAACGGGTGATCGATGGTCAGCTTAGACTCGAGATAGAAACAAAAAGCTGGAGCATCTCTGGAGAAAAGGAATAGGTGTCATTTTGGGTCGAGACCCTTCTTCAGATGAAGACTCGCTGAGTTATGCCCCTGTTCCACTTAGAAAACCTGAACGGAAACCTCTGGAGACTTTGCGCCCCACCCAAGGTTTCCGTGCAGTTCCCGGAGGTTTTTGTCAGTCTCCCTACCTGCTTCCACTACCTGCAACCTCCGGCAACCACCTGCAACCTCCGGGAACCGCACGGAAACCTTGGGTGGGGCACAAAGTCTCCAGAGGTTTCCGTTCAGGTTTCCTAAGTGGGACAGGGGCATAAATCAAGCTTTTTGTGTCCATCTTAAACCAGAATCTGCACTTCCTTCCAGCACATTTCGTTAGCTTAGACTCGATGGGCCAAATGGCCTGTTTCAATGCTGTACCTTTCAATCAATCGTCCATTAGTTCAATGTCCATGCTAAAAGTGAACACTACATCATTGTCTCCAGCATCCTAGAATGGAAAGGATATTTCTAAACTTTGATGAATCAGTCGGAATCATCTAATTTGCAGTGTGACCAAAAAGGAGATTAAATATTGCACGAAAGAATAACATGTCAGTTTTAAAAAATACAATCCTGCATTGAAGGAGACAAGAATCAGCAGCCAAAGCAGTGATAGGAAATGCAAATTGAAAGAGAGCAATTGGACAAAACAAGAAAATTATTTTTGGAGAGAGGCTGGAAGAGAGAGAGAGGAAGAAAGATGAAAATCAAAAATGAGCGAGGAAGGCTACAAAATCCATTCATCAAAAAGCACGCTCAAAGCTGAAATGCTTTCTTCTGTTTTCATGGGAGTTGTGATATATCTGATGAATACAGCTTTAGTCCGTTGCTTAGCTGAACTGTTTATGTTGTTTTTACTGAGGTCTGATTGTTCTGTGTTCAGAGAAAAGGAAAAAAAATGTGACAAATCTACCCAATTAGAGATCCCTCTGTGATGGGACATGTAGCCTGACGAATATGTGCCACATTTTTGGCTGCTCTAAGGAACTCGTAACACTGTGTGTGCCAACGATGATACCAGTTTAAACTGACCCTATCTGCCTCCACATGGTCGACATCCCTCCCCTCCCTGCCTGTTCACGTGCCTGGCTAAATCTCTCTTAAACATTGCTGTTGTATCTGCTTTCACCTTCCCTGGCAGAACGGCTCAGGCACCACCACTTCCTTTTGTAAATAACACCACTTGTAAATCTTTCAACTTTTTCCCACTCACTGGACAAATGGAAGACAAATGGTGGTTTAAAAACTGATGAAGTCTGAAGAAGGGTCTCGATCCGAAGCATTGCCTATTCCTTTTCTCCAAAAATGTTGCCTGACCCGCTGAGTTACTCCAGAATTTTGTGCCTACCTTCGGTTTAAACCAGCACCTGCAGTTCCTACCTACACAAGACAGGAAGAGAGATAGTAAAGGAACGGTGATGGGAATGTGATGTGACTCTCCCAACTGATGGATTTTGGTGAATATGATTGATAACTGTTGGTGCAAATCAATCTGTACTGTTGTGTGCTGGGCCTAGCCTATTGGGACTCCTCAATCCAGACAAAATGGGTCGTCAGAGTAAACAATGCAACGCCAATACAAATGCTTACACAGGGGGGCAATAATGAATTTTGGTGCCACGACCATTAATTATTAAATTATTTTCAATTTGGCAGTTCAAGGAATCTCACCACGTATCAATCAAATGTGCGAATGAAGGTTTCACAGCAGTGTTTAAGGAGATTTAAATTAATATGGTGTGATGAATGAGAAGTCTTAAAGCAGCAGGGAATATTGTAGGACCTGAGGCATGTCTTGATTGAAACCTTTGATAATGTGACACTGGATGCAGTCTGTTAATCAGTACCTATGCTCTTGTGAAGAGACCAGTTAAAATGATTAATTATCTTGCTTCTGCTAATAACAATTGAAGCCATTGGAGTTTCACACCCGTTCAATCATTGCAAAGTTTTCTTTGAAAGAGAGAAGGTGGAACATGGAAATAGTGTAAATGTTTATGCTGTTTTCTTTTGTGACCTTTTTGTGTTCATGAGTGATGTGTTTGTTGATAGCTTTCAATCTCTGCATTCAGTTACAGGGCAGTGGTAAATAGGGTTGAGTAAACCTCTCTCTCTGCGGTACATTAAACACTTTCAGAATAAGCACAGTATAGGTACTAGTATAGGTTATACCGTGTAAGTTATACAGACCTATACAATATATATACAGTATATATAATACCTATACACTATAGGTTAGATGGAGAGTCATTGAGTCATACAGCATGGAAACAGGCTCTTCGGCCCAACTTGCCAACCCAGACCAACATGTCCCATCTATGCTAGTTCCACCTACCTGCGTTTGGCCCATATACAGTACCTCTAACCCTATCTTATCCATGTTCCTGTCTAAATACTCTTAAGGGGCTGTCCCACTTGGGCGACCTAATCTGCGAGTTTAGAAGAGTGTCTTCGACCTTCAAACTCGCAGCATGGTCGACACGTGGTCCTCGGAGGTCCTATGAGGTCACTGGAACTCTCCTTCATGGTCGAGGGTAGTTCCCGAATACTCGTGGCCTCAGCTAGGTCGCGGAAACATTTTCAGCATGTTGAAACATTTTCTGCGAGTAAAATTTGGTCGGCATGGTTCTTTTGAACTCGTAGTGCAGTGGAGTGGGGTCGCTATGTAGTTACAGGCAGTCGAGGGCAGCCGTAGGCAATCTCCTTCGCTGACCGAGCATTTTGATTGGCTCATTGGAGTTTTCAGGACCAAGGAAAACCGACCGGTAGGTAAAATGCCCGCTGAACTTTATTATACTTCTTAAAAGTGTCTCCACTCCTTCTCCCCCACTTCTCCCCCCTTCTCTCTCCTTCTCCCCCCCTTCTCACCCCCCCTTCACTCCCCCTTCTATCCCCATCTCTCCCCTTCACTCTGCCCCCCCCCCCCCCCGCCCCCCCCGCGTTCTTTAAATGACTTACCGTTACTGTGCAGCCGTTTTACCTTACTCTTAATTGTGGGTGTGAATTTCAGACAGCGCTCCCCCACTTTCCCTGGCCCCCGCCTTTGCGATGTGTGTGTGTGTGTGTGTGTGTGTGTGTGTGTGTGTCTGTGTGTGTGTGTGTGTGTGTGTGTGTGTGTGTGTGTGTGTGTGTGTGTGTGTGTGTGTGTGTGTGTGTGTGTGTGTGTGTGTGTGTGCGCAATCGGTTGATCCAGCTCAAGGTTTTCCAGGTGAGTGCCCTCGAAGGTCGTAGACACTCTTCTTAACTCGCGGATTAGGTCGCCCACGTGGGACAGCCCCTTTAAGCTTCTTCTACACTGCCCTTTCAAACACATTGAGGTCAGATGAGCAATGATCCCCTCACCTTGTTCCTGCAAAGCACAGTTGTTGTAGCAACGGCCCTGCCCAGATTTGAGGGTCTCCATAATTTTACACTTTTTTACTGAAAGGAAAAATTG
The DNA here is from genome assembly GCF_010909765.2 of Amblyraja radiata. Classification (NCBI taxonomy): domain Eukaryota; kingdom Metazoa; phylum Chordata; class Chondrichthyes; order Rajiformes; family Rajidae; genus Amblyraja; species Amblyraja radiata. The sequence goes on from NC_045988.1 coordinate 23,870,235, forward strand.
GCCAATGATCGTCTTCCCAAGTTATTGCTCGCTAAATATTATTGGTAATTATTTTGATTATTTCACTACAAAAATGGTTTAGGTACAGAGTACCTACATGCCAGGCAGGGTATCGAACAGTTACGTTCAGAGTTATCTGAAATGGCCCCAAACCCCATACCCAAAGATTCGCTCATGAAGTTTTCAGGAGACACAGAGTAGATGGTTACTTGAGGCAGATGCAATCAAATGCAGAAGGAAAATGAGAGACACAAGTAATTGCAGCTGCTGGCATCTAGAGAAAAACACAAAGTGCTGGAGGAACTTAATCTGACAGACAGCATCAGTGAAGGAATGGACAGACGTCTGAAGAAGGGCCCTGATCCTAAGTGTTTCCTCCACCAGAATACCTAGGACAGTGTTTTTGGTTAAAACACATAGTGCTGGAGAAACTCAGGCAGCATCTGTGGAGGGAATGGACAGGGGAGGTTTTGTGTCAGGATCCTTCTTTACATTGAGTGTCCAAAAGCAAGAGAACAGCAGGAATCACAGATTTATTTTCATTCACATGCCGAATAATACACCCACTTCCCCCAGCATTTTCCCATCACCCACATACACAGGAGCAATTTGCAGTGAGCAAGTAACCCACTGACCAGTGTATCTTTGGGATGTGGCTCAAACCGGAGCACCCAGAGGGAAACCCATGCAGTCACGGGGAGAATGTGCAATCTCCACACAGACAGCATTACAAGATGGTAGATACTCATAGGATCTGAGACCTGGGTTCAATTCTAATCTTGCTGCCTGTGTGGAGTTTGCATGTTCTCCCTGTGACTGTGCGTGTGTGTTTCACTCCGGGTGCTCCAGTTCCCTTCCACATCCCGAAGATACGTGGTTTTGTAGGTTAAATAGCCCTCTGTAAATGACCCCGGTGTGTAGGGATTGGATGGAAATGTGGGATTACATAGAATGAGTATGAATGGGTGATCGATGGTCGGTGAGGACTCCGTGAGCCTATTTACACGCTATTTCTTTCAATTTAATTCAATTCAGAATTGAAACCAGACCACCTGAGCTCCAACCATCTGCACTACCCAGGATCATTGTGTCTTCATGTTTAGCTCTTCATCCACTTCCCTGATGGCTATGGGGAGCTGAACATGGGCCGAAGGTTCCTCACCTTCCATGCACCTTCCTTCCCTTCTCCTCCGTTTTGTATTGTATTCCTTTATTGTCATTCAGACTTTTCAGTCCGAATGAAATTTTGTGCCTTGCAGTCATGACATAGAATAAAATAACAAAACACACAATAAACACAGATTTAACATCCACCACAGTGAGTCCACCAGGTCCTCCTCACTGTGATGGAAGGCAAATATCTTAGAGTCCTTGTCTCTTTCTTCCCTCCTTGTTCTCCCTCTGCGTTGAGGCGATCCAGGCTTCTGATGTTATGACCCCGCCGGGTGATGGTAAGTAAGTCCCGCGGCTGAATCCGAGCTCCGCGAACGGGCCGGTTCAAACTCCACGGCCCGGGGCGGTCGAAGCTGCCGAAGCTGCCGCCCTCCAGTCCAGCGGACGAAGCTGTCGTTGCGGGAGCTCCAGAAAACCGGTCACCAACCTGGGACCTGCGAGGTCCCGAAGATGTCGTCCACTGGGCACACGGCCGAGTCCACTGGGCCCGCGACCGAGCCTCCGAGGCTCCGAAGTCAGGTCGCCGCCGCCACAGCCCCGAAGTCGGCCAGCCTCGCGATGGTAAATCCTGGCTGGCTCTGCCCCTGCCTCCGGAACCTCGAGGTCGGTCCCAGTTGGAGGCCGCCAGCTCCGCAATTAGGCCTCAGCGCAGACGGAGACGGAGACGGGGGATACGACAAGAAAAGGTCGCTTCCCCCCGAAGGAAGAGAGTAAAACAAGTTTCTCCCACCCTCCCCACACATACACAACTAAAAATAAACTGAAATAAACTTTAACAACGGGACAAAAGAAAACAAAAAAAGAAAAGACAAATGGACTGCAAGCGAGCCGCAGCTACAGGGCTGCGCCGCCATCTTCAGTTTTTCTGCTTTGCTCAGGGAAAATGTTGCTTCCTTTAGTTTAGTTTAGTTTAGTTTAGAGATAGAAGATACGAAAACAGGCCCTTCAGCCCACCGAGTCTGTGCCAACCAGTGATCCCTGTACACGAGCACTATCCTATGCACTAGGGACAATTTACAATTCTTAATGAATCCAATTAACCGACAAATCTGCACGTCTTTGGAACGTGGGAGGCAGCCGGAGCTCCTGGAGAAAACCCACGCTGTCACAGGGAGAACGTACAAACTCTGTACAGATAGCAGCTGTAGTCAGGATCGAACTCGGCTCTCTGGCGCTGTCAGGCAGCAACTGTGGGGCCCTTTTCACGTGCTTGTTGAAGGTTAAGAGGACTGGATGACTGGGGAAAACCTAATATGGTGGCCAATATTGTTGTATATATATTTTATTTCGAACCGTATGAAACAAAAAAAGTTAAAAACAAAGCAAAATAACAAGAAAATAAAAAGAATAATAAACCTATACACAACTCAATGAATGACTTCTCACAAACATCACAAATTAAATCATACATGTTTGAAAAGGAGTAGGAGGAAGTATACACATATTTATTCCCATCCCTCAATATATCCATGGCAACATCCCACGAAGAGCAGAGCACACCAGAGATTGAAGGGAGAACTGATAGAAATATTTCCAATTAAGAGAGGCATAGATAGGGTAGTCCGTCAGAGCCTTTGTCCCAGGATGGAAATATCAAAGACTAAAGGGCATAGCTTTAGATGTGAGTGGGGCAAAGTTTAAAGGAGATGTACGCGGCAAGTTTTTTTACACAGAAGGTGGTGAGTGCCTGGAACGTGCTGTTGGAGGTGGTGATGGAGGCAGATATGATAATGGCATTTTGAGTGGCTTTTAGATAGGCACCTGGAGATGTAGGGAATTGAGAGATATGGATTATGTGCAGGAAGATAAGCTTTGGTTCCGGCATCATTGTTGCGCACAGACATTGTGGGCCGAAGGGCCTATTCCTGTGCTATCCTCTTCTATGTTTGATGTTCTTTGTTGTATGGTGTATTCTATGTTCTGTGTGGTGTGTTAAAAACTGAAATCTCTGTCTCCAGATGCAATCCATTAAAATTGCGATGGGCTCCCCATCACCAGTTGGCAACAAAGCCCAGGTAAGCACTTGCTTTCAAAATTCAACTTACTCTGGGGCGAACATTAACCGTTCATGAAAAAATACTTGCCGCATCTTCCACTGGAGGAAGCTGATCTCCCTCACTAACATTTAAAGTTCACAGAGCAGATAGATTTTTTTTTTAAACAGCCGTTGTCGGATCTAAACATTGGAATTTTCTGCCAAAAAAATCAATTCTGCCTTTTGAAAGATTAATTTTATCTCAGTAAAGCTTTTGAAATTTGCCCTTAAGCTTTCCTTCCAAACAATTTCCAAGAACATTTGTGATGAAGCTCCAGGAAGATTAATAATTCCCCGATCCATATGGATGGATAGAAAATATGTATCCTTGAAATTAGCTCCAGTACACAGGCTCTGGCCACACACTGGAAACGGCATCACAATATCATCCGTAAATCCATTATTTTTGGAAAGCTGAGCATACAAATGAAATTTCCAGGAATTCTCTGTACATTGTGCACGTTGATGTTTCCATTAATGTTTTGAGTGAAGATATTAAAACCACAATGTCGAATATAACATTGAAATATTTCCATTTTAAATTGTAGTTTTAATTCTTTGAATGAACATTTGGCGCGTTAGAAATTGGACAGAGAACTGTACAGGTTCAGGCCCTTCGGCCTTCCAATGGCGAACATGATGCCAAGTTAAACTGACCTCCTCTGCCTGCATATCCCTCCATTCCTTGCTTGTCCATGTCATAGAAACATAAAAACATAGAAAATAGGTGCAGGAGTAGGTCATACGGCCCTTCGAGCCTGCACCGCCATTCAATATGATCATGGCTGATCATCCAACTCAGTATCCTGTACCTGCCTTCTCTCCATACCCCCTGATCCCTTGAGCCACAAGGGCTACATCTAACTCCCTCTTAAATATAGCCAATGAACTGGCCTCAACTACCATCTGTGGCAGAGAGTTTCAGAGATTCACCACTCTCTGTGTGAAATATGTTTTTCTCATCTCGGTCCTAAAGGATTTCCCCTTTATCCTTAATCTGTGACCCCTTGTCCTGGACTTCCCCAACATCGGGAACAATCTTCCTGCATCTAGCCTGTCCAACCCCTTAAGAATTTTGTAACTTTCTATAAGATCCCCCCTCAATCTTCTAAATTCCAGCGAGTACAAGCCGAGTCTATCCAGTCTTTCTTCATATGAAAGTCCTGACATCCCAGGAATCAGTCTGGTGAACCTTCTCTGTACTCCCTCTATGGCAAGAATGTCCTTATCTAAAATCCTTTTACCCTGCCAATATAATATATGTTTCTACCACCATCATTCACAGCACATATTAGGCACCTTCCCCTCTTTGTGCAACAGAATTGCCCTTCGCTTCTTAGTTAAACATTGCCGCTCATACTTTAAAGCTATGTCCTCCAGTCTTTGACATTTCCACACTGGGAAAATGATTCTGATTTTCTATCCTATGAATGTCTCATCATTTTCTTGTACTTCTGTCAGGTCTTCCCTCAGTCTCTGATGCTCCAGAGAAAACAATCCAAGTTTGCCTAACCTCTCTTTATGGTTAATCGCTTCTAAGCTAGGCAGCATTCTGGTAAACCTCTTGTTCATGCTCTCAGCATCATCCCTTTCATGGGGTGACCTGTACTGCACACAATCCAAAGTCCAACCTTCCTGACTTTCATACCATCAAAAAAATAATGTTTGATGAACATAACCGTTTGAAAATTAGATTGTGGGATTGTGAGCATCCAGTGACAAGGTGACACATTTTGACTGTTGGATTAATATCATTAAGAACATTCTGAAATATGAAACAATATGACGCGATAGAACTTTCTTTATGCCAGGAGGGAAATTAATCTGCCAACAGTCATAAAACACAAGATACTTGAACATTAAATTAAAGTGACAAGTGGAAAGGCTTGGGGAATGTGCAAATATTGGGGAGGGGTGTGTTGGGGGTGGGTGTCAGTCTCAGTCTACCCCACGACAGAAGGGGGAGCAGTTGTACAGTTTGATAGCCACAGAGAAGAAGGATCTCCTGTGGTGTTCTGTCCTGCATCCTGCTGGAACCAATATGTTGCTTAAGGTGCTCCTCAGGTTGACCAGTGTGTCATGGAGGAGGTGTGCTTCACTCCACGGTCCAGGATGCTCCGCAGTTTGAGGAGTCCCCTCCAAGACCACCTCACACGAATCCCATGAAATAGCTGTGACAATAATATGTCAAATGGTGAAGACAGTAGGTGCATGCAGATATGAAAGTTTCAACAGCTTATGGATGAATATAGTTCAGAAATTGGTTTACCCCTCTTTCATGAGCAGATGACATTTGTACATTCTTTTGTTTTTATGTGGGCCCAGATAATGTTACATTAAATAATTTTTGAAATATGGATTATGACGTTTTACAGAGATGTAATTCTTCCTTGAAAGTGGTGTCAAGGGTAGGCAGGGTGTTCAATAAGGCTCTCGGTACATTGGCCTTCATAAGTCAGCGTATTGAGTATAGAAGTTGGGAGGTCATGTTGCAGTTATAAAAGACATTGGTGAGCCCACATTTAGAGCACTGTGTTCAGTTTTAGCCGTAGAAAATTTGTTGACAAGCTGGAAAGGGTGCAGATAAGATTAATGAAGATGTTGCTAGGACTCGAGGGCCTGAGCTGTGGAGAGAGGTTGAGCAGGCTAGGACTAATCTTTGGAGCACAGAAGGATGAGGGATGATCTTATAGAGGTGACCAAAATCATGAGAGGAATAGATTGGGTAAATGCACAGTTTCTTGCCCAGGCTAGGGGAATCTAGAAGCAGAGGACACTATGGTTTAAGGTGAGGAGGGAAGGTTTTAACAGGAACATGAGGAGTAACATTTTTACACAAAGGGGGGTAGGTATATGGAACAAGCTGCAGGAGGAGGTAGTTGAGGCAGGGACTATTGCAACATTTAAGAAACAATTAGGCAGGTACATGGATTGGATAGGTTTAGAGGGATATAGGCCAAATGCAGGCAGGTGGGATTAGTGTGGATGGGACATTTTGGGAGTTGTGGGCAAGTTAGACTGAAGGGCCTGTTTGCATGTTGTATGACTATGACTCTACTCGGTATGGATAAGGTGCATGAGAATCAGATTCAGATTCAATCTTTATTGTCATTGTGCAGTGTACAATACAGAGACAACGAAATGCAGTTAGTATCTCACCCAGTAGAGCGAACATAGAATAATGGAACAGCAAAATATATATATGTACATACATTAGCAATAGTGCAATTTTTCTGGGGGAAGTAGTGTCCAGGGGTGGGTGACTGGCAATCACCAAGGTGCAGAGTTAAGTTGTGTAACAGCCGCAGGGAAGTAGCTGTTCCTGAACCTGCTGGTCCAGCAACGGAGAGACCTGTAGAGCTTCCCGAATGGGAGGAGGGTAAACAGTCTGTGGTTGGGGTGAGAGCAGTCCTTGACGATGCTGTACGCCGTTCGCAGACAACGCTTGCTCTGGACAGACTCAATGGAGGGGAGAGAGGAACCGGTGATGCGTTGGGCAGTTTTCACCGCCCTCTGCAATGCTTTCCGGTCGGAGACAGAGCAGTTGCCATACCATACTGTTATACAGTTGATAAGGATGCTCTCGATGGTGCAGCGGTAGAAGTTCACCAGAATCTGAGGAGACAGATGGACCTTCTTTAGTCTCCTCAGGAAGAAGAGATGCTGGTGAGCCTTCTTGACCAGTGTTGAGGTATTTTGGGTCCAAGAGAGGTCATCAGAGATGTTGACCCCCAGAAACCTGAAGCTGGAAACACGTTCCACCTCCGTCCCGTTAATATGGATGGGGGTGTGCGTGCCACCCCTAGACCTTCTGAAGTCTACAATGAGCTCCTTGGTCTTCTTGGAGTTAAGGGCCAGGTTGTTGTCAGCACACCATGCTGCTAGGAGCTGGACCTCCTCCCTATAGGCCGACTCATCGTTGTTGCTGAGAATTCCTTACAACCAGAGAGCAGTGCTGAACTACTATATACCTCATTGGTGACCCTCGGACTATCCTTGATCGGACTTTGCTGGCTTACCTTGCACTAAACGTTATTCCCTTATCATGTACCTTTACACTGTAAATGGCTCAATTGTAATCATGTATTGTCTTTCCGCTGACTGACTAGAACGCAACAAAAGCTTTTCATTGTACCTCGGTACACGTGACAATAAACTCACTAACATCTTAAAAGCAGCCATCTATTTTTAATTCCCAAATCAGATAACTCAGTTTTATTCAAGAACATTGGCAGTGGGTGACCAATCACAATGGACCTATTAAGAACATACAATAAAATTTTACCTAAGTATTTCGCCAAGGCAATTTTGCAGTTGTGATCGACAGAAGGTAAACACCCAAGTTGCAGTCAAAGATATTGCCATTTTAAATAATTCATCAAAGGGGTCAAAACATCATTTTAAAGGCTTGGCAGCTGTTTTGATTGATTTGGCCAAGGTCTTTGATGCTGTGGGGCATATAATAATAAGAAAGTCTTTGCAGCACCATGGTGTGTGATTTTATTGATGGTATGCTGGATATGTATAGTGGGTCATCTGCTGAGATTGAAGGCAGCTGAGGGATTGTTGCGATCCAACGGCAAGATTAGGTACTTAGATCAATAGTTAACATCATAGTTTTCCACGTGGAGAACTATGATGTTAATTTGCGCCATAAAATTTTGACTGGAGGAATATCACGCAGATACATCAGACGTTAAGCCATATCAACAATCACCTATAGCCTTACATCCTTATTTTATTTGCCCACTTTATTGAGGTCCATTAAGATAATGACACTGCTAAATTTTAATTTTATCACCTTCTTTTATTATTTAAAACTGTTCACATATAATTTATTCAACTGCAAGGTCTGCAGTGGCAGTTCCAGAGTGCATACATTCCTGGCATTAGTCAGTCAAAACTGTGAAATATGTGTACTTTAATTTGTCACAAGAGCAAGCAAAAATGTTCAGCCTCGTGATTCACTGTCACAGTAAATAATCCAGTTTTTGAAAATATTTTAACACCATTAAGTTGAAAAAGTACCGAGAATTACCCACCTCAATGAAGGCGAAAATGTAAAAAATGTCTTTGCAGTCTTTAGTGTCGATGGCCTATCGAGCTGGAAATGGAAATGTTACTGAAGTAAGCAGCTTTAACGCTTTGCACTCTGAGGCACCGAGAATGGTGAATCAGAATTGCTCTTCTAATCATGAGAAACTCAAACTGTATACCAAAATCACAAGAAGACAGACACAAAATGGGCCTGTCCCAAGTAGGTGATTTTTTGGGCGACTACAGGCAACTGCCGCAACATTTTCAACATGTTGAAATTTTTTTGGCGTCAGTGGCGACATTTTTTTGCTGTCGTAGGTTGATGTAGGTTGACATAGGTGCTGTCGTATGTTGTCTCCAGTTGCCATAGGTGAGCCATAGGTGAATTCCATTAAAACCAGTCCCTGGCAGTCGCCTAAAGAGTCGCCTAAGTAGGACAGGCCCTTAACTCAGGCAGCATCTCTGGAAAGAGATAATGGGTGATGTGAAGGGTCTTGAACGTCACCCGTTCCTTCTCTTTAGAGATGCTGCCTATTCCACTGATTTTACTCCAGCATTTTGTGTCTATCCTCGGTGTAAAGCAGCATCTGCAGTTCCTTCCTACCAAAATCACAACATCCAGTTCATTAATTCATAGACCAATAAAAAGGACCATTAAATATATTTCTTTATCTTGGAATATAAAGATGATGAGTTGAAAGGAGGCAGGAATAGACCACAATGTTTTGAGTTTTAAGCACCAAACCTCAGGAATGATATGGAGCCAATCAACGCCCTTCACCTCTAAAAATAAGGAACTGCAGATGCCGGTTCACAAAATAGACGACAAAGTACTGGAGTAACTCAGCGGGTGAGGCAGCATCCCAGGAGAACATGGATAGATATTTTTTTTGGGCTTGGATGAAGGGAAAATTAGGAAGGAGGGTCTCGACCTGGAATGTATCTATCAATGTTCTCCATAGATTATGCCTGACCCACTGAGTTGCACCAGCACTTTGTGTCATTTTCTTTGCCAAAGTTTCACTGAAATGTAATTTCTTCTACTTCCAAGCAGAACACAATTTCATACTTGAACTAATGAAAGGATTCTGCAAGTTGTGTGAAATATTTCCTGGGAGAATTAAAAACACAAAAGATGCCATTCAGCCCATTGTGTCTTCCCTGACTTGCCAGGACATGAGGGTCTGAACTATCGGGAAAGAATGTGCTTCTAGGACTTTATTCCTTGGAGCACAAGAGGCTGAGGGGTGATCTTATGAAGGTGCTCAAATCCATGAGGGGAATCGATAGGGTAAATGCACAAAGTCTGAAATTCAGGGTAGGTAAATCTAGAACCAGAGAACAAAGGTTTAAGGTGAGAGGGGAAAGATTTAATAGGAGTCTGGGGGGCAACTTTTCACTCATGATGGCGATGGGTATATGGAATGAGCTGCCAAAGGAGGTAGTTGAGGCAGGTACAATAACACCATTTGAAAGTCATGTGGACTGGTACATATATAGGAAAGATTAGGAGGAATATGGCACAAATGTGGGCAAACGGGTCTAAATTGGATGTGCCATCTTGGTTGGCATGGTCGACTTTGGCTAAAAGGCCTGTTTCCATGCTGTGACATTATCACTCTATCACTATTTGGAACAGTTCTCCAATGCGTCCCTGCTCCTATTTACTTTTCTTATTTCATTATTATTATTATTATTATTATTATTATTATTATTATTATTATTATTATTATTATTATTATTATTATTATTATTATTATTATTACTATTACTATTACTATTATTGAATTTGTTGCCAGCATCCTGAGGCAGTGCAATGCAGATGACAAATCTCATTGCACTCCCCAGTTTCTCCCCCATCTTCATAGGTTTTTTTGTCACCTTTCATACCTAACCTGTGCTTAGTTATCAGAAGACACAATAGACTGCAGATGTTGGAACCTTTGACCAAAACACAATATGCTGTTGCCACCTCAAGACTGCACTGCCTCCCCGGACACTGCCAGGCTGGACCTACTGACCACCTCCACCAGGCCAAACCTACTGACCTCCTCCAACAGGCCACACTTTCTGACCTCCACCAGTAGGCCAGACCTTTAGTGGGAGAGTCTGGGACTAGAGGTCATAGCCTCAGAATTAAAGGACGTTCTTTTAGGAAGGAGATGAGGAGAAATTTATTTAGTCAGAGGTGGAGAATCTGTGGAATACTTTGCCACAGAAGGCTGTGGAGGCCAAATCAGTGGATATTTTTTAAGGTAGAGATAGATAGATTCTTGGTTAGTACGGGTGTCAGCGGTTATGAGGAGAAGGCAGGAGAATGGGGTTAGGAGGGAGATATACATCAGCCATGATTGAATGGCGGAGTAGACTTGTTGCGGTGAATGGCCTAATTCTGATCCTATTCCTTATGAGAGCTAATGACCTCCATCACTAGGCTAAGCTGCCAACGCCACACCCTGCCCGCACGACCTCCCCGGCCATTTCCAGGCCAGACCTACAGCCGCCACCGACGGCCCACGTGACTTCCTCGGCCACTTCCAGGTGACGTTAAAGTGGGTCGCCTTTCCATGTCCTCCAGAAATGCTGCCATCCCCGCTGAGTTGCTGCAGCACTTTGTATCTTTCTTTGTGCAAACCGGCACCCGCAATCCCATGTGACCACGTAATTGTCCATAAATTAATTGGCTTTGTAGGTGACACTGGCGGCGGGTCAGGAGTCACATGTGGATCAGACCAGGTAACGGCGTGGATTTTCTTTGCTGCTGATGAACGTGGTGCAGCACGTTCATGGCCACTATTACAGGTGGCAGCCTTTTCTTTTTAAGTTCCAAAATTAATTTAATCGATTAAATTTAAATTCGGAAACTATCACTGAGGCATCAGTCTAGTCCTAAGGATTTTTTTCCCCGTGTAACGTAATTACTGCACTGTTGTGGCTGTGGCCCAAATAAAATGACTCAATTCCCCACTCTGAATGCAAAGCTGAATAAAAATTCAGTTCCTCTGCAGTACATCCCTAGTCTGCGTACCTGAAGTCTAAGCCATGAACTCTTGAGAAGTGCATTAATGCAGGATTGGCAATCCTACTGCCCTATTGATAAAGAAGAAGTGTGAGTTTGAAATGAGAAACTATCTTTTAGTTGGAATTGTTCATAAGACCACAGACCATTAATCAAAGGCTGCTGAAATAGCTTTTCCTATAACTGCAGACGAGAGCAGTGCACATCACCAAACTATTTTGTGAGCAAGAGATGGAGGCTTGAAAGGAACAAGCCTTTAGCCATGTCAAGTTTATCAGTACTTACAACAATAACATTCCCAACCCTTGTGACAACCATTCAATCACCAACCATTTTCCTAAAGGAATAAAAACAGAAAATGTTGGAAACACTCAGCAGGTCAGGCAGCGTCTGATGAAGGCTATTCAGTTAGGGTCATAGTGTCATACAGCATAGAAATAGGCCCTTCAGCCCACATTACCTATGCCGACCAACATGTCACATCTACACTAGTCCCTCCTGCCTATGTTTGGCTCCAATCCTATCCAAGTATCCGTCTAAATATTTCTTAAACGTTTTGATAGTCCCTGCCTCAATTACCACTTCCGGCAGCTCGTTCCATACACCCACCCCCCTTTGTGTAACAAAGTTGGCCCTCAGGTTCCTATTCAATCTTTCCCCCCTCACCTTAAACCTATGTCCTCTGGTTCTCGATTCCCCATCTCTGAGAAAGAGACTCTGTGCGTTTACCCGATCTATTCCTCTCATCATTTTGTACACAAAGCAGCAATTGAATCATCAATTATGTTTCTCTCTCTGCAGATACTGCCTGACTCACTCACTTAGTGTTACTAACATTTTCTGTGTTTGATTTTCTATTTACAGTATCTAGAGATTTTGTTTTTATCTTTCACTGGATGCTCTGCTCTTTCAGAGAATGAAGTTTCTGCTAAAATGTTTAGAATGATAATCTTTACTTTTTCCCTAAACTGTAACCATTTTCAATCCTGTACCTTCAATCCTTGGTTGATTGATTGATTGATTGATTGATCGGCCAAGATAAGGATCGAGCCTGGGTCTCTGACGCTGTGAGGCAGCAACTATACCTGCCGCACCACCGTGCTGTCTGATGATCCAGAAGAACAATTGATTGATTGATTAATTGTGTGAATGAATGAATGAATGAATGAATGAGAGTAAGATACAGCATGGAAACATGCCTACGGTCCACTGAGTCCACGCCGACCATCAATCACCCATTCCCACTTTCACATCCACTCCCTACACACAAAGGGCAATTAACAGAGGCCAATTAATTTACAATTATGCGTCTTTGTAATGTGGGTGGAAACTGGAGCACCCGGAGGAAACCCATGCATTCACAGGGATAACATGCAAACTCCACACAGGCAGCACCCAAGGTCAGCATCGAACCTGGGTCTCTGACGCTGAGGTAGCAGCACTTCCAGCTGCGCCACTGTGCCACCTGATGATCAGTAGGAACAGGAGGGCATGTCTAATAGTGAAAATCACACAGGTATTTTGCAAAGAACCTCAGCACAAAATTAGCGGAACATATTTGAGAAATAATAACTTGTGAGAATTCTCCGCAAGCATTTTCTTTCGACATTGGCCATGGTTGATTGGAGTGCAGAGGATAAAGGGCTGGTTTCATAGCTAAGCATATGGTAATTTAATATAAATTGTACCATACAGTAAATCTTTGCACTCTAAATCTGCATGAAGAAAATCAGCATTGCTATTAAAAGAATCAGTACATAAAATATCACCAGCTGTAATTTGGTTGTTAGGAGATCAGTATGCAGTTAAATTGACACTTAATTGAAATTACTTTCATGGAACCAATGGAAAACACGCTTCTTCGGAATGATCATAGATTTCTACCTAATATTTCTTTCGGGTCTTTTGCATCAACCAAGCAAGTTTAACATCTCACTTTAACAATGACACCTTCAGCAATTTAGCACTTACTCAGTGCTTCAGTGAAGTGTCAAAGTAGATAATGTGCGTGGTCCATAGTGGGCTGTCAATCTACAACCGTTTGACTCAAAAGCAAAAATACTGTTCACTGAGCTCGCCTGATAGTCTAAATAGTACACAGCATGAAAGTAAAGTGAGAACCTGCATTGAAATAGATCCTTTCACAACCATGGCCCCTCGAGAAATGTTTGCAACTGAAACAATAATACTCAAGTATTAGGGTGGCACGATGGAGCAGCGGTAGAGTTAAGGGCCTGTCCAACTTTCATGACCTAATTCACAACCTTTTTTACTCGTGGACATTTTTCATCAGGCAAAAACGCCCCGACCTACTTGATGCCACGAGTACCTACGACTAGCATTACGGCCTGCCTAACTATGACCTCCTACAATCTCCTACGACCTCATGACGACCATGCTGCGAGTATGAGTCAAGGGCAAACTCGGCAGAGGTCGTGAATTAGGTCTTGAAAGTGGGACAGGCCCTATACTGCCTTACAGCACGAGAGACCTGGTTCGATCCCGACTAGTTGTGCTGTGTGTACGGAATTTGTTCTCTCTCACTGTGACCTGCGTGGGTTGTCTCCGCGGGCTCCAGTTTTCTCCCACATTCCGGAGACGTACAGGTTTGTAGATTAATTGTCTTCGGTAAAATTGTAACTTGTCCTTTGTGTGTGTAGGATAGTGTTAGTGTGCGGGGATCACTGGTCGGCGTGGACTCAGTGGGCCGAAGGGCCTGTTTCCGCACTGTTTCCTCTAAACTAAAGTAAACTAAACTATAGTGTTGCTTGCTCACACTCTTACTCTACAAACCAGATAGGACAACTGTAAATGTGCCATTAATTCAGTTACCAGGAGGGGGGGGGAGATCGCTACCTTCATGTGGTCCGCCCTGTTTCGACAAATGCAATCATCTCGGCGTGCACAATCAAATAAGATCAAATAGAACAAGTTGTCCGACAACTTTAGGCTGTGCACGCAAGAAGAAGAAGAAGTTACCTGGAGTTCTTATCTTCGAGTTCAGGTAAATTGGGGTCATTAAATAGCAGGCATATATGGCTGCTGTTGTATCCATAGCAAAATCCCATAAAGATTAGAGAGCACTAGAGGTTGCAGGGCCACCTGATAGAAGTATATAAAATTATGAGAAGCATAGATAGGATAGACAGTTAGAAGCTTTTTCCCAGGGTGGAAATGTCCAACACTAGAGGGCATAGTTATGAGATGAGAAAGGCAATGTTTAATGGAGATGTGCTGGGCAAGATTTTTCTGCAGAGAATGGTGGCTACCTGGAACGCGCTGCCAGGGCAGGTGGTGGGGGGAGATTTGGTTATGGCATCTCAGAGGCTTTTGGATGGGCATGTGGGTATGGAGGGAGTGGAGTGATATGGATCTTCTGCAGGCAGATGAGATTAAGTTAACCTGGCATCATGTTTGGCACAGGTATTGTGGGACAAAGTGCCTGTTCCTGTGTTCTGTAAAGGATTTTTTTTTAAATAGTTTCAATTTAGTTATTTTTGCTGGAAGAAGTACACTAAACCCAGATGCTAAACACAGTATTTAAGTACATATTCAGTGATTCAAACTATATCAGCATATATTAAATTGGTACACAGTATTAATATATATTACATTTTAAAATGCTATATATATATATATATATATTTAATACAAACCTGGGGGGGTAACTTTTTCACACAAAGTATAGCACAGGCTGCCAGAGGTTATAATTGAGGCAGGTACTATCGCAACTTTTAAGAACATTTAGACAGGTATATGGATAGGACAGATATGGGCCAAATGCAGGCAGGTGGGACGAGTGTAGATGTGACATGTTGGTTGGCATGGGTAATGTGGGCTGAAGGGCCTATTTCTATGCTGTATGACAATATGACTCTAACTGAACACCCTTCATCAGACGCTGCCTGACCTGCTGAGTGTTTCCAACATTTTCTGTTTTTATTCCTTTGAGAAAATGGTTGGTGATTGAATGGTTGTCACAAGGGTTGGGAATGTTATTGTTGTAAGTACTGATGAACTTGACATGGCTAAAGGCTTGTTCCTTTCAAGCCTCCATCTCTTGCTCACAAAATAGTTTGGTGATGTGCACTGCTCTCGTCTGCAGTTATAGGAAAAGCTATTTCAGCAGCCTTTGATTAATGGTCTGTGGTCTTATGAACAATTCCAACTAAAAGATAATTTCTCATTTCAAACTCACACTTCGTCTTTATCAATAGGGCAGGAGGATTGCCAATCCTGCATTAATTCACTTCTCCAGAGTTCATGGCTTATAGACTTCAGGTACGCAGACTAGGGATGTACTGCAGAAGAACTGAATTTTTATTCAGCTTTGCATTCAAAGTGGGGAATTGAGTCATTTTATTTGGGCCACAGCCACAACAGTGCAGTAATTACGTTACTGGGGGGAAAAAATCCTGAACAGGTTGGATGTTAGACAGGTACATGGATAGGACAGGTTGACAGGGATATGGGCCAAACGCAGGCAGGTGGGACGAGTGTAGATGGGACATGTTGGGTGGTATGGGCAAGTTGGGCTGCAGGTCCTGTTTCAACGCTGTAAGCCTCTATGACTCCATGTGCAGGAAGGAACTGCAGATGCTGGTTTATACCGAAGATAGACACAAAGTGTTTGTGTAACTCAATGGATCAGGCAGCATCTCTGGCATAGTAAGATGTGCTAATGAGAGGGATATAATGATGGGAACAATGGAACAAGTATGACGACTAGGGGGGAGGGGGCAAGGCGGAGGGGGGTGGGGGAGGAGAAAACTGGAGCACCCAAAGGAAACCCACCCATTCACAGGGAAAACATACAAACTCCACACTCCTGCCTCTATCCCCTCCATCTCCTCCTCCATTTTGTGTCCATCTATTAACATATATTAAACTGTTTATGAGAATATCTATAAATATTAAACTGGTACATAGCATATCAATATATAATTAACTGGTGTCTTACATATTAGTATATTTTAAACAGGTTTACAATATATCAATGGGCAGCATATGATAAGCTGCTTCATAGTATATCTGTATACTCACAATATGTCAGTATATTTTAAACGGCTTCACAGCATATCAACGTGGATTGAACAAATTCACTATATATCAATGAATAATAAATTTGAATGCACTTGTTTCAATAGCATTGTTCTGAGCCAGCAGTGTGAAAATAGCTTCTCTTATGCCTTAGCAGCAACTAATTTTTTTCAGAACATTATGCCGAAAAAAAAATGCTCATGGAATATTTCAGATGCTGCTCACTGGATCTCATTTTGTTGAGCATGGCGGTGAGAAAAACATTGCTAGTGCGCAGCCACAATTTTCACCATTAAGTGAGCAGGCGATGATGCAGAAAATGACACAAAACTCAGCAGGTCAACATCTCCGGAGACACGGGTAGGTGATGTTTCAGGTTGGGACCCTACTTCAGACAATGATATCAGACTCTGCCACTTTGCTTCTCTCCACGATAGTGAGGTGTTCAACTTTGCAAGGGCAGTTTGTAAGGCATTACTTTGACACAAAATGCTGGAGTAACTCAGCAGGTCAGGCAGTATCAGTGGACAAAAAGAATAGGTAATGTTTCGGGATGAGACCCTTCTTCAGAGTCTGACGAAGGTTCTCGACCAGAAACATCACCTGTTCCTTTTCTCCAAAGACGCTGCCTGACCCGCTGAGTTACTCCAGCATTTTGTGCCTATCTTCGGTGTAAACCAGCATCTGCAGTTCCTTCCCCCACATTACTTTGACAATTTTCTACTTCCACGACGTTGGTGCACCATGAGAAAGAAAAAGTATGGTCATGATGAAGACTGGAGCAGCAAGGAAGTGAAGATGCTGGTTTATAAAAAAAGACACAAAGTGCTGGACTAACTCAGCAAGTCAGGCAGCATCCCTGAAGAAAGCTTCCGATCAAAATGTCACCTATTTTCGCCAGAAACGCAACCTAACCTGCTGGGTTACTCTAGTATCTTCGGTATTAACCAAAATCTGCAGTTCCTTCCTACACATTCTTGGAGAACATGGATAGGTGATGTTTCGGGTCAGGATAGGTGACGGTTTGCGTCTGAAGAAGGGTCGTGACCTGAAATGTCTCCTCTCCATGTTCTTCAGGGATGCTGCCTGACCCGCTTATTTATTCTGCAAAGAAGAATGAATAGGCTGGATCTTATTCAAACTTAGCCTAAAGGGATTTAATTAGCAGGATGGCTACGGATTTGAAGTAACTGGTGGGATTAGAGGGCAAATGGAAATGAACTTTGTAAAATGCAAAGTTCTGGAGATGCTCAATGGGTCAAGCAACATCATGGGGGGAATGAACAGGTGACATTTTCATAGAAACATAGAACAATAGTTGCAGGAGTAGGCCATTCGGCCCTTCGAGCCAGCACCGCCATTGGCTGATCACCTAAAATCAGTACCCTGTTTCTGCATTTTCCCCATATCCCTTGATTCCTTTAGCCCTAAGAGCTAAATATAGCTCTCTCTTGATTTTCGGTCAGGACCTTTCCTCAGACTGATAGTGGCAAGAGGCAGAAAGTTGGAAAAGAGACCAATTTCCTTCTGGGGATGAATAAAGTTTATTGTATTATATCATATCGTAACGTAAAACTTTACAGCGGATGGGCGGTGAATGTGGCACAGTAGTAGAGTTGCTGCCTTACAGCACTTGCAGCACCAGTGTCGCAGGTTCAATCACGACTACGGGTGCTGTCTGTACGGAGTTTGTACGTTCTCCCTGAGACCACGTGGATTTTCTCTGATATCCTCGGTTTCCTCCCACAGTCCAAAGACGTACAGGTATGTTAATTCATTGGCTTGGTGTATGTGTAAATTGTCACCAGTGTTAATGTGCGGGGATCGCTGGTCGGTGCGGACTCGGTTCACGCTGTATCTCTAAAAACTAAAGGTCTGGAACTCATCTTCTGAAAGGATGATGAATGTCGAGATCCCATCATATTTAAACAGTACTTGGACAGAAGAAAACCCAAGAGTGTAAGGCGACATACCTGCCGCTCAACATGGAATAAACACAGAGAAAGCTGGAATCGCTCAGCAGGTCAGGCAGCATCTGCGGAAAGAACAACAAAGAATGACATTTGTCTGAAAACCTTCATTAGAATTGGGAAATAGAGAAAAGTGAAACAAAAAATGCTGGGAGAACTCAGCGGGTCGGGCAGCAATTGTGGAGGGAATAGACAGGCGATGTTTTAGGTCAGGACCTTCCCTCAGACTGGCCCAAAACATCACCTGTCCATTTCCTTCAACAGATGCTGCCTGACCCCTTGAATTCCTTGAGCACTTTGTGTTTTGCTCAAGGTTCGAGCATCTGCAGTTGCTTGTATACTGACACTATCCTACACACTAGAGCCAATTTACAAATTTTAACCAAAGCTAATTAACCTTCAAACCTGTGTAGGAGTGTTGGAGTAAACCAAAGCACCCAGAGAAGACTTACGCAGTCATAGGGAGAACATACAAACTCAGTCTGAATAAGGGTTTCGGCCCGAAACGTTGCCTATTTCCTTCGCTCCATAGATGCTGCTGCACCCGCTGAGTTTCTCCAGCACTTTTGTCTATGTACAAACTCCATACAGACAGCACCTGTAGTCAGGATTGAACTGAAGTCTCTAGCACTATAAGGCAGCAACTCTACTGCTGCACCACTGTGCTGTCCCCCATAGCACGCAAATAGGCCATTTGACCCAACTCGTCCATGCCGACCAAGCTGTCCCATCTACACTAGTCTCATTGCCCGTGTTTGGCCAATATCCTGCTTAAGCTTTCCTATCCATGTACCTGTCCAAACATCTTTTAAATACTGTTATAGTACCTGCCTCAACTACCTCCCCTGGCAATTTGTTCCAAATATCCACCACCCTAAGTGAAAAAAGTACCTCTCAAGTTCATTCCCTTCTCATCTTAAACCTAAGTCCTCTGGTTCATGATTCTCCTGCCTTGGGTAAATTATTCTGTACTTTTTCCCTACCTCCTCAGGATTTTATCCACCTCTATGAGATCACCCCTTGGCTGTTTTATAACTTTTTGGGATTCTTTGGTTCTTTGCTTCCTTCTCACTAAGATTAAGAACATCCACATAACAGCCCACAATCTCTTCCCACCTCGTTCAATTAATTACATTTCATTAATGGATGCCTCTGAGTGTTTCTGTCATGAATGTCGTGTGGTTGGAGGGATTTTTTTACCTCTTCAGTGCAGACAATTTGCATTTCCTAACTTTTTTATTGCCTTACTGTAAAACTTTTGACACAATCCTCAAAAATCATGAAAATCGCAGGGGTTCATTTGTGTGAAATGAACCAGTAAATGATGAAAGTGCGAATGACTTCTCGGCAAATTGTTCTTTCAAATCCTCACCGAGAAGTTAACTCTTATCAAAGCCAAAGTGGAAGTTAATCAGCAGGCACTCTACGCATTGGTTGGCACAGTTCTGGTTGTGTGAGGTCAGAGAGGAGAGAGGAAACTGTAGCTCATTATGATGGGAACACTGTGCGTCTGCAAGAAGCAGATGTGATTGGATCAAACATGACGGTGGGATTATTTTTTCTGTTGTAAACATTTAGTCTCTATCTAAACCATATCTCAGTCAAAATTCTCTGAACATGTTCCTCAGTCTACTACACAAGGCCTTTCATGAACTCAAAACCCATTCCCACCCGGTTGTGCACCACCATGCCACCAGCTGTGGTGGCGCAGCTGTAGAGTTGCTGCCTTACAACGCCAAAGAAACGGGTTCGATCCTGACTACGGGTACTGTCTGTACAGAGTTTATACATTCTCCCCGTGACCGTGTGGGTTTTAGCCAGGTGCTCCAGTTTCCCCCCGCACTGCAAAGACATACAGGTTTGTAGGTTAATTGGCCTTGATAAAAACAAAATCGTAAATTGCTCCTACTGTGAAGGATAATGCTAGCCTATGGGGATCGCTGGTCGGCACGGACTTGGCGGGCCAAATGGGCCTGTTTCCACCTTGTATCTCTAAACTAAAGATTCCTGGTGGTAAAAGACAAAGTGCTATCTGACCCGCTGAGTTAAGGGCCTGTCCCACTTGCATGCGACTGCATGCGTTTAATGCGACCAAATGGAAGCGCAGTTCACGTTAAGTTTGCGGTAAGTACGCCCTATGTACGCGGTAAGTGCGCGCTAAGTTTGCGCTAAGTTCGTGGTAAGTACGCGCTAAGTATGCGGTAAGTTCGTGCTAAGTTCGCGCGTGGTGTAATTTACGTCATACTCACCAATCAGCTGGGCAGAAGGCGGGCCGACTATTTGGACGTCGCACGGCGTTGGGCGGTGACGTCAGCACGTAACGGCACACCGGGCGGTGACGTCATCGCACAACGCCACACGCTAGGCATACGCCGTCAAGACGCTGCGTACGATGTCAAGATGCTGCGTACGCCGTCAAGACACTGCGTATGCCCTCAATGCGCCTGCGGGCTGACAGGCCATTGGCGCGCAGAATCTTCGGACAAGTGCAGGATTTTCGGAGCCCCACCAGATGTAGGGACCAGCCCCGCACAAATCCATATGCCTCCGCACTTGGAAGTGGGACCGGCCCCGCACAACTCCATACGCCTCAAGCGACCACGTTTGGTCGCGCCAGACGCATGCAATGGCGTGCAAGTGGGACAGGCCCTTTACTCCAGCACTTTGTATTTTACTTAAGATTCCAGCATCTGCAGTTGCTTGTTCCTCCATTCCTGGTGGTAATTAAATCTTCCCCTCTCATATTAGGCCTATGTCTGCAGGTTCTTGATTTCCCTACTCTGGGTAAAAGACTGCATTCTACCTTTCTGTTCTGCTAGTTATTTTATACACCTCTAGAAGATCACCCCTCGGCCTCCTATGCTCCAAGGAATAAAGATCTAGCCAGCTCAACCTCTCCCTATACCTCATGCCCTCTAGATGTATTGGAAGAGCTTGGCTGGGGAAAGGGCTTGTTCTGGTACACCACAATTTCAATACTGCTGGTTTGAGACAGCCGAGAATTTGCCACATCATGTGCATCCAATGGTTCATTTATGGCACATGGAGTGAATGGAATTGGCTACACATTGGCTCCTCTAATATTCAGGAGCAAATGGTGAAGCCAAGGTGTACCAGCCACTTGGCTCCAGTGGCTGAAGATGAATGCAACACACCAGCTCTGTTTTGCGGCTTTGTCATGCCTATCCGTGACAATAATGTTCACTTCTGTTCAACACCATTAAACTAACAGATTTATTAACCATCTGCTTGGATTTAAAATCCAGGAGAACTGGAACTTAATTTCATTTAATTAAAAAAAAACCTAACCATCATTAATGATGACCACAAAACCATATGCTTGTTGCAAATCATTCAATTCACTAATGTCTTTCAAGGTGGGACATCTGCCATGCTTATGCAGTCTGATCTATATGTGACATTTTTAGTTTAGTTTGGAGATACAGGGCAGAAACAGACTCTTTCGATCACCGTATCCACGGCGACCAATGAACCCCGCACACGAGCACTATTCTACACATACTAGGGACAATTTGCAATTTTGCCGAAGCCAATTAACCTCCAAACCTGTACGTCTTTGGAGTGTGGGAGGAAACCGGAGATCCCGGAGAATGTACAAACTCTGTGTAGACAGCACCCGTAGTCAGGATTGAAGGTGGGTCTCTGGCGCTGTGAGGCAGCAACTCTACCTCTGCGCCACACTCCAGACTCATAATAATATGGTTGACTCTTCACAGTCTTGAGAAATGTTGCACTTATATCAATCGTCAGTGTAGTATTTGGCTGGACTACGGATGAGGGACATCAGTGAACTAGTGGGGTTATTAATGACCTCTGGTCCCTTCATGTTTGTGGTTACTGAGACAGACATTTTTTCAAATTATAGTTTATGTAATTAATTAAATTTACATTTCCAAGTCTCTATGTCCTAATTTCACTTTGTGCTGAATTAACCACCAGTTTCTGGTTGTGAGGACGTCGTTCCAAAGATCTACATTCTGCCAAACACCAATATGGTCAGGATTGGTGCCCAAGATCTGGAAAATTAATAATCTGACATCTTTTTCATGGAGCTATAGACCATACAGTAAAATAAACAGGCTCGTTGCCCAAGCTGCCCATGCCGACCATATCGATCATGGTCCCACCTGTCCACATTTGGCCCATATCCCTCCACACCATTCCAAGGTCTTTTAAATGTTGTCATGGTTCCTGCCTCAACTGCCTCCTCTGTCACCTCATTCCATACACCCACATATTCATTATGCAAGTGATTCCCATTCACCGTGTGAAAAAGCTGCCCTTCAGGTTCTTATTAGAACTTTCCCCTTTCATGTTAGGCCTATGTCCTCAGGTTCTTGATTTCGCTACTCTGTGCATTCACCCTTTCTGTTCCTCTCATGATTTTATCCACCTCTATAGGATCACCCCTCAGCCTCCTATGCTCCAAAGAATAAAGTCCAAGCCTGCCCAACCTCTCGCTATACTTCAGGCCCTCAAGTCCTGGTACCATCTTTGTAAATCTACTCTGCACTCTCTCCTGCTCAATGGCACCCTTCCTATTGCAGAGTGACCAAAATTGAACACAATACTCCAATGTGGCCTCACCAACGTGTTGTACAACTATAATTTCTATACTCACTACCCTGACTGATGCAGGCCAATGTACCCAGATTCTTCTTGCCAACCCTATCTACCTGTGATGCCACTTTCAGGGAACTTTGTACCTGCACTCCTATATCCCTCTTGCTCTACAACACTCCCCAGGACCATACCATTCACTGTGAAGATCCTGCCCTGGTTTGACTTCCTAAAATGCACCACCTCACCCTTAACTGCATTAAACTCCATTAGCCATTCCTCGGCTCAGTTATCCAGCTGACCAAGATCTTGCTGTAACTTTTGATAATTATGTTCACTATCAATGATACCAATTTGGCGTCATTTGCAAACTTACTAATCATGTGTGATTGTTGATCTAAACCACTAACAGCAATGGATCACATACCAGTCCCCGAGGCACACCACTGGTCATAAGGCCTACAGTCTGAAAAACACCCTTCCACCATCACCCTCTACTTCCTTCCATGAAAGCAATTCTCTATCCAGTCAGCCAGCTCTCCCTGGATCACATGCGATCTAACCTTCCAGAGCAGCCTACCATGCGGAACCTCATCAACTGCCTTGCTGTTTAGATAATTGTACAATACAATACAATACAATTCAATTTATTGTCATTTGGACCCCTTGAGGTCCAAACGAAATGTCGTTTCTGCAGCCATACATTACAAACAAATAGACCCAAGACACAACATAATTTACATAAACATCCATCACATCGCTGTGATGGAAGGCCAAAAAAACTTATCTCTCCACTGCACTCTCCCCCCCGATGTCAGAGTCAAAGTCAAAGCCCTCGGCGGGCGATGGCGATTGTGTCGCGGCCATTAAAGCCACGCCGGGTGATGCAAGGTCGCTCACCGGGTCTTGGTGTTAGAGCCCCCGGCGCGCGCTCGCAGTCCCGCAGCCATTCCAAGCCAAGCGGTGATGTAGGCCCCGCTCCAGGAGCTCTTCAACCCCACAACTCGGGCGGGAGAAGTCGCCGTTGCGGGAGCCCTGAAAAGCGGTCTCCCTCCAGGGACCCGTGGGCTCCCGGTGCCGCCGTCCGCCAGACCCGCCGTTGCAGCCACCGAATCTCCGGGGGTCGGGTCGCAGCAGCGTCCACCACCGCTCCACCCGCTCTGGACTCGGCCAGCTCCGCGACAGTGAGGTGAGTAGTCGGCACCACAGCCCCCGGTCTTCCTGTTGGAGGCCGCTCCTCGTTGCAGCCCCAACGACAACGGAGACCCGACAAAGAAAAGGTCGGGTCTCCCGTGCAGGGAGAGATTTAAAAGTTACCCCCTCCCCCCCCACACCACCCCCACCCCCCCACACACATACCCCAACAAAAAAATAACAAAAACTACATAAAAACATAGACATAAAATAATAAAAACGCAGACGGACTGCAGAGGCCGCTGCTGACGAAAGTCGCGCCGCCCACCGAATGATGGGGATAAATCCAGTAATTACAATTTAACATTGGTGGGAAAATATCTAGAACCAAGAACCGAGGCAGCGTGAGGTATAAATGTAGTCAATAGAAGGGAGGTTGGTCTGTGTGATGGTCTGGGCAGTGTCGACATAGATTACAGAACCTACACCAAACCCAAACCAATTACGAGCAGATGAGGGCATTCGATCCAATTTGAGATACCAGCTACCAAGACAGATGTGTACAGCAATTTGTTCTTCCCCTGCACAATTAAAGCATGGAATAGTCTTCACCCTACCATAGTTACCCAACCAGATGCAACTAAATTTAAGCTAGCTCTTTCTTCCCAAAAACCCTTTCTGGCTTAAGTTCTCCCTCCACCACCTCCAGTTTAAATTCCAATTAGGAATATTTTGGAGGACCAAGAAACCAAGAACCAAGAACCAAGTAGATGCCATCTATATGTATTCTCAAATGGCATATGATAAAATGCCATGTAATAATCTTGTTGTAAAGCCCAAAGGTTATTGAATAATTAAGTGCAGTTCCAGCAAGGATACAATGTTGGCAAAGGAACTGGAAACAGAAATCAATGGTGAAATGTTATTCCTTTCAGACCACAGCTCTTTAGGGACAGTGCCAGGACCACTACTTTCCTTGAAGATAGACACAAAAAGCTGGAGTAACTCAGTGGGACAGGCAGCATCTCTAGAGAAAAGGAATGGGTGACGTTTGGGGTCGAGACCCTTCTTCCAAAACATCACCCATTCCTTCTCTCCAGAGATGCTACCTGTCCCGCTGAGTTACTCCAACTTTTTGTGTCTATCTCCGGTTTAAACCAGCACCTGCAGTTCCTTCCACAACTCCTTTTCTTAATACATGTTAATGACTTGGATGTGTGCAGGGCACAAATTCCAAATGTGTGAATAATACAAAATGTGGAGGTGTAATGAACTGTGGGCAGCATCATAGTAGACTTTATAGGGATGTAGACAAGCTGATGGAATAGGCAGATGAAGTTTAATACTTGGAAAGGCACATACATTTCAATAGGAAGAGAAGAGGCATTATGAAAAAGGGCTGAATTCTAAATGATTTGCAGGAACTGAAGATAGGCACAAAATTCTGGAGTAACTCAGAGGGTCAGACCATTCTTCAAACTTGGGAGGTTATGTTAAAGTTGTACAAGATTTTGGTGAGGCTACATTTCTTCTCCCAATTCCTCCTTCTATGCCTCATCTGCGCCCAAAATAAGGTGTTCCATATTAGAACATCTTAGATATCCTCATTCCTCTCTCCCATCATAGATGAGGCTCTCACTCGTGTCTCCTCGGTACCCCACAGCTCCACCCTTGCTCCCCCTCCCCTGCTCCCCCTCCCCCTAGTCGCAACAGAGACAAAGTTCCCTTAGTACTTGCCTTCCACCCCATCAGCCGTCGCATACAACACATAATCTGCCAAAATTTCCGCCACCTCCAACAGGATCCCACCGCTAGCCACATTTTCCCATCTCCACCCCTTTCTGCCTTCCACAGAGACCGTTCCCTCCACAACTCCCTGGTTAACACATCCCTTCACACCCAAACCACCCACTCCCCAGGTACCTTCCCCTGCAATAGCAGAAGTTGCAACACCTGTCACTATAGTTCCTCCCTCGACTCTGTACAGGGACCCCGACAGCCTTTTCAGGTTAGACAGAGGTTCACATTCATCTCCTCCACCCTCATCTATATCTGTTGTTCAAGATGTGGAATCTTATACATCGGCGAGACCAAACGCAGACTGGGCGATCGTTTCGCGGAACACCTTCGAACATCCTGCGTAAACCAACCTGATCTCCTGGTTGCTGCACATTTTAATTCTCTTTCCCATTCCTACCCAGACCTTTCTGTCCTTGGTCTCCAGTATTGTCAGAGTGAGGCCAAATGTAAATTGGAAATATGTTGTTAAGCTGGAGAGGGTGCGGAGAAGATTTACGAGGATGTTGCCAGCACTAGTGGGCCTGAGCTACTGTGAAAAATTGAGCGTTATTTCGTGGAGCGCAGGAGAATGAGAGGTGATGTTATAGAGGTGTGTAAGACGCTGAGATAAATGCACAGAGACTTTACCCAGAGTAGGGAAATCAAGAACAAGTTGACATAGCTTTAAGGTGATGGAGGGGACAGATTTAATAGTAACCTGAGGATCAACTTTTTTACACAAAGGGTGGTGGGTATATATGTGGTGAAGATTACTCTGTCAATCCACATAACATGAGTGGAGAATTACCAAAGCCAATTAACCTACAAACCTGTATGTCTTTGGAGTGTCTAGGGAAACTGGAGCTCCCGGAGAAAACCCACACAGGTCATGTGATAGGAGGAGAATTAGGCCATTTGGCCCATCAAGTCTACTCTGCCATTCAATCATGGCCAATCTATCTCTCCCTACAAACCCCATTCTCCGGCCTTCTCCCCATAACCTCTGACATGGGGAGAACGTACAAGGACAGGGGAGAACATGCAAACTCCATACAGACAGCACATGTAGTCCGGGTTGAACGTGGGTCTCTGGCGCTGTGCTGCCCTGCCACCTCCTCCTGTTCTGTGACTATTCCTGTTGATGGAGAATGAGAGAAACTAAGGGTGTGCGGAGCCATCAGAATATCTGGATTCCTGGCAATTCTCCACTCATGTTATGTGGATTGACAGAATAATCTTGTGGAGATTCCTCCCATTGTCCTTCTGCAAAGGACATTGTGAAATGCCAAGCTGTTGCTCCATTCCCCCATTGTTGAACCTGTCATACCCAATGGTCATCATCATAGAAATCACCATGCTTATCTCCACACTTCAATTCTGTTCAAAATTATACTTACCCAGTTCTGAATGCATGAGCTTCACCTGCACACATTGAATTTTAATAGCTATTACCAGTCAGGGAAAACAATATTTTCTAATCTCTATCCTTACATTGAGTCTTACAGTTCCAAAATGATGGCCTCCATGGCCACATGTACAACCTCAGCCTAATAGAGCAGACATTCCTTTCAGGGAAAAAGAAACTATTCACACTACATTCTTTCATCCGCACTTTCAATGCAAATTTTGACCCATTTATTATAAATGAGTTAATACCCGTACTAGATAATTGGACCATGTGTAAAGAATGAATTTGGTTTTCATCCACAATCTGACAGCAGTAATGTCTAGACTCATATTATCTCAGCCCGTCAGCCCTGTGAAGATGCAAACTAATCTACCACCAGGCTCTCGACAACAAAGGAATCCTTGTACACTCTGTACTTTGAACTGGACCAAAGATAGACACAAAATGCTGGAGTTGCTTAGCGGGACAGGCAGCATCTCTGGATAGAAGGAAGGGGCGACGTTTTGACCTTGGCTGGAATAGTTAATCCATTCTTGAAATGTGAGGTGAATGGGTAACAGCAGCAGAAGTAGGCCACACAGCACCTTGTTTGCTTGTAAGAATGCAGAATTATACAGGACCCACAGAATAAGGAAGCATCAAATGCAGGCGTTTTGTTTAGTTTAGTTTAGAGATCGAGCATGGAAACAGGCCCTTCTGTTCACCGAGCCCGCACCGACCAGCGATCCCCACACACTACCACTGCCCTACACACACTAGGGACAATTTTACATTTATGCCAAGCCAATTAACCTGCAAATGTGGGAGGAAACCGAAAATCTCAGAGAAAGCCCATGCAGGTCATGGGGAGAATGTGCAATCTCTGTGCAGACAGCACCCGCAGTCAGGATCGAACCCTGGTCTCTGGCGCTGCAAGCGCTGTAAGGCAGCAACTCTTTCGACCCAAAACGTCACTTATTCCTTTTCCCCAGAGTCGCTGTCTGACCTGCTGAGTTACTCCAGCTTTTGTGTCTATCTTAGATTTATTTAGAATTTAAGAAAGCATTCGTTGACAAATCTGTTCTGAGGAACTCTTGATTTCAATGCCAATTATGAGGAGCGGTTTAACAATATCACTGCTTATCCATGTCCTCCTTTGGTTTACTGTCACGTTTTTGGGTTCCGGCAATATCAGCAACATCTTTCTGACATTTTCTTGGCCTTTCTGAGTCAATTTATTATAATTCACACCTTAACAGCCAAGTACTGATTTCAGATTATCAGTGCACTGTAATGACTGGAGCTTGCAATTTATCGTTCTGCCTAACAATTTCCTGAGGAGTGAATTCTATTCTACTCACATAATCCAGCTTGTATCACCATGGCAGTAAGGTTTAACCTCGATGATTAATTATGATTGTAATTTTCCTGTCAAACCAATGCCAAGGTGGAAATCTGACCTGCTTTGTATTCCGCAGAAGGCTCTGTTCGGCCGCAGTCCAGAGAATACGCAGTAGAACAGCGCAATAACTATCAAACGCTAAATTGGCTTAATTCGTATTTAAACTCCGAATGAGGAGATTTCTGTGAAAATGAAGTCTCCTTAACATTATTTGATCTGTTCGCCTGCCACTCATTTTGATGAATGAAGCAGAGGATGACAAGAAAAATGGAAACTTAAACGTGGACTGTGTTTGCATAATTCAGCTTGTGGAGCTTCTGAAGAACAGTCGCATTCTGTAGCCATGGAAGAACAACAGGGGACCCAGTGTGGAGTCACCGCCATGAATTACAACGGGGGACCCAGCGTGGAAGGACCGCCATGAATGACAATAGGGACCCGGCATGGGGGGGGACCGCAGCGAGGGACGGTGGGAGAACAAAGGGGGACTAGGTGTGGGTGAGGAGGGGGGAACTCTAGTTTTAGAATCCTCTGCCCAGGGGATAAGCCTGCGTTTGTTTGTTTGTTTGTTCGTTTGTTACAGTGAAGGCGCTGTGCACACGGCAGCCAGCCAACAGTTGCTTGTCTTTTTCTTTTTTTCACTTTTAATTTAATTTTAATCTCAAGTTTTTGTGTACCTTGTGTGTTATGACTGTCGGCAGACCAATTTCCCTCCGGGGATGAATAAAGTTCTATCGTATCGTATTGTATCGTATCGTATCATGACCCAATGCATTTCCTTACCGTTCCACTAAGCTCATTGCAGGCTGGACATGGTTTGTTTTTGCAAAAAGAAAACCTGAATCCACCTTCTCAACATGCATGAGTCACGAAGCGATGAGGTATTTGGTCATAAGTGCCAACAATCATGCTCTCGTTTAAAGAGTCATACTGTCAGAGGTTTTGGAATTTCAATGAATTACAAATTGTTTGTTTTGAAAATTGCACATTGATCCCTGCACCCCAGTGTTAGTCAGCATCAAGAACCTGACCTTTCTTTTATATCGGATTGTGTGAGGCTTTATAGACTGCAAGATGTTTCATTTCTTTTTGACATTCACAAACCCAGCCACAAGGTCATAGGATGCTAATGTGTGCAGTAGACTAAAGAATCCCGTCAAATTATCAAATCTGTTTCTTTGACTTTTTGCTTTAAAAACACAGTGTTTTACTTCTTCTAGGGATGATAAGGAAGATTTGGAACAGGGGAAGGGGTGGGTGGGCACGATGGGACTGAGAACCATTCATGATCAGAACAGCAAGGTGGCTAGGTGGCATAGCGGTGGAGTTGCTGCTTTACAGCGCCAGAGACTCGGGTTTGATCAAGACTACGGATGCTGGCTGGACAGAGTTTGTACACATCCCTGTGACCGCATGGGTTTTCACAGGGTTTGTAGGTTAAATGGCTTTGGTAACAATTGTAAATTGTCCCTAGTGCATAGGGTAGTGTAAGTGGAAATGGGATCATTGGGCGACATTGACTTCGTGGGCCAAAGGGCCTGTTTTCTCATGTTTCTCCAAACTAAAACTAAAGGAAATTAAAGCACTCTTCAGTAGACCAGGCTCAATGTACCTGATGATGTTTCTACCACAATCTCCTATATGCACCCCCCCCCCCCCCCCCCCCCCCCCCCCCCCCCCCCCCCCCCCCGTCTCTCTACTCTCCTTCCTATACGCATCCCTCATCCCCAAGTCACCACTTCTCTTATATTCCCCATCTTTCCACGCTCTTTCCTGTCCACCCCTTCCAACCCACATCCCTCCTCCGGCTTTGCATTTCACTCCTCCTCTCTTTTCTTATCGAATGCCCTTTTGTCTCATTTTCCCCTTCCTTACACCACCCACCATCTCACCTGCAAGGGTCTAGACCCAAAACGTTACCCATTCCTTCGATACAGAGACGCTGCCCGTCCCACTGAGTTACTCCAGCATTTTGTGTCTATCCTTGGTGTAAACCAGCGTCTGCAGTTCGTTCCTCCACCTATCACTTGCCAGGCTTTGTCACACCTTCGCCTTTCATTTCTAGCTTTCCCCTCTGCACTCTATTCAGTCTGGAGAAGGGTCTCACCGTGAAATGCTGCCGGTCTATTCCCTCCACAGATGCTGCCTAACTTGCTGAAGATTCCTTTAGGAAGGAGATGAGGAGGAATTTCTTTAATCAGAGGGTGGTGAATCTGTGGAATTCATTGCCACGGAAGGCTGTGGAGGCCAAGTCAATGGATATTTGTAATGTGGAGATTGATAGATTCTTGATTAGTATGGGTGTCAGGGGTGATGGGGAGAAAGCAGGAGAATGGGTTTGAGAGGGAAAGATAGATCAGCCATGATTGAATGGCGGAGTGGACCTGATGGGCTGAATGGCCTAATTCTGCTCCTAAAACTTATGAACTTACGAAGGTTCCAGCATCTTTAGTTTTGTATTTTGATGGTCTTTCCTTGTGCTTAAAATTCCAGAGAAACTTGGAACATTCTTGGAACAAAATGCATCAGTTAAAGGGAGAATGAGAAAAATCGGCCGTTTAATGTAGCTCAGTTTCATGACAACAGAGGATTCTACAGGGAACCAAGTAGTAAGGATAATGTAGAGGCTGCAAAGAGAATCATATTAAGTGAACGTGCAAGAATGTGACAGATGGAATATGATGGGAAGTTATCCCACTTTGGGAGCAAAAATAGAAAAAAAAGCGAAATACTTTATAAGTGGTGAGAGAATGGAAAATTGTTGGTGCTCAGAGAGTTGTGGATTCCCTAGTTCTTAAACACAGAAGCATTAAGCTCGAAGAAGCAATTAAAACAAAATTCAAAAGCATGCATTTGTGTAGCTGCTTTCATGATAACACATTTCCCACAGGCAATGAAGTACTTCTGAAGCTCAAACATTGTTACAGTCTGGGGAGTATTTTCTGATTTTGCCTTAGAGGATAGCAATAAATGTTTGCTAACCTGTTTCTTTTGAGAAGGAATTAAGTACACTATGCCAATATTGCTCAGATTTTCAAAGACTGCGAGATAATCTCAGAGAAATGTAGGCAAACCTTAACCCAGTAGAAAAGTTTGATGTTCAAAAATGTTTCCCCCAGTAGGAGGCGCTAAAAGCAAGGGCAGGAGGGAGGAGGAGACACAGCAGCAGATTAATGGCCGAGCACTTTAGAAATGAGAGAAGAGGTCATTTCTTCCAGATTAACCTGCACGGTGGTGCAGCGGTAGAGCAGCTGTCTTACAGCACCAGAGACCTGGGTTCGATCCTGACTACGGGTGCTGTCTGTATGGAGTTTGTACGTTTTCCATGTGACTAAGTGGGTTTTCTCCGGGTACTCCGGTTTCCTTCCACATTCCAAAGACGTACAGATTTGTACATTAAGTTGGCTTCGGTAAAAATTGTAAATTGGCCCTAGTGTGTAGGATAGTGCTAGTGTACGGGGATCATTGGTCAGCGTAGACTTGGTGGGTTGAAGGGCCTGTTTCCGCGCTGTATTTCTAAAGTAAAAAACAAAAAGACCCTTCTTCAGACCCTTCTACAGGCACCTGGCCCTTCACACTCCAGTGTACCTCTCCCCAGGGTGACAGGGGTTAGATCGGCCTTCCTGAGGGTAAACCCATGAAAAACAACAGCCCGGATGGAGTTCCTGGCCGTGTTCTCAGCAGCTGCGCGGACCAGCTAGTGGAGTATTCAAGGACATCTTTAATCTCCCTACTGCGTCCTAAGGAACCCACCTGTTTCAAGAAGACCACCATTATCCCGATGCCAAGAAAAAGCAAGACCTCACGCCTAAACGACTATCGTCCATTAGACATGCCATCCACCATCATGAAATGTTTCAAGAGGCTAGTTATGGGATGCATTAAATCCAGTCTACCCAGCGGCCTTGACCCACTGCAGTTCATCTACCGCCACAACGTGTCCACGGACGTGTGCCATCACCCTGGCCCTACACTCATCCCTCGAACACCTGGATAAGAGAGACAGCTACATCAGACTCGTATTCATAGATTATTGCTCTACCTTTAATACCATTGTACCATCCAAATTCATCACCAAACTCGTGGTTCTTGGAGTCAGCACTCATCCCTGCAACCGAATCCTTGACTTCCTGACCAACAGATTCAACTTGACTTGACTTCCTGACCAACAGACCCCAATCAGTGAGGATAGGGGACATATCATCCTCCACACTGATCCTCTATACTGGTGCTCCGCAAAGCTGCATTCTCAACCGCCTTCTTTACTCCTTGTACACCCATGATTGTGCAGCCATTAACAAATCTAATTCAATTTTCAAATTTGCAGATGACACCACCATCGTATTTCGAATATAAAAAAATAATGATGAGACAGGAAGGAGATTGAGAACCTCGTGTCCTGGTATCGAGACCAATCTTTCTCTCAATGTCAACAAGACAACGGAGATCATAATCGACCTCAGGAAGTGAAGCGGTACACATACCCCAGTTTGCATTGACGGTGCTGAAGTAGAGATGGTTGAAAACTTCAAATTCTACGGATTCAATATCACCAACAACTTTTCCCGCACCACCTATATTGAAGCAACGGCCAAGAAAGCACACCAACAAGTCTACTTCCTTAGAAGGCTTGGGAAGTTAGGCATGTTGCCAACAACTCTCACCAACGTCTACAGATGCACCATAGAATGCATTTTATCAGGATGAATCACAGCTTGGTTTGGGAACAGCTCCATCCAGAAACGTAAGAAATTGCAGCGAATTGTGGATGCAGCCCAGGCCATCACACAAACCAACCTTCCTTCTACTGATTCCATTTATACCTCATGCTGCCTCGGCAAGGCCATCAGTATAATCAAGGACGAGTCGCACCCTGGCCACTCCCTCTTCTCCCCTCTCCCATCAGGCAAAAAGTACAGAAGTGTGAAAATGCACACCACCAGATTCAGGGATAGTTTCTTCCCAGCTGTTATCAGGCAACTGAATCATCCTACCACAACCAGAGAGCAGTGACTATCTACCTCTTTGATGTCCCTCAGACTATCCTTGACCGGACTTTGCTGGCTTTACCTTGCACTATTCGTTATTCCCTTATCATGTGACACGTGACAATTAAACTGAACAGAATTGAACTGAACTGATTTGCGTTCAGTTACCCAAAGTTTTACTTATTAGTTCTGTGGCCCACCGCTTGTTTTGTAATTGTGTTTTTGTACTTGTTGTTATTTGTCTTGTAAAATGTATGTGTAATTCATGTATATCAATATTACAGAGAAGTGTGAGGCGTTGCATTTTGGGACGTCTAACAAGGGCACGACCTACACAGTGAATGGTAGACCTCTGGATAGTGTTGTAGAGCAGAGGGATCTAGGAGTAAAGGTGCATGATTCCTTGAAAGTCGAGTCGCAGGTAGATAATGTGGTCAAAACGGCTTTTGGCACATTGGCCTTCATCAGTCAAAATGTGTATAGAAGTTGGGAGGTCATTTTGCAGTTGTATAAGACATTGGTGAGGCCGCATTTAGAATATTGTGTTCAATTCTGGGCACCATGTTGTAGGAAAGATATTGTCAAGTTTGAAAGGGTTCAGAAAAGATTTGCGAGGATGTTGCCAGGACTAGAGGGTGTGAGCTATAGGGAGTGGTTGATTAGGCTGGTTCTCTATTCCTTGGAGCGCATGAGGATGGGGGGAGATCTTATTGAGGTGTACAAAATCATGAGAGGAATAGATCAGGTAGATGCACAGAGTCTCTTGCCCAGAGTAGGGGAATCGAGGACCAAAGGACATCGGTTCAAGGTGAAGGGAAAAGGAATCCGAGGGGTAAGATTTTCACACAGAGGTTGGTGGGTTGATAGACCAAGCAGCCAGAGAAGGTAGTTGAGGCTGTGACTATCTCATTGTTTAAAAAGCAGTTGGACAGGTAAATGGATAAGACAGGTTTGGAGAGATATGGACCAGGCGCAGGCAGGTGGGACTAGTGTAGCTGGGACATTGTTGGCCGGTATGGGCAAGTTGGGTCGAAGGGCCTGTTTCCACACTATCATTCTATGATTAATTTATGTGCAATTTATATCATTGTGTTTTGAATAAGTAAGTGCCTGTGGTACTGCTGCACGCAGGTTTTTCATTGTACCTGTATCTCACCAGTAGTTTAGTTTAGTTTAGTTTAATTTAGAGATGCAGCACAGAAGGCCCTTCATCCTACCGAGTCCGCCCTGACCAGCGATCCTCATACATTAGCCCTAAACTACACACTAGGGACAATTTACAATTCTTACCAAAGCCAATTAACTTACCAATATGTACGTCTTTGGAGTGTTGGAGTAAAACGTAGTACCCGGGGAAAACACATGCAGGTCACGGGGAGAACGTACAAACTCCATACAGACAGCACCCGTAGTCAGGATCGAACCTGGGTCTCTGGAGCTGTGAGGCAGCAATTCTACCGCTGCGCCACTGTACCTGGGTGAATGACAATAAACTCCACTTGACTGAGAAACTCACAAATGAGGGATCCATTGGGACAGAGTGCACCCACAGCACAGAAGCATGAGAGGTTTAGAGCTCTCAGCAATGTAATTTGCACTTACATTAAAGGGTGCTTTTTCCTGATGCAGAGACACATTCAACAGAAGTGTGGACATCTGGTACAAGTGGTCCCTGTCTTCCAGTGATTAAATTTAATCATTTTTTAATAGGTCTTTTGCCGCTTCAGGAATGTGAAAAGGAACAAATCTACAGATGCATTATGACAGTGCAGATCTCTGCTGTTCGTGGCAAGATAATCATATTGAACAGAATTGGCCACAGCAGCATCGCTTTTACAGTCAGTTATATTGGAAAATAAGTGCAGGAATAAGCAAGGAGGCCCCTCGAGCGCATTTCACCAATCACTCAATTCACACTTGCCATCAGCATGCATTTGAGGCCAGTTCTTGCAGGATGCTTGGCAGGATTCCATCGCAGTCGGCTTGACAACTTCATCCGCCTCCGCAGTGGGAGGAGAAACCAGTGAAGATGCTTCAGGGGAGCACTGATCTTTGTGTAGGAAGGAACTGCAGACGCTGGTTTACACCCGAAGACAGACACAAAATGCTGGAGTAACTCTAGTGCGGCCAGGCAGCAATTCTGGAGAGAAGGAATGGGTGGCGTTTGGGCTCGAGACCACTTATTTGGAACGAATCTTTGTATCTTTCAACGTTCCTTTATGTGACATCCTCAGCAGGCATTGGCCAAAAGGCCCATCAATTAGCAGACACCAAATGTAAATGGACCTGGGGATGGATTATATAAACTCCTCTCGAGTTTCCAGTGCTTGTTGCTGAGATGCTCCTTATCCGGTGTACTTAAACAGTCCATGCTTAAGGAATAGATCGGGTAGATGCCGAGATTCTCTTGCCCAGAATAGGGGAATCAAGAACCAGGGGAAATAGGTTTAAGGTGAAGGGGGAAAGATTTAATAGGAACCTGAGGGGTAACATTTCCACACATAGGGTAGTGGGTGCATGGAACGAGCTGTCGGATGAGGTAGTTGAGGCAGGTACTATTTAAACAGGTATATGGATAGGACAGGTTTAGAGAGATATGGGCCAAACACAGGCAGGTGGAACTAGTGTAGCTGGGACATGTTGATTGGTGTGGGCAAGTTGGGCTGATGGGCCTGTTTCCATGCTGTAAGACTTTATGACTCGATGACTCTGTAACTATGTGTTCTGGAAAGAAACAAAGTGGTTGACATAAACCACAAAACTACCCAGCAAACCACTGGCCGAATGGAGACAAAATAAGGAACTGCTGGTTTATGAAAATAAAACACAAAGTGCTGGAGTATTTCAACAGGTCAGGCAGCATCTCTGGAGGACATGGACAGGCAAGGTTTTGGGACCCTTCCTCAGACTGATTGCAGTAGGGGGGAGAAAGCTGGAAAAGAGGTGGAGGTAGGATAAGACCTGTTGTGATAGGAGGATATAGGTGAGGGGGTGGAGAAAGGCCAGAGCAAAAAAGGAAACAGAAAAATGCCAGATATGGAGATAAGAGAAGTGAAATATGAAGCCCGACGATATAGGTGGAAGGGACCAGAGGTCAGGAGAAAGAGGAGTGGGCCAGTTGAAGAAATGGGCGCACACCTGCTTGGTCACAGGGAAGAAAGGGGAGGGAAGGAGGGGGGGTGTCAGTTATAACCTAAAATTGTAGAATTCAATCTACCAATGTATTGGCCCACCTCCCTTATTTGCATAGTTTTAATTTTAGAGTTTCAGAGACGTGGCGTGGAAACAGGCCTTTCGGACCACCACGTCCACACCGACCAACAATCACCCCATTCACTAGCACTATCCTACACTCTAGGGACAATTTACTGAAGACAATGAAACTACAGACTTGCACATCTTTGGAGTGCGGGAGGAAACTGGAGCACCTGCAG
Organism: Amblyraja radiata; assembly: GCF_010909765.2. Classification (NCBI taxonomy): domain Eukaryota; kingdom Metazoa; phylum Chordata; class Chondrichthyes; order Rajiformes; family Rajidae; genus Amblyraja; species Amblyraja radiata. Next base: position 23,907,214 of record NC_045988.1, read on the forward strand.
AAAACCCACGCGGTCGAAGGGAGAGAATACAAACACCATACGGACAGAACCCGAAGTAAGGATCCAACGGGCTCCCTGGCCCTGTAAGGCAGCAGCTCTACCACTGTGCCACTGTGCTGCTCACTTCTTACTATGAAGCAGGCTCTGAGCAGAGGGACAAAGAGCAAGCTACGTTGATCCATCAGCTTCTGACAACAAATAAACGCATTTCAAACTTCTTGACATCACTCCTTCTGCAATTTCTGTCAATGGTCTATGCTGTCAACATCCATAAAAGTAGATGTGTGCTAAAGAGTTGTGTTGGAAGGAACTGCAGATGCACAGATGTGAAGATACTGCGGCACGGTGGTGCAGCGGTAGAGTCACTGCCTTACAGCTCTTACAGCAGCGGAGACCCAGGTTCGATCCCGACTACAGTTAGTACGTTCCATATGGAGTTTGTACGTTCTCCCCGTGAATGTGTGGGTTTTCTCCGAGATCTTCGGTTTCCTCCCACACTCCAAAGACATACAGGTTTGTAGGTTAATCAGCTTGGTATGAGTGCAAATTGTCCCTAGTCTGTATAGGATAGTTCTAGTGTGCGCGGATCACTGGTCGGTGCGGACTAGGTGTGCTGAAGGGTTTGTTTCCATGCTGTATCTCAAATTAAACTAAACTAAAGGAACTCGACCTGAAACAATGACAATGTCGGGAGCTCGCAGGTCACAGGCTGGTGCCTGTTTTCCGGAGCTCCCGTTGCAACAGCTGCGTCCGCTGGACTGGAGGGCGGCAGCTTCGACCACCCCCGGGCCGCGGAGCTTGAACCGCGGGACTGAAACCATCGCCCGGTGGGGTATCGCCTCGGCGCAGAGGGAGAAGAGGAGGGAAGAGACAGTAACTCTAAGACTTTTGCCTCCATCACAGTGAGGAGGTGTTTGGTGAACTCACTGTGGTGGATGTTAATTTGTGTTTATTGTGTGTTGTTATTATTACATGTATGGCTGCAGGCAACAGCATTTCGTTCAGACCGAAAGGTCTGAATGACAATAAAGGAAATCTAATCTAATCTAATCTAAACGTCACCTATTCCTTATCTCCAGAGATACTGCCTGACCCACTGAGTTACTCCAGCTTTTATTGTCTAAGTTCTATATGCTAAAGTGTGTTTGACACTCTGGTCATATACTTCACTGGTAACATTAAATCATTACTTTGTAAGTTTCATATTCTCTCATATTTCATATTGGGAACAAGGATGACTTACTCCAGTTCTAGGAGTTTGGAGTTGGCTGATGTGCGGAGGTTAGAGTGGGCTACAGATGGGGCACGGGATACCTGATGGGATGAGTGGCAGTGGTAGTTGTGCTCCTGCCTTTTACATTGGATTCTCTTTGCTCAATAGACAATAGACAATAAGTGTAGGAGAAGGCCATTCGGCCCTTTGAGCCAGCACTGCCATTCAATGTGATTATAGCTGATCATCCCTAATCAGTACTCCATTCCTGCCTTCTCCCCATATCCCCTGACTCCGCTATCTTTAAGAGCCCTATCTCCCTCTCACCACATGGACTCAAGGTTCCCACTGCCAACCCCAATCTTCCTTCCTCATTGAACCAGCCATGGATCGTTGGGGTCACAAGGTCAGTGGAAATGCTCCATTTTTTTGCAAGGAACCTTTAGGGAGATCCATGAATCTTTTGCCATTATGAATCTCAGGAAAATTTCAGGAGTTGCCTTCAAGTGTTTGAACAATGCTGAATGGAATTGCAGAGAATTGTGGATGCAGCCCAGACCATCAAACAAACCAACATCCTTTCCATTGACTCCATCTACACTTCACGCTGCCTCGGCAAGGCCAGCAGCATAATCAAGGCTGTCTCGCCCTGCACACTTCCTCTTCTCCCCTCTCCCATCAGGCAAACGGTACAGAAATGTGAAAATGCACACCTTCAGATTCAGGGACAGTTTCTTCCCAGCTGTTATTAAGCCACTGAACCATCCTTTCACGACTAGAGAGAATTCCTGAGCTAGCATCGACCTCATCGGAGACCCTCGGACTATTTTTAATCAGACTTTACTCAAATTTATCTTGCACTGAGTTATTCCCTTTATCTTGTATCTGTACACTGTGGACGGCTCGATTGTCATCATGTATAACGTTTCCACTGACTGGATAGCACACAACATCTTGGTACACGTGACAATAAATTAAACTAAACTAAACTTGAAACTAAACAAATCACTAAACTAAACTAATCTAACTGATTACGGAAGTAAACACAAAATGCTGGAGTAACTCAGCGGGCGAGGCAGCATCTCTGGAGAAAATGATTGGGCGACATTTCAGGTTAAGACCCTTCTTTAGGTATGTTACAATACTTACCTTCAGCGGCGCTGCAATTCTGCCACTGGCCGTGTACGCGATTTTTGCGCCATTGGTTGGGCGGGGGGGTGGGGTTGGCGGGGTAAAAAAAAATTCCTACCTTGTCCTGGAATATATTTGGTTGGAGTGCAAGCTTTTGCTGAAGAATCGTTCCGACGGGCGTTCTGTGTATTTTTTTTTTTTTAATCGCCCGACAAGTTCAGCGCTGGAGTAATTTAAAAATCAGCTTCTAAAGCCATCAACGCCGACAACGGGGACGGATTTCAGGTACGGAACAGGTAAAAGAAAGCCGTTTATTTTATGTATAAAAGTGCTCCTTCGGATGCCTTTAATTCACATTTTAAGTTGCGAAACGGTGATTTTTTCCCCATACGAACTGGCAGTATTTTTCCTGCCGATATGGGGTATAAATTAACCGCAAACTGCAACGTTCCAAATGACCGCGTTCCAGAAATACCCACTCGCAAGGTGATTTAAATGGCTTTTAATTTACAGGTATTAAACATTAAATTCCTTCCATTTGGCCTATAAATCCATGACAATGAGATTTTAAAATTATGTTATATTGTGAACTCTTGTGTGAATGTTATTTGGACACTTAGGCTATTTAAAAATGTTAATTTATTCTTAAGAAATTGATAGATGTTCAAGATGGCGGCGCTGGCTTAACAGCTGCGGCCCACCTGCAGTCCGTCTGTTTTTTTTTTTCTTTCGTTTTGTTCATTGTCATGTTTTAGTTAATTTTGTTTTATTAAGTTGTGTATGTGTGTGGGTGGGGTGGGAGAAACATGTTTTGGTCTCTTCCTTCGGGGGATGCGACTTTCTTCGGTCGTATTCCCCGTCTCCGTCTGCGCCGAGGCCTAATGGCGGAGCGGGCGGCACCGAAGCTGTAGCGGCAACAGCAGCAGCAGCGGAGACCGGACTCGGCACCGAAGCTGTAGCGGCGGCAGCAGCAGCACCGGAGACCTGACTCGGCACCGAAGCTGTGGCGGCGGCAGCAGCAGCAGCGGAGACCCGGCTCGGCCCTGGAGCTGTGGCGGCGGCAGCAGCAGCAACGGAGACCTGACTCGGCCCCGAAGGTGTAGCGGCGGCAGCAGCAGCAGCGGAGACCTGACTCGGCCCTGGAGCTGTAGCAGCAACAGCAGCAGCAGCGGAGACCTGACTCGGCCCCGAAGGTGTAGCGGCGGCAGCAGCAACAGCGGAGACCAGGCTCGGCACAGAAGCTGTGGCGGCGGCAGCAGCAGCAGCGGCGGAGACCCGACTCGGCCCTGGAGTTGTGGCGGAGGCAGCAACCACCCGCGGAGTTTGAACCGTCGCCTCGGCACAGAGGGAGAACAAAGGGGGAAGAGACAGAGACTTTAAGATTTTGCCTTCCACCACAGTGAGGAGGTGTTTGGTGAACTCACTGTGGTGGATGTTAAATTTGTGTTGATGTGTGTTTTTGCCATTTTTTTAATTATATGTATGACTGCAGGGAAACAAAATTTCGTTCAGACCGAAAGGTCTGAATGACAATAAAACGAATCTAATCTAATCTAATCTAATCTAATCTAGTAATTGAATTTTGTAATTAACTACAATTAGGTAACTAACTAATTATATGCTTTAATTTCAAGTCATCTAAGTAAGATTGTTTCATATTTGTTTAAGAATGCTTCAATCTACAATAACTGAACATTTATTTCAGTTCTCTTAATTTTTAAGAAAGTTATGGGCTTTTGACTGTCCTCGATCACAGCTTTTGTGTTAATGGAAAAGCAATAGGGAACAAGATGCTAATTTCCGAGTATGAAAATGGCCATAACTGTTTTAATACTGAAGATATGAAAGTGAATTAGATGTTAAATTAAACTTCTTTTTATGCTTTATCTGATGGGATAAATTAGAGACTTAATTTTTTAAATCTCAAAATGTTGTAACATTGCTACCATCTTCAGACTGATGTGCAGCAAGGAACTGCAGATGCTGGTTTCAACCGAAGATGGGCACAAAAAGATGGAATAACTCAGAGGGTCAGGCAGCATCTCTGGAGAAACGGAATAGGTAACGTTTCATGTCGAGAACTTTCTTCAAACCCTTCTCAACCCGAAACGTCACCTATTCCTTTCCTCCAGAGATGTTGTCTGACCCGCTGAGTTACTCCAGCAGTTAGATTAGATTAGATTAGATTAAATTCCTTTATTGTCATTCAGACCTTTCGGTCTGAACGAAATTATGTTGCCTGCAGTCATACACAGAACCAATAAAAACAAAACATACAATAAACACAAATTAAACATCCACCACAGTGAGTTCACCAAGTACATCCTCACTGTGATGGAGGCAAAGTCTTAGTCTCCGTCTCTTCCCTCCTTGTTCTCCCTCTGCGCTGAGGCGATCGATCCAGGCCGGAGATGCCGCTTTCCAGTCCAGCGGACCTCTGTGGTGATGTCGCCGCCGCCGAAAGCCGGAACGCCGTCTCCGCTCCGAGACGGCCCGCCACAGCATCAGCTCCGGGCCGCCGCCCCAGCTCCGGGTCCCGCAGTCTCCGCTCCGGGCCACTGCCCCAGCTTCAGGTCCCGCAGTCTCAGCTCCGAGCCCCGCTGCATCAGCTCCAGGCCGCCGCCGAAAGTCAGAAAGCCGCACCAGCAAGTCGGGCCACCGCTGCCTTAGCCCCGAAGACGGCCAGCCTCTCGTTGGTAAGTCCTGGCTGGCTCTGCCTCCGGAGCCTCGGGGTCGGTCACAGGTTGGAGGCCGCCAGCTCCGCCATTAGGCCTCAGCGCAGACGGAGGCAGAGAAGGGGGATACGACACAAAAAAGTCGCATTCCCCCGAAGGAAGAAACAGAGAACATGTTTCACCCCCTCTAACACAACCCAACAAACTAAAACTTAACCAAAACAAGACAAAAAAAACAACAGAAAAAAGTAAAGACAGACGGACTGCAGGCGAGCCGCAGCTGTTAACAGCGCCGCCACTTCCGGAATTTTAGGTCTAACTGATTAAGCATTTTGGTTTGCTAACCAGTCCCAGTTGATTTGGATAATTTTGCACAGAGAACAATGCCGGAATATCTATGGGTGCTTTGTGATACTTTGTCCAAATCTCAAGGGTATGAAGGAGAGCAGAAATCACCAATGTCTGAAAGACCATGATCTTTGGCCCAGCCTTGTTTTTCAAACATTCGTCATCTGATGACCAGACACTGTAAAACACTGAAGACAACGGCAAATTTCATTGTCCATGTCAACCGTTGATTAGGGGTATCTCCCGAGATATTGAAATGTATTTTTTTTATTCGTGGAGGGTGGAATTCTACAGTGGGAGTAGTTTGTAGCGGATTTTCTTCTATCTGGTCTCCAAGGTTTCCACCGGAGATTTAGGGTGAGACCAGATAGAAGTATATATGTTTATGAGGGGCACAGATAGCGCAGACAGGAAGTTTCTCACAGGAGAGAAATATCAAAGATTAGAGAATATAGCATTGAGGTGAGAGGGGTGACGTTTAAAGGGAATGTGTGGACAAAGTTTTTTTACACAGAGGGCTGGGGGTGTCTGGTACTCGCTGCCAGGGGTGGTGGTTGAGACAGATACAATAGTGCCATTTAAGAGACTTTTGAATAAGTGCGTGGACATGAAGGTAATGATGGGATATGGATTATATGTAGGCAGATAAGAGTTGCTCTTGGCACCCTGGTCGGCACAGACATTGTGTGCTGAAGGGCTTGTTCCTGGTGTGTACTGTGCAATGTTCTATGTTCTATGATATTAATTCTGTGGTGCATTCTCTTGTTTCCTTCATTGAACAAGTTGATGATGACTTGAATGTGTAGGAAGGAACTGCAGATGCTGGTTTACACCAAAGATGCTGTAGCTCCCTGCATCTATTTTGGAGTAGGTTATGTTATGAAGTTTCAAAAAGCACAGATTTTTTAATGAGGGAATTGGAGCATTTAAAAAAATTTAAACAGTGATACTCTCCTCCTTTTTTATTCTTAGGATGTCTGTTAAAGAGCATTATAAAGTAGGAAGATGCAGATGAAAAGTGAAGAGAATCTGAGGTTTAGGATAGGGAATTAGTGGATGAAATTCACAGCTGCCTGTGGAGAATGGATCTATGTTTGAACGCAGCTGGAATTGGAGGAGGGGAGAGATCTCAGCGGATTACACAGTGGCAAAAAGTATGAGAGGCCACAGGATGTTCACATTGTGGTCCAACACCAAAGAGCATACCATTGCCGTCCAAGACACTTTCCCATTCATGACAATCTGGTTTCTGCATATCCTGCAGTGAGGTGCAGCCTCCATGCTGATTCTTCAGCTTCATCGGTTTCTCAGCATGTATGAGATGTTCCAGAGGTTGGGACAGATGAAGCCATGGGAGAACTTAAAACACATCCGGAGGAGTCGTCTCTGTATAGAACAGCAAGTACAGGGCGATGGGGGAAAAAAACTTTGGTTGAGTTTGGATTGGGGTTTGGGCGAATTCAAGTCTAAGTATTACTTCACTGCAATGGAATCTGTTACTCAAGTTGACTTTATCGTCGAAGATAGACACAAAATGCTGGAGTAACTCAACGGGACAGGCAGCATCTCTGGAGAGAAGGAATGGGTGACTTTTCGGGTTGAGATGACTTTATTGACATTTGCACAAGTTAGGTGAGGTGCAGGAGCGATGAGAATCGTACACGTAGCAACTTTACATATAGACTCAAATAACCACACAAAAACAAATTCTACATAGAATATCCATAAATCTGCCCAGCTTTCTTCCCATCAAATCTTTAAATCTACAAATCTTTCTTCCCTGCTGTTATCAGGTAACCGAACCTCATATCATCAATTAGGAAAGCAGTCCTGACCTACTATCAACCTCATTGGAGACCCTTCAAATACAATACAATTATTTATTGTCATTTGAACCTCAAATGAAGTTCAAGCGAAATTTGGTTTCTGCGGTCATACAACAAGAAAAGAACCGTCACACAACCAACACAATTTACACAAACATGGACTATCTTTATTGGACTTTATCTTGTACGAACTGTTACTCCCTTGAACATGTATCTGTACACTGTGGATGGCTTGGTAGTAATCAAGGATAATCTTTCTGCCGACTGGTTCGCATGCAACAAAAACTTTTCACTGTACCTCAGTACATGTGAGAATAAACTAAGCTAAACCAAACTAAATAAATTACATGTAACATTTCTAAACCAAAGAAGACTGCAAAAAACAAGACCTTCGTCCAAAAACTTAATTAGAAAGGTAAACAAGTATTGGTTTCTCTAATTTCAAGTAACCCTTGCATTCCCTCTCTCTCCGTCCCTCCCCCACTCTAGTGGTCCTGCTAGTTTTTCTGTTCGTATCCCCTCAGCATCATCTCCTACACGGCCAATAATGGACTATTGTTGGCTCCTTGGCCATTGGTGCCGGCTCTGATCTGTTCTGTATCTTTTCATACTTCTGCTTCCCCTGTCCCCTGACACTCAGTCTGAAGAAGGGTCTCGACCCGAACTGTCATCTATTCCTTCTCTCCAGAGATGCTGCCTGACCCGCAGAGTTACTCCAGCATTTTGTGTCTATCTTTGGTGTAAACCAGCATCTGCAGTTCCTTCCCACACTGTGAAACCCCACGCAGTTGGGGTGATGAGATCCCCATGTTGTCTTTGTGGAGATCTCCACTTGCGGTGTGGGTGTTGAGCCTGGAGACTGGTTGGGCAGCAATGCTTTACCCTTGCACATTGGTCCTATTGCTCACTGCAAGGACAGCTCAGGCTTTGCAGCAACCATGATGATCGGTGATCCCTCCGGCTGCCATTGCCTCGGTGCCAGCCCAAGGCTTAAGGGCCTATCCCACTGTACAGGTTAATTCAAGAGTTCTCCCGAGTTCTCCCCTGATTCGAGCTCGTGTAATGTACATAGCGGGTACGTAGGGGCTCGTACGAGTAAAAAGTAACAATTCTTTTCATCACAAGTATTTTTTTACTCGTGGACATTTTTCACAGTGTTGACAAAATATCACGAGTTTACTGGATTTCCCGAGTACCTACCGTTACTCATACGAGCTTCTACGTAACATCAACAAGCTCCTACGTACCCGCTACATACATTACACGAGCTCGAATCAGAGGAGAACTCGGGTGAACTCTTGAATTACCTCGTACAGTGGGACAAGCCCTTAAGCATCGCACAGCCCAGCCCACCAGCCAGGTTCCACCTGTGCCACTGGGTGCCGGGTAGAGTAGACTAGAGGGCACGCCAAGAGCAGATGCCCAGCAATGGGGCCCATGATGGTAATGGGGTAAAGGCAACGCCTCACGATTGATTGATTGATATTTAATATGCCATGTGACATGTCACAGTGATATACTTTGTTTTGCACACCGTACACAAGGTATGCAAAGAGTTGCCACCTATAGGGTGTCGACAAAGTTACAAATTGTTCAATGCAATCCTCGACCAGCCTCCGGCACCCACTGCGGGCTAATCTGCCCTGTGGCACCCATGCGGGCCCATCCTCGGCCACCCACTATCTGCGGTGCCCACCGGGAGCTACTGATGTCCCTCGTCAATCCTCGATAGCCCTCCTCACTCCTTGATGGCTCGCCTCAACTCTTAGTGGTTTCTCACCCGTCCCTCCTCCGCGGGTCCAATCGACATCCGCGTCGGGTGAGCCAAGCCTACTGGGCGTGTCCAGTCCACAGCGGGAGAGCTGGTTCTACTGGAGGGTTGGGCCTCCTAGCCGGGAACTCCTGGTAGACTGAGGGTGAAGTTGCTGACAAAAACATTGTGTGTCCCCAAAGTTCTGTTGTGTGCCTGAGTGGTCATTGCGTTTGGTGAGCTCATGGTTTAAAAACCTTTGCTTCACCACTGCACTATAAACTAAAAATAATCACTTCATCGATGATTAATGGCAGTCATGTAGGATGTGGGAAAACATTATTATTAATCATTTTCAAAGCAAAAATAATGGCTTACTTCATTCCATTACAAGCGGTGAATAAAGTCGTAGAAACCTGTTGTGTTGAATTTTCTCAACCTCTCAAAGCAGTTTAGTTTTGAGATACAGCGCAAAAATAGGCTCTTCGGCCCACTGAGTCCACACCGGCCAACAATCCCGGCACATTAACACTATCCTACACACACAAGGGATAATTTTACATTTTATACCAAGCCAATTAACCTACACACCTGTATGTCTTTGGAATGTGAGAGGAAATCAAAGGTCACGGGGAGAAGGTACAAACACTGTTCAGACAAGCACCTGTAGTCAGGATCGAACCCGGATCTCTGGTGCTGTAAGGCAGTAGCTCTACCGCTATGTCACCGTGCCGCCCATGGTGGTATACCAGATGGTATAAAGTATCTTCATCCATGAGATCTATCTATTGAGGTGGCACAGTGGTGCAGAGGATTGTGCTGTTGCCACACAGTGTCAGAACCAAGGGTCAACCCCACTTCTGACTTATGGTGTTGTCTGTGTGGAGTTCACACATACTTCCCGTGACCGCAGGGGTTGCTTCCGGGTGCTCCAGTATCCTCCCACATCCTAAAGACATGCAGGTTTGTAGGTTAATTGGCCTCTGTAAATTGCCTCTGGTGTGTTGGGTTGACAGGAAATACTGGTGTAACCCAGCGAGTTCGGCAACAGCTCTGGAGAAAAGCAATAGATGACATTTTGGGTCATTAGAAGAAGGGTCTTAACCCAAAACATCACCTATTCCTTCTCTCCAGAGATGTTGCCCAACCTGCTGAGTTACTCTAACATTTTGTGTCTATATTCGACGTAAACCAGCAACTGCAGTCCCTTCCTGCACACTCTGGTTCGTAGAGTGTGGATATAAAGTGGTATAACAGGGAAATAGTGTGAATAGGTAATTGATGGTTGGCATGGACTTGCTGGGCCAAAGGGCCTGTTTCCATCAATCAAACCCTGATAGGGACCACTGGGCTCTCAGGAACCTTCTACTCTCGGGGCTCTGACCAGATTGTCCCAGTGACCAGGGAGAGGTCCTCTTTGCATGTCAGAAGAAAGGCACAAAAAGCTGGAGTAACTCAGCGGGACAGACAGCATCTCTGGAGAAAAGTAATATGTGACGTTTCGGATCGAGACCCTTCTTCAGACTGAGAGTCAGGGGAAAGGGAAACGAGATATATAGATGGTGATGTACAGAGATATAGAAGAAATGAATGGAAGATATGCAAAAAAGTAAAGATGATAAGGGAAACAGGCCATTGTTAGATGTGGGCCAGGTAAAAACGAGTTACAGACAATGAGACAATGACTTCGAATCTAGTACCACAACTTGGGTGGGGGAGGGATGGTGAGAGAAGGGATGCAAGGTTTACTTGAAGTTAGAGAAATCAATATTCTTGTATCACTATGCTTGTCATGTATACCCGGCCTCCAGTGCTATCTCTGTGGAGTTTGCATGTTCTCTGTGACCACACAGGTTTTGTTCAGGTGCTCAATGTTCTTCCCAAAGGCATGCAGGTTGGTCAGGTTGACTGGCCAGAGAAAACTGCCCCTGGTAAGCGGGTTAGCAGCAGAATCCAGGGAGAGTTGATGGGGCGAATAGCTTTAAAAGAAAACTAGTGGGAAATGGGATTGTGCGGCATAGACTCATTGGTCTGAAACGTAACTCTTTCAATGTTGTGAAGTATAAATTGGAAAGAAATAACATTTGAATAATGTGTCTTTCAAAGTAAGGAATGCAATTGCTCACAAGTACAGCTCGGTAGGATGGACAGGGAAAATTGTGGTGATGAGCCTCAAGGTATCATCCATCTGAAGGCATTTCCGAATGCAACTAATCCATATTCACCTGGCATCCCACTCGGGACCTTCCAAGACACCTGCAAAGCTTTAAAATAGTCATGGCCATGATTGAGATTCAATAGTTCATTGCGGCACCTCTCTTACTCACAACAGTAAATCCCCTTGTTCTGTCACTGGCACTGATGGATGGTCAATAGCCATCGAGCCACTGTTCCAGCTGAGCCAGCACATTCATTTCACACCAGCTTTTGCTCTAACCTAGTTTGCTTCCGTTGTTATCAATTGGAATATTTTGCCATTGGTATTGACAGCAGATGTTCAATGTTTAGTTTAGTTTAGTTTGGAGATACAGGGTGGAAACAGGCCCTTCGGCCCACCGAGTCCGCACTGACCAGCGATCCGCCCCACGCATTAACACTACCCAACACGCACTAGAGACAATTTAGCATTTACACCAAACCAATTAACTTACAAACCTGTACGTCTTTGGAGTGTGGGAGGAAACCGAAGATCTCGGAGAAAACCCACGCAGGCTATGGGGAGAATGTACAAACTCCGTACTGACAGCACCCGTAGTTGGGATTGAACCCGGGACTTTGGTGCTGTAAGCTAGGAGCTCTACCACTGCGCCACCATGTCTCCCTGTAGCTGTGCATTCACCTCGCAGAGCCACTGATGTTTTTAGAACATCTGCTGCATATACCAGCAGATTTTAATGCTAGCACATTTATTATTAATGATACAAAGCTGAAGTGCACAATAATCGTGACGAGACAAAAATATACTCGGATGATTTCTCCTGGCATTTAATATCAACTTAAATATTCTACTTAAATGTTATCACAAAGTCATATCATCATATCCCATCTTCCAAAACCCCAAACAAGGAAGAACGTGGGCTACCTGATGCTTGGGGCAAAGGATTCTTTCTCAGTTACTTGGTTTCATTAAAAAAAACACACAAAGTGTTGGAGTAACTCAACGGGTCAGGCAGCAACTCTGGAGGACATGGATAGATGATCTTTCAGTTCAGAACCCTCTTCAGACTGAAGAAAGTCTGAAGAAAGGTCCCCACCTGAAAAGTCACCTATCCATGTCCTCCTGTGATGCTGCCTGAGTTACTCCAGGCACTTTGTGTTTCTTTTTGTAAGCCAGCATCTGCTGTTCCATGTGTCTTCATGATAAGAGAGTGTAGTTCCGCAGTCTGCCCCCGTGTTCCTAGTGTAGACTTGGTCCTTGAGATGATCTCTGCCTGGAGCAACGAGGTGACACATTAGTCACCCATTATGGTTGGATGTCAGAGCAGAGAAGATGGAGGAGACCACAATTCTGGGCCAGATCAGTCTGAACCCAATGTGGACTGTAGGAATGGAGACATTGGTGGAAACATGAAGAACTATGTTGCCACAGGACACAGAGATGATTTACGAGGATGTTGCCAGGACTAGAAGGTCTGAGCTATAGGGGGAGGTTGACTAGGCTGCGACTCTATTCCCTGGAGCGCAGGAGGATCTTATAGAAGTGTATAAAATTATGAGTGGAACAGATCGGATAGATGCACAGAGTCCGTTGCCCAGAGTAGGTGAATCCGGGACCAGAGGACATCGGTTTAAGGTGAAGGGGAAAAGATTTAATAGGAATCTGAGGGGTGACTTTTTTCACACAAAGGGTGGTGGGTGTATGGAACAAGCTGCCAGCGGAGGTAGTTGAGGCAGGGACTATCTCAAAAATTAAGAAACAGGTAGACAGGAATGGTTTGGAGGCATATGGATTAAACGCAAGCAGGTGGGACTAGTGCAGCTGGGACATCTTGGCCAGTATGGGGAAGTCGGGTCGAAGTCCACACAGTATCCCTCTATGACTTTAACTCAGAACTGAAAAATGCACGCACAGGGTGTGAAGGACATTGATGACAAAGCCCAGACCAAATAGAAGACAAATGGTTAGAAAATGAAGAGCTCATGGACCATGTGAGTAGAAAGATACTGGTTTATACTGAAGACAGACACAAAGTGCTGGAGTTCCCTCCCCTCTACTTTCAGTCTGAAGAAGGGTCCCAACCCAAAACGTCACCCATCCTATTTCTCCAGAGATGCTGCCTGACCTGCTGAGTTACTCCAACACTTTGTGTCTATCTTCAGCACATGGACCATGATGTCCATCATTCAGGCTACTCGCCGCAGGTCTCAACAGTGGAGCTCAAGGAACTTCAGTTCAAGAATACTTAGTCCATGAAAGAAGTGACAAACACCATTAAACCTGGGCAAATTCATTCATGTTCTGGTGGACATCAGAATACTATAGTCCGGGGTGAATGCCCTTTTGAAGGCAGAGGTCATGCGGTAATAACATCATATGCGATAGATCCAGAATTAGACGATTTTGCCCATTAAGTCTACACCATTCAATCATGGCTGATCTACCTCTCCTAACCCCATTCTCCTGCCTTCTCCCCATAACCCCTGACACCCGCACTAATCAAGAATCTATCTATCTCTGCCTTAAAAATTTCCAATGAATTGGCCTCCACAGGAGGGAACTGTGGCAAAGAATTCCACCGATTCACCACCCTCTGACTAAAGAAATTCCTCCTTGTCTCCTTCTTAAAGGGACGTTCTTTAATTCTGAGGCTATTACCTCTAGTCTTAGACTCTCCCACCAGTGGAAACAAGGCAGAGGCCAGAACCGGCCTAAAATGGGGCAGTGGTGGGTGCCTCCAGAAGGGAAATAAGATAATGGGAGAAGCCTAGATCAGGAAATGGAAGAGAAGGAGAGTTTGGGGATCCATAGAAAGAAAGAAACGAAGAAATAATAGTTAGACATACCTAACTGGGCACTGAGGAGATGCACCATTGGACTAATAATCTGTGACACATGTTCAAATCCCACCTTTGCTGATGTGGATTTAATTTCAGATGAAATATATTAGTTCTTATAAAAAATAATATAAATAAAGATGCATGTAAACTGGAACTGCAGATAACATATAATAACATATAACCATATAACAATTACAGCACGGAAACAGGCCATCTCGACCCTTCTAGTCCGTGCTGAACACGTATTCTCCCCTAGTCCCATATACCTGCGCTCAGACCATAACCCTCCATTCCTTTCCCGTCCATATAACTATACAATTTATTTTTAAATGATAAAAACGAACCTGCCTCCACCACCTTCACTGGAAGCTCATTCCACACAGCCACCACTCTCTGAGTAAAGAAGTTCCCCCTCATGTTACCCCTAAACTTCTGTCCCTTAATTCTCAAGTCATGTCCCCTTGTTTGAATCTTCCCTACTCTCAGTGGGAAAAGCTTATCCACGTCAACTCTGTCTATCCCTCTCATCATTTTAAAGACCTCTATCAAGTCCCCCCTTAACCTTCTGCGCTCAAAAGAATAAAGCCCTAACTTGTTCAACCTTTCTCTGTAACTTATTTGCTGAAACCCAGGCAACATTCTAGTAAATCTCCTCTGTACTCTCTCTATTTTGTTGACATCCTTCCTATAATTAGGCGACCAAAATTGTACACCATACTCCAGAATTGGCCTCACCAATGCCTTGTACAATTTTAACATTACATCCCAACTTCTATACTCAATGCTCTGATTTATAAAGGCCAGCACACCAAAAGCTTTCTTTACCACCCTATCTACATGAGATTCCACTTTCAGGGAACTGTGCACAGTTATTCCCAGATCCCTCTGTTCACCTGCATTCTTCAATTCCCTACCATTTACCATGTACGTCCTATTTTGATTTGTCCTGCCAAGATGTAGCACCTCACACTTATCAGCATTAAACTCCATTTGCCATCTTTCGGCCCACTCTTCCAACTGGCATAAATCTCTCTGTAGACTTTGAAAATCTACTTCATTATCCACAACCCCACCTATCTTAGTATCATCTGCATACTTACTAATCCAATTTACCACACCATCATCCAGATCATTGATGTACATGACAAACAACAGTGGACCCAACACAGATCCCTGTGGCACCCCACTAGTCACTGGCCTCCAACCTGACAAACAACCATCCACCATTACTCTCTGGCATCTCCCATTCAGCCACTGTTGAATCCATCTTGCTGCTCCACCATTAATACCCAACAATTGAACCTTCTTAACCAACCTTCCGTGAGGAACCTTGTCAAAGGCCTTACTGAAGTCCATATATACAACATCCACTGTTTTACCCTCATCAATTTCCCGAGTAACCTCTTCAAAAAATTCAAGAAGATTAGTCAAACATGACCTTCCAGGCATAAATCCATGTTGACTGTTCCTAATCAGACCCTGTTTATCCAGATGCTTATATATATTATCTCTAAGTATCCTTTCCATTAATTTGCCCACCACTGACGTCAAACTAACAGGTCTATAATTGCTAGGTTTACTCTTAGACCCCTTTTTAAACAATGGAACAACATGCACAGTACGCCAATCCTCCGGCACTATTCCCGTTTCTAATGACATTTGAAATATTTCTGTCATAGTCCCTGCTATTTCTACACTAACTTCCCTCAATGTCCTAGGGAATATCCTGTCTGGACCTGGAGACTTATCCACTTTTATATTTCTCAAAAGTGTCAGTACTTCCTCTTCTTTGAATCTCATAGTTTCCATAGCTACTCTACTTGTTTCCCTTACCTCACATAATTCAATATCCTTCTCCTTGGTGAATACCGAAGAAAATAAATTGTTCAATATCTCCTCCGTCTCTTTTGGCTCTGCAGATAGCTGGCCACTCTGACTCTCTAATGGACCAATTTTATCCCTCGTTATCCTTTTGCTATTAATATAGCTGTAGAAACCCATTGGATTTACTTTCACCTTACTTGCCAAAGCAACCTCAGTTACTCCAGCATTTTGTGTCATTTTTGTAATCCATCATCTGCAGTTCCTTGTTTGTAAACCAGATGCTGGAATGCTGGAGTAACTCAATGGGTCAGGCAGCTTCTCTGGAGAACGTGGAAGGTGACGTTTTGGGTCAGGTCCCTACTTCAGACTGATGCAGCCAATTGATGGCAGTCTAACCCGCCGAGTATTTCCAGCCTTTTCTGTTTTGAAAACAAATGTCACCCTACTCTCTCCCCTCCCCGTTTGTCCCTCTCTTCCCTGTGACCCTCGTAGAAGCACACCAATTTCTCAGTTTTCCCAATGCCTGCCCCTTTCAACCTATATTCCTTTCTCTGGCTTTCACATTTCATACCTGGTCACCTTATTTCACACTATTCTTATTCCAATGTAAAGCACTTTAGCCAACGAGAGTTGTTTTTTAAATGAGCTATATAAATAAAAGTGACTTGACTTGACTTGACTTATTGTCTTTTCATATCTGACCGTTGTCCAATCATCTGCCAATCATCCCCCTCCCCCCCCCCCCCCCCACCCCCTCCCCCCCCACCCCCACCTGTATCCGCTATTACTTCCCAGGATTAATCCTGCCCCTCTGAGCTTTCAGCAGTTTCTTCTGTCGATAAGGGTGGCACATCGGGGACCCAGGTTTGATAGTAACTACGGGTGCTGTTTCCCTGTGACCATGTGGGTTTTCTCCGGGTGCTCTGGTTTCCTCCCACACTCCAAAGACGTACAGGTTTGTAGGTTAATTGGCTTCGGTGAAAACTGTAAATTGTCCCAAGTTTGTAGAACTTGCTTGCGAATGGGGATCGCTGGTTGGCACGGATTCAATGGGCCGAAGGGCCAGTTTTCATGTTGTATCTCTAAACCAAACTAAACTATAGATTTTAGTGGCCTGGCTCTGCCTTTGGAAGAAGAACGATGCACTCCAATAGGCCATTGTAACTCTGCGAGCAAAAGTAATTCTGCTCTCCAGGCAGATGTAATTCCATCCTTCAGCCCACTTACAATGTCCTGAGGTAAACAATTGTTATGGCATTTATATTTTCAATATGTGTAACAATTCCCTCTCATACTTCTCCTTGGACAGCCAGTTGAAATTAATGTGAGTGTCAACTTCTGAAGCATTATAACGCTGCAAAATCCGTTGATTAAATTTTGACTCTTTTTTTCTGTTTTGAGAAACAAGACATGGTAAAAAAATGTGATGGGAATGCGCTTGCCAGATCATGACTTTTGAGAAAAAGCAAAACTTGCCATTCTTTATCATATACCCTGGCTCTGTGACTCTGCCTGCTGCTTTGTAACATTTGACCAAGCTGTAAATTGCCATCTTGCATTCAGATCTAAATGCCATCAATTGTTTTCAGTTTCCAGTCATGCTCTTAACACAATCAGGCTGGAGTAGGTAAATCAGGATTTTGTGATTTCTATTTAGCTATTAAGAAGAAGAATTGTTCACATTATCGATGGATTACCAATATTCATGTTGTTTATATCAGTTCAGTGGCCATTTGTTTTCAGAAGTGTAGCCCGATCATTATTTCAGGTGTACGCTGACAGTCCGATTTATGTTTCCTGCTGTTTAAAAATCATTGACTTCCACTGTTTTATTTCTTGCTCGCTGATCCTGCAGAGCAGGATGGTTTAAAATCTTTATTAAAAAGCAGGAGACAATATGACTAACAAAGCACTTTATGTGCAATGTGACGAATAAACCCTTATTGTATTGTATTGTAAAAAGCTACTGGGGATGTTTCACTGGACCAGCAGCATCTGTTAAGAGAGACACAGAGTTGGCATTTTGTGTCAACCTATCATTTAAAATAACTGAGCAAACTGTGTGTTTTAAGTTGTACAGAGGGTGGGAAGGAAGAACAGAGGCAATAACTACCATTGGCTGCACTAGCGACACTAAATCTGCTTATTTAATTAGTGTTTTAAACTTTTATTACAATTTAGTTTATAGATACAGCGTGAAAACAGGCACTTCGGCCCACGGAGTCCGTACCGACCAGCGACCCCCGCTCATTAGCATTATCCTACACAGGGACAATTTGTTTAAACATTTATACCAAGCCAATTAACCTACAAACCTATATGTCTTTAGAGTGTGGGAGGAAATCAAAGTTCTCGGAGAAAACCCACACCGGTCACGGGGAGAAAGTACAAACTCCGTACAAACCGCACCCGTAACCAGGATCGAACCCGGGTCTCTGGTGCTGTAAGGCAGCAACTCTACCACTGTGCCACCATGCTGCCCTGTTAGAAAATATGATCTACTATCAACTCATGATTTATGAAGAACGTGAAGTTTACATATTAATATATATTCCACATAAAACAGATTAGCACAACACAGAAACAGGCCCTTCGGCCCATCATGCCAACTGGGATGCCAATCTAACGACTTTCATCTGTCTGCACATGATCTATATTCTCCTAGATAAAGGGTTCCCAACCTGGGGTAAATTTACCCCCAGAGGGTAAATTTCGCCGACCCAGGGGGTAAATTTGTTGATTCTGGATTTATACATATTTCTTCTCATTGACTGACTGTGTTTGGTTCTGGTTCTGTTCATCATTAGTTGTTCATAAATAAGTGAAATAACATTGTTATGTGATATTAAAGTTGCCAGGGGTAAACGGGACGAAAAAGGTTGGGAACCCCTGTCCCAGATGTAACTAAGTGCACTGTATAACGGGCCTGTTATGCTTCTACAAGTTTCTTTGTTCCATTGTCGATACATTTGACAACTAAACAGTCTTGGATCTCTTGGCTTTTCTCTCTCGACCCTCTGCTCTCCGCGTGCTCATGTGTCTCTTTGGGGTGGAAGTATGCAACTTCACGTGTTCCGCCCTGTTTCGACGAATGCAATCAACCCGGCGTGCACAATCAAATAAGATCAAATAGACCAAGTTGTCCTGCAGCTTTAGGCTGTGCACGCCGTACGCAGTGCCGGATTTACCTATAGGCTTGGTAGGCTGAAGTCTAGGGCCTCACAATCTAGGGGGCCTCTTCCAAGGTGTATAATATTTTTGACACAGTCATAAGCCTTTCTTACATATGCTGTCACAACGCACTGTAGTCTCTAAACAACCCTTCAGTAATTTTCCTTGCCCTCCATTTCAGAATAATACTGTTTTAAGCCGATAACTCGACACTAGCACTGGCAATAAATAAATGTTTAAAGAGCGCAGCTTTCCAGCCGCGTATCTCATTGGCCACGCTCGGCTGCACATCGGTGTCAATCTGGTGGCACCGGGGTCCGGCAAACGTTCACACGTGCTCCAGTAAGCAGCGATGGCGGGTGCAGCCAGGGAACATTTTTGGATACTTGCAGGTTTCACAAGTCAAAACTCAGGCGTAAGTAGGAAAGCACAAAGATATTTGAACTAGGTTGGCAAGGAGCAATGCTAGGGATAGAGCTGCTAGAAACCTACTGTGTAGTGCCGTGGCTGCCACTACCAGGTTAGTAATAAAACTAAGCTTATTTGCAGCAAAAGTTTTTCACAGTGTTAATTTTAACATTTATGCTTTTTTTTTTCAATCACCACGGTATTTAACAATAACATTTTATGTCCTTTAGAGAAGGAATTGCAAATTGTGGAATTTTAAACACCCGTCATCATCCTTGGCTTTACTCAAATTATTTAAAACACTCTTCCATCTTACTCTAGTCGTGGGGGGTGGGGGGATTGGGAGGGGCCTCACAAGTGGAATTGCCTTGGGCCTCTCTTCATCTAAATCTGGCACCAGCCGTCGTAAGAAGAAGAAGAAGTGTCTCTTTAAATGCCTCAAAGCATTGTTCTTGTAAGTGCTTCTACCATCATCGGCTTTGGCAGCATGCTCCAGGCATCTACCACTCTTGTATAAAAGTCATGCCTCACAAATCTCCTTTAAACTTTCCCCATCACCTTAAACCTTCGCCCTCCAACACACCTTCTCATTATCCTATGAGTTAGACAGGATGGACAACCATGATCTCCACTCGATCACAGACTATTTCTTTGACTCTCTTGTGCAACTTATGACATACTTATTTTCTGACCTGAAATGTGTTTTATCGTCTGACATTGCCCCTGCCAGTTGAGTATCTCAGCTTTTATTTCAGACTTCCAGCATCTGCAGTTTTTTTAACTTTCAGAAAAAATCTGTTTTCACTGACAGGGTTTTGGGGGAATGGCTGGCTGGAAGAAGGATAGTTTGAACTGGAAAACAATTCTTATGTTTGCAAAGATACTCGAAGTCTTGCCCATCCATATCCATTCCTTCTCTCCAGAGATGCTGCCTGTCCCGCTGAATTTCTCCAGCATCTTGTGTCTATCTTGAAGGAGCAAACCACATTGGCTTGAGTTATACTGAGGCAGAACTATTGGACACACAGTAACTGGGATGGCGCAGGTGTTGTCTGTACGCAGTTTGTACGTTCTCCCCATGACCACGTGCATTTTCCCAGGTGCTCCGGTTTTCTCCCACACTCCAAAGATGTGCAGGTTTGTAGGTAAATTGGCTTTGTTAAAAATTGTAAATTATCCCTAGTGTGTAGGATAGGGCGAGAGTGTGGGGATCGATTATTGGCACGGACTTGGTGGGCTGATAGACCTGTTTCCACTCTCTATCTCTAAACTAAACTGAACACAACAGCTGCATTAAATTGAGAGAATTATTGTTGCAAATGCACTGAACTGATAATAAAGATGATTAGGGGCAATGCTCTTGCAGCTGATAATCACTTGAGTATTGCAACTGGCGACACTATCTGGCTTGCAGTTGCATATGTATAGAAGATAGACACAAAATGCGGGACTAACTCAGCGGGACAGGCAGCAACTCTGAAGAGAAGGAATGGATGACGATTCGGGTCGAGACCCTTCTATCTAGAGATGCTCCCTGGCCCGCTGAGTTACTACAGCACGTTTGGTTTAAACCAGCATCTGCAGTTCCTTCCTACAATGTTGTATATACAGATGCGGGTTAAGGGCCTGTCCCACTTAGGTGACTTTTTAGGCGAGTGCGGGAGACTCTGCGCTTGCCTCAAGATCGCCACATGGTCGCCACATGTTCGCTGGTGGTCTCTGGCGAGTCTCCTTCATGGTTGTGAGGAGTTCCCGCATTCTGGGAACTAGTCGCGGCCTCGGTATGGTCGGCGCAAATGTTTCAACATGTAGAAAAGTTTTCTGGGACCAAAAATTGGTCAGCATGGAAAAAATCGATAATCCTGTAGCCGTAGGTGCAGTTGTAGTGGGGTCACCATGTAGTTATGGGTAGTCGAGGTAGTCGTAGGTAGTTTTAGTTAATTGCCTTTGCTGACTGGGCATTTTCATTGGCTCATTGGGGAAAAAAAACCATAAGCACGAGTCTTTAGAATCAAGGAGAACCGACCGGTAATATTAAATGTCCGCCAAACTTCACAGCTGTGTATCTCTGGCTTATTAAAAGTGTCTTCACCCCTTCTCCCCCCTTCTCCCCCCTTCTCCCCCCTTCTCCCCCCTTCTCCCCCCTTCTCCCCCCTTCTCCCCCCTTCTCCCCTCCCCCCTCTTTTAAAGAACTTACCGTACACTGTGTTAGCTACCTTCCTGTTCATCGCGGTGTGTGTCTGTATCACCTTGGCTTTGCACCGTGTGAATTTCAGACAGCGCTCCCCCGCTTTCCCTGGCCCCCACCTTTGCAATATGCGTGTGTATGTATGTGTTCCACTCTGACAGTCGCTGTTCCAGTTCCCGGTTTTTCAGGCGAGTGCTGCGAACTTGACACTCGCCGGCAGACCACTGAAAACAAGTGGGACAGGGCCTTAAGGGGATCTATTGGGTGCAATTCTGATTTTGGGGATGATGTGACATTGGTGACTTTGGTTTGGCCTACAGTTGTACATCACTCCTGCTTATAATCAATAGGACTGAAGATTGGGGAAGATGTGTACTGGGCAGCTGAATCAATCTCATCCACTTCTGTTTTCACCTAAAGACCCCACTGCAGACTGCCATTTGTCTCTTGTGCATTATTGATTACAGATGCACAGGGAATATAACTCATCCTTGTTCCGAGTCCTGAATCCAGATTAGCAATACAAATTTTTGGTCAGGTTGAAATCACTTTAGCAGCATAATGTTGCAATTGTTTTTCAAACAGTTGGTCAATTATTCTTGCAAGGAGGAATTGAGAAAATAATTAATGGCCTTTATTTATTTTTTCTAATTTTTACCTCTAGCTCTTTTTAGAAACATTTCCTCTGTTTGGTTAAGTGGCTACATGTCTAAACACGTCTAAACCTGTCAGAGAAACCAATTGTGCATTGAGTTTTTAAAAATTCTTTTAGAAAATGCCTTTGAACCATAGCAGCTGCTGCAGATTGGCGGATTGTCTATGTTTACTTTAATTAAATCACAGGTTGTGAAACTCGTTGCTTAGTTTCAGTTTGGACATACAGCATGGAAACAGGCTCTTTGACTGACCAAAGATAGACACAAAATGCTGGAGTTACTCAGCGGGACAGGCAGCATCTCTGGAGAGGAGGAATAGGTGACGTTTCGGGAGTTACTCCAGCATTTTGTGTCTATCTCTAAACCAGCATCTGCTGTTCATTCCTACTTTCTTTGACTGGCCAAGTCCCTACTGACCGTTGATCACTAGTTCTATGTTATCCCACCTTCTCATCCACTCCTTACACTTTAGGGTCAATTTACCGTGGGCAATTAACCTACAAACCTGTACAATCTTGGGATGAGGGAGGATGCAGGAGCACCAGGAATAAAACCCCATCTGATCACTGGGAGAACATGCAAACACCACACCGACAGCACCTGAGGTCAGGATCAAACCCAGGCCTGTAGCGCTGAGGAGCAACAGCTTTACCTGCTGTGCCATGACTGGGAAATCATAAACATATTTTGCTGCCAATCACCAAGCTGTATTCTCCCGCTGATACATGGATGGGACAGGTTTGGAGGGATATGGGCCAAACGCGGGCAGGTGGGAATAGTGTAGCTGGGACATGTTGGCCGGTGTGGGCAAGTTGGGTCGAAGGACCTGTTTCCACACTTTATCACTCTATGACTCTATGACCATGACTATGGTGTCCACTCACAGCATCCAGTAGCTGGTTACAAGTTACAAAGTTCACCTTCAGCATCTGCGCCCAGTTCAAACTGGCATGGTTTGCTCTGGCACGGAGTCTGAGACACCAATCTTTCAAATCAGGATCCAGCAGCTGGAAATAAGACCTGTTTTTCACCCAGTTTTATTCCACCAGGGAGGTTTTACCTTCCACTACCTGCAACCTCCGGCAACCACCTTCAACTAACATCGTAACCGGCTTCGACTAAAAAATTACCGATTTTTAAAACAGCAACCTATTTTTAGTTGCGGCCGGTTTTGAATTTTTTGAAATAATCGCCGGAACATAGAAGAAGCGGAAACCACTTTCGACCATTAGGGTGACTGACAAAAACCTCCGGGAACCTCCGGGAACCGCACAGAAACCTTGGGTGGGGTGGAAAGTCTCCAGAGGTTTCCGTTCAGGTTTCCTAAGTGGGACAGGGGCATTACATCCACACCAATCCAATTAACCTACCAACCTGGATGTCTTTGTAGTGTGGGAGGAAACAGAAGATCCCGGTGAAATCCCATGCGGGTCATGGAGAGAATGTTCAAACTCCGTACAGACAGTACCCATAGTCAGGATGGAAGCCGGGTCTCTGGCGCTGCGCCACCGTGGCGCCCTGCGCAAATTGACATCAGAGCTCGAGTTATTAAAGGGCACCCCTCCTTTTGTTTGAATGAAAATGGTTGCAAGGGATAGTTGGGAAAGAATGGAAAGGGGATTTCCCTCTCACTGATCACAACCTTGCCTGCCTTGTGGAGGAGAGAGCGGCAATTCACAATGCCTACTGTTGTCAGGGTTAGATGTACAAGAGTGGTGCAGCTGATATACAGATCCAGTGAGGCAATAGTGGCCACTGAATCCAGATGATTGTTGATGCCATACAGTCTTACAACATGGAAACAGGCCCTTCAGCACAATTTGCCCACACCGGCCAGCATGTCCAATCTGCACTAGTCCCACCTGCCTGCTTTTGGCTCATATCCCTCTAAACCTACCCTATCCATGTACCTGTCTAAATGTTTCTTAGACATTGAGATAGTATTTGTCTCAATTTCCTCCTCCGGCAGCTTGTTCCACCAATCTTTGTGCGAGTGGTAGAATCTAAGGGGAAGTTGATGGAATGTGTGTGAAATGGAATGGTTTAGAAGAGGATTCATGCAAAAATGGGTGCTTGAAATTGGACACTCGTTGGGCTGAAGGACTTGTTCCTCTGCTGTACCACTCCGCTACTCCATGACCTAGCAAATAAAGCCACTTCACAATGAATAACCTGACAACTTTGATTAAGAATGGTAAAGATTGGTACATTGGCCTTCATCATTAAGGGTATGAAGTGTAGAAACTCAGCCGATCAGGCAGCATCTCTGGAGAAAAGGAAGAGGTGACGTTTCGGGTTCAGACCCTTCTTCAGAAGGAGATTCAGCAGCCCTTGACTCTCAGACTGAAGAAGGGTCTTGACCCGAAACGTCACCTATTCCTTCTCTCCAGACATGCTGTCCGATCCCGACTATGGGTGCTGTCTGTACGGTGTTTGTATGTTCTCCCCGTATTCTGCGCGGGTTTTCTCAGAGATCTTCGGTTTCCTCCCACACTCCAAAGACGTACAGGTTTGATGGTTAATTGGCTTGGTGTATGTGCAAATTGTCCCTAGTGTGTGTAGGATAGTGTTAATGTGCGGGGGTCACTGCTCGGTGCGGATTTGGTGGGCCGAAGGGCCTGTTTCCACTTTGTATATCTAAACTAAACTAATATCAGTTTTTGGGGCTTTGTCTAATCGAGGCTAAAACTAAACTAGCGAGGTGTCATTGGCAAGATATCCCAATTTTGAGTGATCCACACTCTGGGAGAGAATGCCAAAGATTCACAACCCTCTGAGTAAATAAATTCACCCTGGTCTCCAACTTAATAGGTGACTTGCCAAAATCACAAAGTGCTGGAGGAACTCAGTGGACAGGCAACAGCTGTGGAGGAAATGGACAGACGATATTTGGGGTTGGGACCCTTAATTGGTGACTTCCTCTTCTGAAACTATGCTCCTAGTTGAACATTTCACCACTGGGCTAACGTCCTCTCAGTATCAAGTCTGAAGAAGGGTCTCGACCCGAGACGTCACCCATTCCTTCTCCCCATAGATGCTGCCTGTCCCGCTGAGTTACCCCAGCATTTTGTGTCTATCCTCTCAGTATCAGTTCTGCTGAACCATCCTCAGAATATTATGTTTCAATAAGACTTGGTAGATCAACTTGGTTGCTGTAAATTGCTCCGTGTCGGAAGTGAGGAGTAGGATTTTGCAAAGTTGGTGAGAAAGTGAGGAGAATAAAAAGTGAGGTTAAGGTAGGAGATCGGAAGAAGTGTCCCGGCTGGAAATGTTGCCCGTCCATTCCCACCATAGATGTTGCCTGAACTTGCTCCTTGGTCACTGATCCAGAATAATGAGTCAGCTAAAACAAAGAAAAATGACTTCATTCAAAGAATGGCAAATCTTTGGATTTCTCTATCTGCAAGATGGCAGAGGATCTATCATTGAGTCCATTAAGATATTAGATCAATAGATTGTAGATCGATAGATTCTCCGTGGATTGTCACCTTGTCGTGATGGAGAAGCTTGTGTGACCTGAGATCTTGAGAGCGATGCCATCTGGAGCTATGCTCCTGGTAGGGCCACCCATGGTGGTGAGGTCGAGGGGGAGGTCTCTGACAAAGAGCAATCTAACCAAGACCTTAATGGCGGAACAGGCGGAGGATGATGGCTGACCTTAGTGGATCGTCACAACGGCTGGGAAGGCGGATGAAGGCTGCAGCAGAAAAGGGTCTCTGCTCGTCTTGGATTCCATGCGACTGGATCCTGACCCAGATCTGTCAAGGACCGTGGGGTGGCTGTCTGTGCACCAGTCTCCCCACGTTAAACAAAGTCACGCACAGGCATCCTCCATATATGGAATAGCACCCTGGAGACACCCATGGTCAGCCAGTACTGAAGAGGGCCTAAGAAGAATATTGTTGTAGATGGGAGGAACTAAGGGATATGGTGGAAGACACAAAAAGCTGGAGTAAATCAGCGGGACAGGCAGCATCTCTGGAGAGAGGTATTGGGTAACGTTTTGGGTCGAGACCCTTCTTCAGACTGACATTCAGTGGAGAGGGAGTCTAGAGATATAGAGGTGTAAGGTGTGAAAACAACAGATCAAAGCCGACGATGATAAAGAAATGTAAAATAGATCATTGTTCAAAAGGGAACTGCAGATGCTGGAATATCGAAGTTACACAAAATTGCTGGGGAAACTCAGCGGGTGCAGCAGCATCTATGGAGCGAAGGAAATAGGCGACGTTTTGGGCCGAAACCCTTCTTCAGACTGATGGGGGGTGGGGGGGGGAGAAAGAAGGAAAAGGGGAGGAGGAGGAGGAGCCCGAGTGCGGGCGGATGGGAGGGTGGGAGGAGACAGCTAGAGGGTTAAGGAAGGGGAGGAGACAGCAAGGGCTAGCAAAATTGGGAGAATTCAATGTTAAGAGATCATTACAAGGAGGCAAAATTAATCCGAATGTCAGTGAAACTAGTCAGAGAATTAGGGTGGGGGAAGGATGGAGAGAGAAGGAAAAGCAAGGGTAACAAAGTCGGAGAAGTTAATGTTCATACCGCTGCGGTTTAAGCTGACCGAGCGAAATATGAGGCGCTGTCACTCCAATATGCATTGGGCCTCTCACTGACAGTGGCGGAGGCCCAGGACAGGGATATGTGGTTAGGGCAGATGAAGAGTAGCCTTGACCTTGTTGAATGGTAGATCAGGCTTGACGGGGTGAACGGCCTGATCTTGCTTTTATCTTTTACGTTCTTAAACCTCAGCTGCAAGTTATTTCAAGAATAAGAAATGTGGTGCTCCTGGAGAGAAAAAAAATACTGGGCACAGACACAAAATGCTGGAGAAACTCAGTGGGACAGGCAGCATCTCTGGAGAGAAGGAATGAGTGTCGTTTTGGGTATTCAGTCTGAAGAAAGGTTTCGACCCGAAAAGTCATCCATTCCTTCTCTCCAGAGATGCTGCCTGTCCCACTGAGTTACTCCAGCATTTTGTGTCTATCATCAGTGTAAACCAGCATCTGCAGTTCCTTCCCACACAAAATAACTGGGCAGTTGCTTCAATTGAAAGGACAATGATTTATTGAAGTTGTAATAACTATGATCAACTATCACTGATTGTCACTAAAAAGTATAATGAACTATCATTAAGCCAATGACATCCTCTCTCAGTCGACACCTTTGTTATGTCACTTACTTCGTCCTTGGCCAAGTCAAGTCAAGAGAGTTTATTGTCATGTGTCCCAGATAGGACAATGAAATTCTTGCTTGCTGCAGTACAACAGAATATTGTAAGCATAAATACAGAACAGTTCAGTTCAATATACACATAAATAAGCAGATAAAGGGCTGTTACAGTTCAGAGTCTGTTTGTTGGCGTTTAATAGCCTGATGGCTGTGGGGAAGAAGCTGTTCCTGAACCTGGATGTAACATGTGTCCACCCTATCACAAGTATTCCTTGTAGTTTAGTTTAGTTTAGGAATACAGCGCAGAAACAGGCCCAACGAGTCCGCATCGACCATCGATCCCCGCTCATCAGCACTATCCTACACACTGTGGGGACAATTTACATTTATAACAAGCCATTTAACCTACAAACCTGTACGTCTTTGGAGTGTGGGAGGAAACTGAAGATCGCGAGAAAACCCAGGCGGTCACGAGGAGAACGTACAAACTCCGTACCCGCGGCACGCATCATCGTGCAAGTGCTGCAAGCGCTGCAAGCCAGCAACTCTACTGCTGCACCACCGTACCGCCCACTTTTATTCACTCCCACCACCCCTTCTTCTGCAACTTATATATCAAAGATGTTTGGGGCATTGGGGCATGAATGCGTATATGGATGTGTACATGTCAGTGTTTTTGTGTATGTGTGTTGCTGAGGCTGCTTCGGTAAATCATCTAGTCAAGAGTGGTCAAAATGTTATATGCACAGGTACCTGAATAATTATTTCTTACTTGCTGCAGATTTACAGATACATTAACACAACATCTCAATAAATAAATACACCATAAACATTAATACAATAGATTATCAGTCTGAAAAAACAAACACAAAGTGGTTGAGTAAACCAGCGGATTTGACACTCACTCTAAAATACATGGATAGGTGACGGTTCTGGCCGGAACTCTTCTTCAGATTTGTTGGTTAAGAGTTATCAAATATACTTGGTAACCAGACTGAAAAACATAGGCGTATCTTTCAACAAAGCCCGCAGTAGTTTGCCGCCCTTTAACTGATTATTTCTAATACTGAGCCACAAGCCACAAAGTGCTGGAGGATTTCAGCAGGTCAGACAGCAACTGTGGAGGGAATGGGCTGCGGCGTTTTGGGTTGGGACCCTTTAACATCTGGACAAGGGTCCTGACCTGAAACGTCGCCTACCCACTCCCTCCCTAGATGCTGCCTGACCCGCTGCGTAGATGCAGCCCTTTGTGCTTTACTCTTGACTAAACCTACTGCAGTTGCTTGTGTCTCACTACGGTGGTCACTGCCTCACAGCACCAGAGAACCAGGTTTGATTCTGGCCTTGGTTGCTCTCTGCGTGGAGTTTGCACGTTTTCCATGGCAGTGTGAGGTTCCTCGGGGTGCTCCAGTTTCCTTCCACATCCGGTAGACGTGCGGGTTTGTGGGTTACATGCAGAAACAAAGAACTGTTGTTGCTGGTTTCTATCAAAGATAGAAACAGTGCTGGAGAAAAAGGATGGGTGGCATTTCATATTGTGACCCTCCTGAAGAAGGGTTCAGACCCGAATCTATAGCCAGGCTTTTTTCTCCATAGATGCTGCCTGACCAGATTAGTTACTCCAGCACTTTGTGTCTATCTCGGGTTTGTAGGTAAATTGACTGCTGTGAAATCGCCCCTAATGTGTAGGAAGTAGATGCAAAAGTGGGCTAACATACTATAGAACTACTGTGAGCGGGTGATTGATAGTCGGCGTGGACTCAAAGGGCCTACTGCAAGGCTGTATCTATGATCAATAGGTGATTAGTCTGAAGAAGTCTCCAATCCTTCTCTCCAGAGATGCTGCCTGTCCCGCTGAGTTACTCCATCATTTTGTGTCCAACTTCAAGTCAAGGTTTCAAGGTCAGTTTATTGTCACATGTACCAGTTAAGGTACAGTGAAATTTGAGTTACCGTACAGCCATACCAATTGAAAAGCAACAAGACACACAACCACATAAAAGTTAACATAAACATCCACCACAGTAGATTCCATATTCCTCACTTTGGCTTAAACCATCATCTGCAGTTCCTTCCTACACACATCAATCAATACTGTCCTGTTAAGCTGCTGGCAAAATGTCTTCACCCTCCCACGCCATCTTCATTGGATCTAGCAATGCAGTGTTACTTTGCTTTCCTGGATAGGTATCACATTCGTTGGCACTCCAGAAGAGGAATTTGTAGCTCTTCCCATGTCCTTTCCAACCTTCCTCTCTTCACAGCAGTGGTGATGAATTTGGGAGCAGGCCTGCCAACTCATGCACTAATCACGATTCAATGCCTTTCTGGGCACGAGCCATTCTGACACAATGCCACTGGAGTTTGCAGCCAACATCTCCATCTCTTTGGAGATGCCGAACCCTTCCTCTCAACGCATTCTGCAAAAGCCCTACGCAAGCCTTGAATTCAAAGTGGATTCAGAAACAACATATTTTCTGTGATAGAGTCTTTTTCTCAATCTGAAGAAGGATTCTGATCCGAAATGTCACCTATTCTTTTTCTCCTGAGATGCTGCCTGACCCACTGAGTTGCTCCAGTATTTTGTGTCTAGGGAGTCATAGAGTCTTACAGCATGGACACAGGACCTTCAGACCAACTTGGCCACGCCGCCCAACATGTCCCATCTACACTAGTCCCACTTGCCTGTGTTTGTCCCTCTAAACCTGTCCTATGCATGTACCTGTCGAAATGTTTCTTAAACGTTACGATTGTACCTGGCTCAACTACCCCTTCCGGCGGCCCGTTCCACACACCCACCACCCAGATGCTTCAGTATAAACCTGCATCTGCAGTTCCTTCCTACACATATTTTCCATGAGGTTGCTGACTGAATTGTCTCCAATTTGTTGATTCCAATCTTCAAATAGACATGCCATCAATCTTATAGTGAAAGTAAAGCCGCCTCCAACCAGTCCATCTGTTGATAGGATGGCAAAGGCAATCTATACTTTGGATAGGACGGAGTCTTCATTCTGCAGGGGAGAGAAATCTCATGTTTTAAAAGGTCAGCAGCAAGATTAAATGGCCTTTCCCTTTGTTCTGGATACTTGATCCTTGAACATCATTAATCACAGTTCACAGCTGACAGAGATGAGCTTTGATAGCTGCAAGATGAAAGGACAGGGACAACCAGAACACTAATTGTTTGTTTGTAGGAAAGAACTGCAGATGCTGATTTAAATTGAAGGTAGACACAAAATGCTGGAGTAAAGGGCCTGTCCCACTTACGCAACCTTGGCTCGCAAATTACGCGACCTCGTGGTCGCTTGAGGCGTACGGGCCTCGCGGGGCCGGTCCCACTTAGAAGCAAGTTGGGCGTGGCTGGTCCCGAAATCGCGCGGAGCTCCAAATTCCCTGCAGTGTTTGAAATTGTTGCGCGCCAACAGCCTGTCGGCACGCAGACGCATAGCGATCGTACACAGCGTCTTGATGTCGTACGCAACGTCTTGACGGCGTACGTAGCATCTTGACGGCGTACGCCTAGCGCGATGACGTCACTGCCCGGCGTGGCGTTGTGTGATGACATCACCGCCCGATGCAATGCAACGCCCAAATTCAGTCGGCCCGCCTCCTGCCCAGCTGATTGGTCAGCATGACGCAAATGACGTCACTCGCGAACTTAGCGCGAACTCAGCGCGTACTTACCGCATACTTAGCGCATACTTAACGCGTACTTAGAGTGAACTTCGCTTCCGTTTGGTCGCGCCAAACGCACGCAATCGCATGCAAGTGGGACAAGCCCTTAACTCAGCGGGACAGGCAGCATCTCTGGAGAGAAGGAATGGGTGACGTATCGGGTGAAAAACCCTTCTTCAGACTTTAAGTGGGTCTAAACTAAGTGGGTCTAAACTAAGTGTGTCTAAACTAAGTGGGTACAAGCTGCACAGTACAGAGTGTGGACAGGTTATAAACGGCTTCCATTTTTACAGGCATGGGAAGTACACAAATATCATTCAATGTCGTAAGCGTACCAGCACGGTATTTCAATGACTGTCATCAAACGCACATGAGTGATCAGAATCAACAATTACAAAAGTAGAGAGAGAAGGGATATAAGAAATTCTGAAAATTATAAGAAAATAGGGAAACTTTGTAGTGTGTTTAACCCAAGCATGATGGGAAAAGAGGCCAACATATAGGTAACATAAAGGTCATTTTTGGAGAGGCTATAAAAAAGATATGGGTAGTGTGTAGATTGCAAAACATAGCTAGCTAGAGTAAAGATAAAGATAGGAGGTTGTAAATCAGGCTGAGGCCAATAAAATTAATCAGGAAATTGAGGTGTTCTTTACTGCATCCATTTGTCAGAGAAATGGGAGTATAGTTTTCTAAATAATAGGAAACAGAAGATTAATGATAACCCTGGGGTAAGGAAACAAGGATAAAAAAGATGTTGATCACTAATGAACTCATTCAAAATGTAACATCCGCATATGTTACATTTTGTAACATCCCATTGTATTGTGAATATATACAAATGCTGTGGGTGCTGTGAATCGTTGAATCTCTTTGAGTTCTCGCAGTATGTACATAGTAACATAGAAAAATAGATGCAGGAGGTGGCCATTTAGCCCTTCAAGCCAGCACTGCCATTCATTGTGATCGTCCCCAATCAATAGCCCGTGCCTGCCTTCTCCCCATATCCCTTGACTCCACTAGCCCCTAGAGCTCTATCTAACTCTCTCTTAAATCCTTCCAGTGATTTGGCCTCCACTGCCCTCTGTGGCAGGGAATTCCACAAATTCACAAATCTCTGAGTGAAAAAGTTTTTTCTCACCTCAGTCTTAAATGGCCTCCCCTTTATTCTAAAACTGCGGCCCCTGGTTCTGGACTCACCTAACATTGGGAACATTTTTCCTGCATCTAGCTTGTCCAGTCCTTTTATAATTGTATATGTTTCTATAAGATACCCACTCATCCTTCTAAATTCCAGTGAATACAAGCCTAGTATTTTCAATCTTTCCTCATATGACAGTCCCGCCATCCCAGGGATCAATCTAGTGAACCTATGCTGCACTGCCTCAATCACAAGAATGTCCTTCCTCATGTTAGGGCCTTGTTAAGTACTGTGAAGGCCTTGTATAAACCTATGCACTGTTAAGGCCTTAAATAAAATGACGTGTTTGAGAAAGTCACTGAATACTGAATACTTTATTATCACATGCGATGTCACAGTGATATTCTTTGTTTTGCATAACCAAGGTATGCAAGGAGTTGCCACATAAAGGGCACTGTCAAAGTTACAATGTATCTCATGCCGGGTCCCCCTTTGTTCTTGGTGGTGCATCCCCCGGCTCCCACATGGCCTATCCATGACCACCCAGCACCATCCTCGACCTGAGCCGCCAGCCCGACCTTGACTGTCGGCACCCTCAACGACCTGCGCCCTCGACGACCGTTGACCTCGATCACCGGCAACCTCATCAACTGCCGCACCGACCTCCGCATCGATCGCTCACCACACCTCCTCAATGACCGCCACCAGGTCCACTACTGACACCTCTGCGGTGCCAAGCCAGAGACCGGCCATGGGCACCGTCGATCCGTTGATCCAGAGTCTGCCGCCATGCCTGTTCTGAACCGTAAACAAGAGGGCAACTGTGCCCCACATGAAAGCCAGATACAAACACACATATCCGTACAAGAGGGGAAACTAGTGCTGCTGTGTGTAGATTTGTGCATAAGACAAACTTCTGAAATTGATAACGTCATGGGAGCATGTTCATGTGCAAGGTGCCTATAAGTCAGGTCTTTGAAATCCAGGGATAGACATTGTATGCAGTTTGTGGAAGCATCTGCTATAAAAGGAGGAACCAAACATGTTTATTGACAGGTTTCGCTGAAGACCTCCGCATTTTCCGCCTAAACCTACCCGATCTCCCGGTTGCGACACACTTTAACTCCACTCTCCCATGCCCACATTGACCTTTCTGTCCTGGGCCTCCTCCATGGCCAGAGTGAGGCCACCACAAATTGGAGGAACAGCACCTCATATTTCTGTTGGGCAGCTGACACACCAGCGGTATGAACATTGACTTCTCTAACTTCAAGTAACCCTCTACATCCCTCCCCCTGCCCAGTTCCCCCACCAGTCTGATTGTGTTCGACTACATTTTATTTTTGTTTGGTTTGTTGTTACCTTCTCCCAGCTAACAATGATCTATTCTACAATTTCCTTGATCTCCATCCCATTTCTCCTTTCACACCTTACACTTCCTTATCTATGCATCCCCCTCTTCTCTGACATCAGTCTGAAGAAGGGTCTCGACCCCAAACATCACCAATTTTTTCTCTCCAGAGATTCTGCCTGTCCCGCGGAGTTACTCCAGCACTTCGGTGGGCGGCGCGACTCTCGTCAGCAGCGGCCTCTGCAGTCCGTCTGTGTTTTATTATTTTTTGTCTCGTTTTTATGTAGTTTTTGTTATTTTTTTTGTTGGGGTATGTGTGTGGGGGGGTGGGGGTGGTGTGGGGGGGGGGAGGGGGTAACTTTAAAATCTTTCCCCTGCACGGGAGACCCGACCTTTTCTTTGTCGGGTCTCCGTTGTCGTTGGGGCTGCAACGTGGAGCGGCCCCCAACAGGAACGACCTGGGGTTCCAGCTGCGGAGCTGCCGACTACTCACCGTCACGGGGCTGGCCGAGTCCAGAGCGGGTGGAGCGGTGGTGGAGCGCTGCTGCCACCCGACCTCCGGAGTTTCGGAGGCTGCAACTGCGGGTTTGGCGGACGGCGGCACCGGGAGCCCGCAGGTCCCTGCTGGGAGACCGCTTTTCGGGGCTTCCGCAACGGCGACTTCTCCCGCCCGAGTTGCGGGGTTGAAGAGCACCTGAGCGGGGCCTTACACCATCTTGGAATGGCCGCGAGACTCTGCAAGCGCACGCCGGGGGCTCTAACACCAAGACCCGGTGCGCGACCTTGCATCACCCGGCGTGGCTTTAATGGCCGCGGGACAATCGCCATCGCCAGCCGGGGGCTTTGACTTTGACTCTGACTCTGACATCGGGGGGGGGGAGAGTGCAGTGGGGAGATAAGTTTTTTTTGCCTTCCATCACAACGATGTGATGGATGTTTGTGTAAACTGTGTTGTGTCTCGGGTCTTTTTGTTTTGTAATGTATGGCTGCAGAAACAACATTTCGTTTGGACCTCAAGGGGTCCAAATGACAATAAATTGTATTGTATTGTATTGTATTGTATTGTATTGTGTCTATCTTTGGTTAAAACCAGCACCTGCAGTTCCTTCCTACACAAGATTATAGATGGCCAAAGGAGGCTAGCATAAAATGTGTAGGAAGGAACTGCAGACGCTGGTTTAAGCCAAAGATAGACACAAAAAGCTGGAGTAACTCAGCGGGTCAGACAACATCTCTGGAAAAAAGGTATAGATGACGTTTCAAGTCTGAATAAGGGTGTCGATCCGAAACGCCACCTTTTCCTTTTCTCCAGAGATTCTGTCTGACCAGCTGAGTTACTGCAGCTTTTTGTCTCGTGGTGTCTATGTACGGAGCCTAGTACAACATGTTTTAGAAGAGAAAGGACAATAAATAGCTCAAAGAGCACATGAAATAAGTAAGAAAGCAGGATTAGACAGTAACGTTAGATTAAAAAAAGAGAATAAGAGATCTGGGAATAGAACTGTCAAAAATGTGGGAGAGACTCTCTTGTTATTATCTTGCACAAACCTGTTTTGCATTCAGAATTATTAGATTGTTAAGCGTATTAGTGGATATCTCAATACATTTGTTCTTTCAAGACACCATTCATAAATCTCCATGCTTATCACATTAACTCCCAGCCATTTATATCTGAAAGGGAAAGTGTCTAACTCAATTTATTTAATTGCTGCTCTCATGCCTCCCATTTGTTTTCAGTTTGATTTATCACATTTTGATACGCTTGTTAAGGGTGTTTAATCCCTAATTCTGCGACATTAAGAAACACTTGAGCCTCAAATTACAGTTGACAATGTGAGTAGGCATGACATTCTTTCACCACTATAAGTTCACTTTAAGTGGGTTAGCACTCCATTAAAGCAATGGACAGAGTAGAGTTACTCAGACACATCGCACGGAAGCATTGCGAGCAATTTCTAATGCCGCTTTATATCGCTGGCAGAGCATTTTCGCTATTTTGCAGCTGACACAATTATCATAGCTGACATTACTGCTAGTTTCTTTCACCGTAACCTCCAGTGAAATAAATATCAATGGGGAAATCCACCCGATGAATTGCCGTCACAGGTGGCAGTCAGCATCATAGACATACAGCGTGGAAACGCCCCCTTTGGCTCAACTTGCCCACACCAGTGAAACTTGTCCCACCTGTCTGTGTTTGGCCTAAATCCCTCCAAACCTGTCCTATCCAAGTACCTGTCGAAATATTTCTTAAACATTGCGATAGTACCTGCCTCAACTACCTCCTCCGGCAGCTCGTTCCATACATCTACCACCCATTTAATGAAAAAGTTATCATGTTCATAAGAGATAGGAGAATAATTAGGCCATTCGGCCCATTAAGCCTACTCCGCCATTCAATCATGGCTGATCTATCTCTCCCTCCTAACACAATTCTCCTGCCTTCTCCCCAAAACCCCTGACAACCTTACTAATCAAGAATCCCTCAGGTGCTATTAAATTTGTCCCCCTTCAACAGATCTACGTCCTCTGGTTCTCCTGGATAGTGCCATGTAAGAGGCAGCTGGATAGGTGCATGGATATGCAGGAAATGGAGGGATGTGGATGATGTGCAAGCAGACTAGATTAACTTGGCATCATATTCGGCACGGATATTCCTGTGCGGCACTGTTCTGTGTTCTGTCTCTCTATAAATTGCATTAAATGTCTGTAATAAAACTTTGTTTATAAAAAAACTAGGGATCTTGTCTTGAGTCAATGGAAGCATTTTGGGTTAAATTGAAATAATTAACTGTAAAATTTAAACTGGAAAATTAGAAAAAATATCCAAGGAAGTAAGAATCAGTGAATTCACCCAAGAATTTCTGCTTAACTTCCAGAAATTACTCGCCTTCCTCCAAAATCCCGGTCTTCCAATCATCCATGTTTGCCCCAAACCTCCTCCCCAAATAATCTGACCTTCCTGCGGCCTTGTCTAATTAAAAACTTCACGCCGAGACTTACACAGGTCATTGTTTCTCACCAAATGTCATAGTTGTATGAAGGCCGTATGAAGCAAGCCTCTGACTGTTTTTCCATCTTTTTTTTTCTGTTTAAAAAGTATGTTGGAGTATTTCTTTGTCATTTTATGTGGGGGAGGGGGGTTGGGTAAAGGGGAAACCTTTTCCCAGTCACTTCCTGGCGAGGATGAGTATTCTCAGAGTCGCGTCCTCGCCCCACCCCCCCCCCCTCGCGACCTACCAACTGGATTGGCGCGGTCATTCCTGCCGGAGACCGACCAGAGCTTCAGCAGCGGCGCAGCACTGGAATCATCCCGGAGCGGGCGATGCATTACCTGGGATCGCCATTTGAAGCTTCGGAGTGTTGGGCCTGCTGCTTCAACATCGTCGATCTGTGGTTTGCGGAGCTCCCAGCCGCGGGCGGCACTCACTTCAACATCGCAAAGTGCTGGTGATCCTGTGCCGAGGGTCGCCAGTGTTGAATCTCCACCCAGCTCGGCCTGTGGACTTCGGGAGCCGCGGACTCCGGTAAGAAGTGACCGATTCGGAACTCCAAGCCGCTGAGAATGTTTTCCGTTCCGACGTCGAAGTTCCATCATCCCGGCGAGACGGCCTGAACATCGGCTGCTGTAGCGGCAACTGCGGAGGGCTCGGGAGGCCCCGACCACGGGTGAACAAAGTGGAGGATGAGTGAACTTTGGTGCTTTCCCTCACAGTAAGAAACTTTGGTTCCATTGTGTGGGGATGTTTATGTTAAAGTCTATCGTGTGTTGTGTTTTTTACATTCATATGGCTGTATGGTAGCCCAAATTTCACTGTACCAATTGGTGCATGTGACAATAAATGTCTCTTGAATCTTGAAT
Source organism: Amblyraja radiata (assembly GCF_010909765.2). Classification (NCBI taxonomy): domain Eukaryota; kingdom Metazoa; phylum Chordata; class Chondrichthyes; order Rajiformes; family Rajidae; genus Amblyraja; species Amblyraja radiata. The sequence goes on from NC_045988.1 coordinate 23,944,597, forward strand.
CACTTGAGTCAGGAAAGTCGTGGTAGGGGGCACTTTCGGCCCATCATGTTCCTGCCGACCCTTTTTGCCTACTAGGACCAGGCTTGAAGCCGATCTTTGGAGCTATGTGGCGGTGACTCTACCAACTGACGTCACCGGGTGGCGCCGCGCGTGGCAGCCTCGCCAGCAGTGTGTCAGTCATTTTGACATTTCTTTGCTTTTTTAGTATGTTTAAATGGATGTGTTAATGTTAATGTGTCGGTATGTCTTTGTGTGGGGGATGGTGAGGGGGAACAGTGGGAAACCGTCTCCAGTCACTCACCTCAGCAGAGAATGTACAAACAGGTGCAGACAGTGCCCATAGTCAGGATTGAACCCAGATCGCTGGTGCTGTGCAACAGCAAGTCTACCTCTGCGCCACCGTGCCACCCTTCCCGGTAAAGTTCTCGGTAAAGAAAGAAAAGCACCAAGTGCTGGAGTAATTCAACAGGTCAGGCGGCATTTCTGGAGTACACCAGCACTTTGTGTTTTGCTCAAGATTCCAGCATCTGCAGTTCCTTGTGTCTCAGTGTCTCAGTGCCTTCTCACCTTTGCCTTCTCACATTTAATAGCTAAAATAAAACAATTCCTCCAGTTTGATAACCTCGAAAAGATTATCCACACATTTATCTCCTCCCACCTCGATTACTGCAACTCCCTTTACACTGGCATCAGCCAATCTTCCCTGTCCCGCCTGCAACTGGTCCAAAACGCCGCAGCGAGATTCCTGACCGTCAGCTGAAAAAGGGACCACATCACCCCCGATCCTGGACTCTCTCCACTGGCTCCAGTGATCACAATACCATTAGTTTCAATATAATTATGGAGAAAGTCAGAACTGGACCTAGGGTTGAGATTTTTGATTGGAGAAAGGCTAACTTTGATGAGATGCGAGATTATTTAAAAGGAGTGGACTGGGACATTTTGTTTTATGGGAAAGATGTAGAAGAGAAATGGTGGACATTTAAAGGGGACATTTTAAGAGTACAGAATCTTTATGTTCCTGTTCGGTTGAAAGGAAACAGTAAAAATTGGAAAGAGCCCTGGTTTTCAAGGGAAATTGGACATCTTGTTCGGAAAAAGAGGGAGTTCTACAATAATTATAGGCAGCATGAAGTAAATGAGGTGCTTGTGGAGTATAAGGAATGTAAAAAGAATCTTAAGAAATAAATTAGAAAAGCTAAAAGAAGATATGAGGTTGCTTTGTAAGGTGAAAGTAAATCCAAAGGGTTTCTACAGCTATATTAATAGCAAAAGGATAACGAGGGATAAAATTGGTCCATTGGAGAAACAGAGTGGGCAGCTATCTGCAGAGCCAAAAGAGATGGGGGAGATATTGAACAATTTCTTTTCTTCGGTATTCACCAAGGAGAAGGATATTGAATTATGTGAGGTAAGGGAAACGAGTATAGTAGTTATGGATACTATGAGTTTCAAAGTAAAAGAAGTACTGACACATTTGAAAAATATAAAAGTGGATAAGTCTCCAGGTCCTGACAGGATATTCCCTAGGACATTGAGGGTAAGTTAGTGTAGAAATAGCCGGGGCTATGACAGAAATATTTCAACTGTCATTAGAAACGGGAATAGTCCCCGAGGATTGGCGTACTACGCATGTTGTTCCATTGTTTAAAAAGGGTTCTAAGAGTAAACCTAGCAATTATAGACCTGTTAGTTTGACTTCAGCGGTGGGCAAATTAATGGAAAGGATACTTGGAGATAATATATATAAGCATCTGGATAAACAGGGTCTGATTAGGAACAGTCAACATGGATTTGTGCCTGGAAGGTCATGTTTGACTAATCTTCTTGAATTTTCTGAAGAGGTTACTAGGGAAATTGACGAGGGTAAAGCAGTGGATGTTGTCTATATGGACTTTAGTAAGGCCTTTGACAAGGTTCCTCATGGAAGGTTGGTTAAGAAGGTTAAACTGTTGGGTATAAATGCAGGAATAGCAAGATGGATTCAGCAGTGGCTGAATGGGAGAAGCCAGAGGGTAATGGTGGATGACTGTTTGTCGGGTTGGAGGCAGGTGACTAGTGGGGTGCCTCAGGGATCTGTGTTGGGTCCTTTGTTGTTTGTCATGTACATCAATGATCTGGATGAAGGGGTGGTAAATTGGATTAGTAAGTATGCAGATGATACCAAGATAGGGGGTGTTGTGGATAATGAAGAGGATTTCCAAAGTCTACAGAGTGATTTAGGCCATTTGGAAAAATGGGCTGAAAGATGGCAGATGGAGTTTAATGCTGATAAATGTGAGGTGTTACACCTTGGCAGGACAAATCAAAATAGGACGTACATGATAAATGGTAGGGAATTGAAGAATACAGTTGAACAGAGGGATCTGGGAATAACCGTGCATAGTTCCTTGAAGGTGGAATCTCATATAGATAGGGAGGTTAGATTAGATTAAACTTTATTAATCCCCTTATTCAGGGGAAATTCAGATGTCCTTGCAGCACACTAATAAAAAATACAACATAGTATTCAAAAAGAAGTTCAACACAAAAACATCCCCCCACAGTGGGTCCCACTGTGGGGGAAGGCACAAAGTCCAGTCCCCATCCTCTTGTCCACCCAAAGTCGGGCCTATTGAGGCCTCCACAGTCGCCGCCACGGCGCCCGATGTTCTCGCCGGGTGATGGTACTCCGGCGTCGGGAGAACCCCAGCGGCTTGGGGTGCCAGGAACGACCGCCTTCCCACCGGAGACCGCGGCTTCCAAGCCAACAGACCGCGCCAGACGGAGCTCCACACACTGGCGATCTCAACGAGAGATCCCAGGCTCCGAGATGTAACGTTCAGCGTCGCAGCTGGCCGTTCCACAGAACCGCGGCTCCACAATGTTCTTATCGGCGGTCCCAGCATACTGGAGTTCCAGCGCGGCGACCCAGGAAAGGCATCGCCCGCTCCGCAATAGCGCTCCAGCGCTGCGCTGCCGCCAAAGCCGATGTTCTGCGCCGCCGCCAAAGCCGATGTTCTGGCCAGGTCCCCTCAGGGAAACGTCGCTCCAGGACCCGCTGGTAGGCCGCAAGGACAGGTCGAAGTCGCTGCTCGGAGGAAGGCAACCCCTCCGACCAGGTAGGGACTCGAAAAGCAGTTTCCCCCTTCCCCCCCACCACCCCCCACACATAAAAAGATTAGGCCCCCTGACTGCACACTCAACGTACTAAAAATAATAAAAAAGAAGGGGAAAAAAACGGACAGCTGCAGGACAGGCAGCCGTTCAGGACAGCGCCTCCTCCGGACATATGTAAAGAAAGCTTTTGGTACGCTAGCCTTTATAAATCAGAGCATTGAGTATAGAAGCTGGGATGTAATGTTAAAATTGTACAAGGCATTGGTGAGACCAAATCTGGAGTATGGTGTACAATTTTGGTCGCCCAATTATAGGAAGGATATCAACAAAATAGAGAGAGTACAGAGGAGATTTACTAGAATGTTGCCTGGGTTTCAACAACTAAGTTACAGAGATAGGTTGAATAAGTTAGGTCTTTATTCTCTGGAGCGCAGAAGGTTAAGGGGGGACTTGATAGAGGTCTTTAAAATGATGAGAGGGATAGACAGAGTTGATGTGATCAAGCTTTTCCCTTTGAGAATAGGGAAGATTCAAACAAGAGGACATGACTTCAGAATTAAGGGACAGAAGTTTAGGGGTAACATGAGGGGGAACTTCTTTACTCAGAGAGTGGTAGCGGTGTGGAATGAGCTTCCAGTGGAAGTGGTGGCGGCAGGTTCGTTGGTATCATTTAAAAATAAATTGGATAGGCATATGGATGAGAAGGGAATGGAGGGTTATGGTATGAGTGCAGGCAGGTGGGACTAAGGGAAAAAAGTTGTTCGGCACGGACTTGTAGGGCCGAGATGGCCTGTTTCCGTGCTGTAATTGTTATATGGTTATATGGTTATATGGTTATATGGCTCCCTGTGCGGTTCCAAATAAATTTCAAGATCCTTCTTTATGTTTATAAAGCCCTTTACGGGCTTGCCCCCGCCTACATCAAAAGTCTGCTTACCCACCACACCACCTCCAGGTCCCTCAGATCGGCCGACTTGGGGTTACTGAACATCCCGCGGTCTAGGCATAAGCTCAGGGGCGACCGAGCCTTTGCGGTTGCAGCTCCCAGACTGTGGAACAGCATCCCCCTTCCCATCAGAACTGCCCCCTCCATCAATTCTTTTAAGTCGAGACTTAAAACTCATCTTTTCTCTCAAGCCTTTCTTGACGTCCTCTGAGGGAGGGCTATATGTATGTATTTATGTATGTACTTAATCTATGAACCACTGTTGTATAACGTTAGTACCTCCACCAATGTAAAGCACTTTGGTCAACGAGAGTTGTTTTTTAAATGTGCTATAGAAATAAAAGTGACTTGACTTGACATCCTTACTAATCTAGAACCTGTCACTCCTCACTGTAAAAATACCTAATGACTTTCCTCTACAGCCGTCTGTGAATTCCACAGATTCACCACCCTCTGACTAAATAAATTCCTTCTCAGCTCTTTTCTGAAGGTATACTGTTTTATTCTGAGGTTGTGCCCTCTAGTTCTAGACTCTCCCACCAGTAGACCTGGGATCGATCCTGACTACAGGTGCTGTCAGCGGAGTTTGTAGATTCTCCCCGTGAACCATGTGGGTTTCTCCGGGTGCTCCGGTTTCCTCCCGCACTCCAAAGACGTACAGGTTTGTAGATTAATTGGCTTGGATTAATTGGTAAAATAGTAAGATTAAACGAGAATTTACCAGTTTGAAGTTTGATCTGTATTTTATGAGGAGTAACGATGAGGGATTACGTGAAGAACCCGCTCAGCACGCATGCGCAGCATACTTCAAAGCAGCGGTGTGGTATCACAGATAGACACAGTTATTGAAGTAAACATAGTAAAGACAAGGAGACATCAGTTTATCAGTTTGACCCATATTATTGAGGGTGGGAGCGGTGGGCACGTAATCCCTCATCGTAACTCCTCATAAAATACAGATCAAACTTCAAACTGGTAAGTTCTCGTATAATCTTACTATTTTACTTCGGAGTCACGTGAGTGATTCCGTGAAGACTTCAAAGCTCTGTTATTTCAAACCGTGTAACAGTTATTACTTCACGCACTGCCGAAGTCCTTGAGGGAGGAAGTGTGTTATCATAATCAACCAATGAATCTGTTTGTAGAAAAACACAATGGTATTTTTTTAACAATAACAACAAAGAAATTAAATTGCTCCCCTGGGCTTAAATTAAATATTTGCAGTCTATTAAATCTTTCCTGCAAATAAAACAGGTTTTGCCAACGGCTTATTATAAAATTCTCTCAGCGGTCTTACCCCCCACCATCCTGCTGTAGCCAGGATGTGGTCTATAGGCACGTCCATTCTTTTAGCCGTCGACGTGGATGCTGCCCTGGTGGAATGAAATTTGTACATGTTAGTTTTTATCCCAGCAGCTTTTAGCACCTGCTTGAGCCATCTCGAAATGGTTTGGCTCGTCACCCGACCATAATGATTTTTATGACTGACCCACAAGGCTTTTCATCTCCCTCGAATATTTTGGTTGTGTCTATGTAGGATAGTAGGGTCATGGCACATAACCGTGTTTCTGGCGGGTAAGCCCGGAATTCCACGACTGGATTAGGTGTTCCTGGTCTGCTCTGTTTGATCATTCCCTGGATAACAACAGAGATCTGGTCTGGAGCTGTGAGCATGCTGTCCAGTCGCAATAGGCGTAGTGACTGGACCCTCTGTGCAGATACAAGTGCCATCAACATGAGTGTTTTGAGCATAGATTGTTCCAGGTTGAGGGATCTGGCTGGTGGCCATCCCCTGAGGTATGTCAGGACCACACTGACATCCCATGTATGGGTGTACCTTGGTCTAGGGGGTTAGATTTGTAAATACCCTTGATTAGTTTGACCACCAGCGAGTCGGACCCCATGGCCTGTTGTCCTGGAGCTTGTTTTAAATAGACAGGCAGGGCACTTCTAGCTGTGTTGATGGCTCTGTAGCTGAGTCCTTCATCGTGGTGAAGGTTTGCCAGGAATTCCAGTACGTTGGTAACTGTAGCGGTTGAGTAGGTGGTCCCTGTATCCAAGCAGTACTTCTCCCATTTTTTGATGCTGGACAAGTGCTGTTTTTTAGTGGATGTTCGGAGGGATGCTGACATGGTGTCGATGGTTTGTTCTGATAATCCCAGTCCCAGAAGTGGTTTGTGCAGAATCTGCAGCCCAGGAGTTTGATTTGTTCATGGTACGGGTGGCTTGTGCCCTACACTGGGTGTTAATAACTCTGGGTCACTGGGGAATACCATCGGAGTTTCAACAACCATGTCATGGAGTATTGGGAACCATGGCTGCGTAGGCCAGTCGGGTACTATCAAATACCTGAAGCAGAGTCCATTTGTATTGTGCATAGTCCCCGACTGATGAGGCAGAAGGGAGGAAATGCATAGAAGAAGAATTTCCCCAATCCAGCGCGAACACATCTACCGCTGCTGCCTCAGGTCTGGTTCCCAAGCGACATACATAGGTACCTGGTGATTTAGCCTGGATGCAAATAAATCAATATCTGGCGTGCCATATTGCTTGATAACTTTTGCGAAATTTATTTTGTGGGGGTTTTAACATCCATTCGATGTTGTCATTAAATTTACGTGGCCTGGTGTCTGCCACTGTATTTAGCTTACCTGGCAGGTAAGTTGCTGATAGCCAAATATGTCTTTCGACACACCATTGTCAAATTGTGTTGACCAACTTGTCGCATGATACCGATTTTATGCCGTCCATATGGTTAATGTAGGCCACCACCGTAGTATTCATCTATTTGTAACCGTACATGCAAGTGATGCATATTTGTGCATATGCTTTAAACCATAAAAGTCACCCATCTCTAGATAATTAATGCCCAGTGTAAGTGGTAATGATGACTCCGGGTTAGTCCATCTATTACCTGTGCTAGATATAGAGTTAGTTGCTCCCCAGTCTTGAGCACTGGCATCTGTTTGGATAACTAACATAGGGTTAGTGATGATAATAGGGCTGTAAACTATGTCAAACGTTGTTTGCCCTCCACTGTAGTTCTGATATTGCTTCAGTGGGTAACTTCATGAAACGATCATACTGACCTGTATGTTGTTTTTGGTGCAAAGGTCCGAATTATGTAGCCGGAAAATGCTGCTACCATTTTTCCAATTACTCTGTTACTTGTTGAGTAGTTCGTAGTTTGTTGACCATTAAATTGTTGCATGATTGTGCCAATTCAACTATTTTGTCTCTTGGCAATGTTACAGTCACGTAGACTGAATTAATTGTGAAGCCCAAGTAGTCCATGATTGTGGATAATTAAACTTAGATTTAATTGGATGTAAGACAATCCCAGGGTTTCGAATAACTGTTTTGTAGCTGACACAGCTAACATAGTCAATTCCATGGTCTTGCCTACCATTTAAGACATCATCAAGATATGCCATGACAATATGTTTTTGTCTTCTGAATATTGCCAGAGCTGGTTTTAGTGTCTTGGTGAACAATCTTGGCCTGATGTGAACCCATTGGGTAACGCTTTAAACTGCTATAGCTGCCCCATCCAGGTAAATTTCAGGTATCTGCGATGATCCTTGTGAATGGTACTAAATAGTAAACATCTTTAAGATCAATGCTTGCCATGAAGTATCCTTTGGAATGTAGTTGTTTGGCAGTAACAACTGTTTCCATTTTGAAATGTATATACTTAACAAACATATTTAGTGAAGTTAAGTCAATGATGATGCGACATCCATCATCTTGTTTGGGTTTAGTGAATATATTGCAAGGGTTCAGGTTTTCCCATGATACCCTTTGTAATTAGTCTCACCAGTTCAGCTTGTCCCTCTCGTTTCTTTAACGGAGAGGGGAAAATACCCTCTGGGGTGAATGTTGACCTGATGGCAATTTTTCTAGTATGAATTGTATTTGTATCCACTAATGCCATTGAGTATATACTGATCACTCGTGATAGACTCTCGTGTGTTAGTATTACTCTATATGCTGGTAGGAAGCAGACCCACCTACCTCCATGGGTATTCTTCTGTTTCCTGCCTGTCCAACGAGTGTTGCATGTCGTCTGACGTGGCGGTGACGTTGGGGGATGGCACATTTTCTATGGGGTCCGCTCTGGGCCCTGGTCTAAAGAAGACTTTCGGTGATAGAATGCAGACCCCGAGCTTTCATCAGTCCCATATTGTAGACGTCGACTGATGGGCGCGATGGGGTGCTGCTGCTTATTGGTTTTGGTTTTACTCGTCCCGGGGCCTGCCCTCATGAGACTGAAAGCTTGTTAAGGCCTATCCATATCCTTCATATGCTTTGTGAGGTTTTTGCCAGAGAGCAGTGGATCTGGCTCAGTGGCTGGGGTTTTGCACAACCCCGCAAATTTAGGATTTTATGGCAGGTCTTATGATTTGTTTACGAAGGTTGTGGTCATCTCCATATTGGTCCACGGAACGAGCAGACGATGTGATGGCTGACGTCAGGAGCCTGAGGATCCGCTGCAGTTTTAACTCCTGGTTCCGAATGTTTGCCCCAACGTGCCCCCACTTTTGGCTGTTTACAGCTGGTACTTTAAGGGACTCACAGTTCTCTGGAGCTGTATACGCCTCATTGACCACCTCTCCTGTAGGGCCTTGAATGGCCTCCTGCACGTGGGGTTGCCACGTAGCTGTCCACCACACCTAGCAGCTCTTCCTGTTCCTGCACCCCTTGCATACTCCCGAGATCTTCAGCCTTCGTCCCCTCTTCTTGACCAGCCCAGTCCTGGTCACCAAAGCTACCCTCGGGTAAGGAGGAGGCAATGGGCAGTGCACAAGGCACTGTGGAGGGAGTGCCTGAACTCCCCCTGCGAGAGCGCCCCTCACGAAGCGCGTCTCGCTGGAGCTCCTCCTCCAGGAGCCGCTGCATGCGGCTCAGGCGGCTGTCTCTCCCCCGGGCGGGTGGAGAGACGACCCCGTCCGACAAGTCAGAAGCCACCGGCCGGACACCTCTTCCGTGGCTTTACTTCCAGCCGGCTGCTCAGGCGCTAGCGGGCTGGGCTCGGACGCGGTGTCGGGGAATAGCGGAGGCTGGGTAAGCGGTCCTACCGCCTTGTTGCTGCCCCCCCCCCCCCCCCACTCTTCCGTGGCTTGGGGAACAGGTTTGTTCTAGAGCCTTTCTTCTCTGCCTGAAAGCAGAAGGCTCCTCCTGTGAAAGAAAAACTCGACCTCAGAGCTTACCTGACGTTCCGTTTCTTTCAACCCGTAGCGGGAGCGCGCGACTCCTCCGGAGTCCAAGTGGGGGCCGCTTACGTCTGGACTACCACCGGCGCAGCTCCCTGTCTGTGGACCGCAGCGTGTGCGGTCCTGGTGGCGTCTCTCCCCCTTCCGTGAACGGAACGCTCCTTGCCCGGAGTCCAACGGGGGCCGCTTGCATCTGCTGCTTTGCTCCACCTGGAGCAACAAACAGACGCGAGTCGCTGGTTAAACTGAAGGTAAGTAATTATCTAAAGCTTCCTCTTTCAGGCTTGTAGCGGGAGCGCCTGACTCCCGCCTGCCGCTGTTGCCTGCTGAAACGTAATGTCGCGCATGCGTGCTGAGCGGGCTCTTCACGGAATCACTCACGTGACTCCGAAGTAAAATTGTAAATTGCCCCTACTGTGTGTAGGATAGTGTCAGTGTGGGTGGACCTGCTGGTCGGCGCGGGCACGGTGGGCCTAAGAGCCTGCGTCCACGCTGTATCACTAAACTAAACTAAGCTAAACATTGTAATATCACACACACACAATACCCACATCTGGAAAGATAAGATGTATCTCTAAACTGAAATAAATAATTCCCTCCACAGATGGTGCCTGACCCCTAGGGTTCCTCCAGCACTTTGTTTTCTGCTGAAGATTCCAGTGCTTGAACACACAAGAGGCTGCACTGAGGCTCCCCACTGTGAGATGAGACACAAGAGGCTCCCCACAGTGAGATGCATGAGGTTCTACAGAAAGATGTGAAAACACAAGAGTCTGCACGTCTGTCTGCAAGACTACCACTTACTGCATCTCACGCTGGGAGCTGGGGCTTCAGTGTATTGTTGGGGCACCAAGGTCCCATTGGGGCAATTTACATTTGTTTGCTGGTTCTTTGCACAAGTACCATGTTTGCATTCTCTGCATCGTAGTCAGTTTCCCTCTGCTGTCAGCTTTAGTTTAGTTTATTTTAGCTTCGTTTAGTTTAGAGATACAGCTTGAAACTGGCCCTTCGGTCCATTGAGTCTGCACCGACCAGCGATCCACACACATTAACACTGCCCTACACGCACTAGGGACATTTTAAATTATTTATAACCAAGCCAATTAACCTATAAACCTGTACGTCTTGGAGAAGATCTCAGAGAAAACCCACGTAGGTCACGGGGAGAACATATAAACTCCGTGCAGACAGCACCCGTAATCAGGATTGAACCCAGGTCTCTGGCAACATAAGGCAGTAGCTCTACTGCTGCGTCATCGTGCCACAGTAGTGGTTCCTGCAGTAGTCACTGTCCAGGATCGATTCCTGCTCTAACTGGCCTCTTAAAGCATCTGGAAAATTTAGAGTTTGCAGAATGTGTCACAAGCATCAGCGAGATAGACTAAACTTATTATAAATGCTGGTTTAAACCAAGATGGCGGCGCTGCCTTAGCAGCTGCGGCTCGCCTGCAGTCTGTCTGTTTTTTTTCTTTTTTGTGCTGTTCTTTTGTTCTGTTTTAGTTCATTTTTGGTTTATTGTGTATGTGTGTGGGTGGGGGGGGGGGAGAAAACATGTTCTTGGTCTCTTATTTCGGGGGGATCCGACTTCTCTTGTCGTATACCCCGTCTCCGTCTCCTCCTGCGCCGAGGCCTAATAGCGGAGCTGGCGGCCTCGGAGCTGGGGCAGCGGCGACCCGACCTCGGAGCGGGCAACAGCAGTGGTGACCCGACTTCAGAGCGGGCAGCGAGCGAGCAGCAGCAATCCGATCTTGGAGGATCGGCCGCGGGCCCGGTGGGCGACATCGTCGGTAGCTCGCAGGTCCCAGGTTGCGGACCTGTTCTCCGGAGCTCCCGCAACAACAGCTGCGTCCGCTGGACTGGAGGGCCGCAGCTTCGGCGGCATCGACCACCCTGGGCCATGAGGTTGAACCGGCCCGTTCGCGGAGCTTGGATTCAGCCGTGGGACTGACATTACTTACCATTACCCCGCGGGGTCACAACATCCGAAGCCTGGATCGCCTCGACGCAGAGGGAGAATAAGAAGGGAAGAGACAAAGACTTAAGACTTTTGCCCTCCATCACAGTGAGGAGTATTCAACTCACTGTGGTGGATGTTAATTTGTGTTTTTTGTGTGTTTTGTCATTTTTTACTATATGTAGGACTGCAAGGCAACGAAATTCCGTTCAGACCGCAAGATCTGAATGACAATAAAGGCTACTTTGACTTTGACTTTGAGATAGACACAAAGTGCTGGAGTAACTCAGCCGGTCAGGCAGCATCTCTGGAGAAAGTGGATAGGTGGCGTTTCGCGTCGATATCCTTCCTCAGAAGGAAGACAAGGGATCCACTGGGCCATGTGGCCGGACAACCTGTCGGGCCGTGGTCTGTCGACGGGAGACGTCTCAAAAGACGACCCTCAGCCACTGGCATCGATGGACTAGGTACCCGCCTGGAGTTTGCCTGAGGCTCATCTCTCACCCGCATCCCAGGAGAGGGAGCCGGAAGCAGGAGAGAGTCAGTGACACCGGAGGATGAGGAAGCTACACGAGCACCTCTACTTCCTGCGGAGGCTAAGAAAACTGGTATGTCCCCATTGACTCTTGCAAACTTCCACAGATGCACCATAAAATATACACAGATTACAGTTTGGTTTGAGAACAGCTCTGCTCAAGACCACAAGAAGTTACAGAGATGAAGATGTAGCCCAGCCCAACACACAGACCAGACTCCCCACCATCGATTTTGTCTAAGATCATAAGGTCATAAGCGATAGGAGCAGAATTAGGCCATTTGGCCCATCAAGTCTACTCTCCCATTCAAACATGACTGATCTACCTCTCCGTCCTAACCCCATTCTCCTGCCTTCCCCTCATAACCCCTGACACCTGTATTGGTTTGAGGAGGAGGTCCGGGGGAGGGTTCTAACCTCCCGCATCTTCAAGGTCGGCTGCAGGAGGTGCCCCCTGGGACACGGAGGCAGAAGGACCGGTGAGGAGAGGGATGTCTCGTTGGCGATCGGTGTGGGCGGTAGTGGCAGGGGGTCCGCCGAACACAAAGAGGGACCATCGGAACGCTAGTGGGTCATTTGGTAACTTTGTCCGCAGCAGATACGTGGTGTCTCTTTGCATACTTTGTGTATTTTATGCAAAACCAGAGATTTCACTGTACCCAGGTACTTGTGACAATAAATGATCATTGAATTGACTGAGGAAGGGACCCGACCTAAAATGCCAGAGGGAGTGGCCAGGGTGCGACCTGTCCTTGCTTAAGCTGCCAGCTTTGCCGAGGCAGCGTAAGGTGTAAATGGAGTCAATGGAAGGGAGTTTGGTTTGCGTGATGGTCTGGGCTGCATCCATAATTCGCTGCAATTTCTTGCAGTCTTGGACGGAGCTGTTCCCAAACCAAAGGCAGACACAAATTGCTGGAGTAACTCATCGGGTGAGGCAGCATCTCTGGAGAGAAGGAATGGGCGACGTTTTGGGTCGAGACCCTTCTTCAGACTGATCTCAGGGGAGGGGGGGCGGGGCAAAGATAGAATGTAGGCGGAGACAGTAAGACTAATGGGAAAGGGGAGGCGATGGAGAGAGAAAGCAAGGGCTATCTGAAGTTAGAAGTCAATGTTCATACCGCTGGGGTGTAAGCTGCCCAAGCAAAATATGAGGTGCTGTTCCTCCAATTTGTGCTGGGCCTCACTCTGACAGTGGAGGAGGCCCAGGACAGAAAGGTCAGATTGGGAATGGGAGGGGGAGTTGAAGTGCTGAACCACCAGTAGATCAGGTAGGTTAAGGCAGACTGAGTGGAGGTGTTCAGCAAAACGATCGCCGAGCCTGCGCTTGGTCTCGCCGATGTGGAGAAGTTGACACAGGTTGGAGGAGGTGCATGTGAACCTCTGCCTCGCCTGGAAAGACTGATTAGGTCCTTGGATGGAGTCGAGGAGGCAGGTAAAGGGACAGGTGTTGCATCTCCTTTTTTGCGTAAAGCAGAAAGGAGTGGCGATGGGAACATGTGGCCAGTAGTGGGATCCCATTGTAGTGGCAAAAATGTTGGAGGATTATATGTTGTACGCAACGGCTGATGGGGTGGAAGGAGAGGACAAGGGGTACTCTGTCCTTGTTATGAATGGGGGGAGTGGGAGTAAGAGCAGAGCTGCGGGATATCGAGGAGCTGTTATGCACCCTGATAAAATACTTTCTATGATGCATCTGTACAAGAGTAGCTACAAGAATATTTTTATAATTACAAGGTAAAATTACTAAAGGCTGTGAGTTATATTATTTAACTAGACCAAGTGCAGACCCGTCGGGTCTGTTCCCCCAACGTGCGGTTGTGGGGGGGGGGGGGGGGGGGGCGGCATGCAGCGTCACACACATTAACTATCCCCCCCGCACTCACGCTAATTACCCCCCTTGATATTATATTAATATTATTAATTTGCTCCTTTTACCTCATAAACACCCTCTCTACTGACGCATAGCCCCCAACTTGCAGTCACACCTCGAGAGGGGGGGGGGGGGGGTAGAGAGTGAGGGCAGAAGGGCAGAGAGAGAAGGGGCAGAGACAGGGAGAGAAACAGAGACACAGAGAGAGGGGCAAGAGGGAGAGGGGGGTGGAGAGGAGGAGAAGAGGGAGGGTGCGTGAGGGGGGAAAGGAGGGGAGGAGAGAGAGAGGGTGAAAGTGAGGGGGAGAGAGAGGGGGTGCTGAGAGGGGAGAGGGAGAGGTGGGGAGCAGGGAGGGGGAGGGAGGGTGGAGGGAAGGGGGTAGGGGTGTGTGGAGGGGAGGGGGTTTAGGGGAGGAATGGAGGGGGAGGGGATGGAGGGGAGGGGGGGAGAAAAAGAGGGAAGAGAGACGGGAGAGGGGGGAGAGGAGAGAGGGGAGAGGAGAGGGGGAGAGGAGAGGGGGGAGAGGAGAGGGGGGAGAGGAGGGGGGAAAGGAGATGGGGAGAGGAGAGGGGGAGAGATGAGAGGGGATAGGGGGTAGAGGAGGGGGGGAGAGGAGGGGGGGGGAGAGGGGGGTGGAGGGGGGTGAGATGAGGGGGGGGAGAGGAGGGGGTGGAGAGGGGGAAAGGAGGGGGAGGGAAAGGAGGGGTGGGGAGAGGGGGGGAAGAGGAGAGGGGGGAGAGGAAAGGGGTGGGAGAACCTAAAAAACATTTTAGAACCAAAAGAGACACATTCTGCAAGCATTGTAGAACCAAAAGAGACACTTTTTGCAAACATTTTAGAACCTATAGACACATTCTGCAAGCGTTTTAGAACCACTAAGGACACTTACATTTGAGTCGACATGTGTTCAGTGTTATTCACAGCTCAGAGAAACGTGACCCTCTGCCTTCCTCCAGCTTGCAGACACTGATTGAGGCACACCACTTCCTGGTTTTATAGTCCCCCCCCCTGCCGCCAGCAGGGGCAGCAGAGAGAATGGGGAATTTTGTAAAATCATTAATATCTCTGTCATTTTTCATCGACGGGAAAAATCCTCGGCACACCTACGGCGGAGGGGGGCTCTGAGCAAGGTGGTCAAAAATGATGGCCGTAGGTGGCGGCGTTCTCTCGGAAATCGTAGCACAGATGGCCAAAACCGGTCAAGAACAGACTTTTAGTAATATAGACTACACCAAGTGCAGACCCGCTGGGTCTGTTCCCCCAACGTGCGGTTGTGGGGGGAAAGCGGCATGCAGCATCACACACTAACTAACCCCCCCCCCCCCGCACTCACGCTAATAGAGGGGAGGAGGGGGGAGAGAGAGAGAGGGGGGGAGGAGAGAGGGGGGGAGGAGAGAGGGGGGGAGGAGAGAGGGGGGGAGGAGAGAAGGGGGGTGGAGAGGAGGGGGGTGAGAGAGGGGGGAGAGGAGGGGTGAGAGAGGGGGGAGAGAGGGGGGAGAGAGGGGGCAGAGAGGGGAGAGAGAGGGAGTGCTGAGAGGGGGGTGAGATGAGGGGAGGGGGGAGAGGTGGGGAGAATGGGAGGGAGGTAGGGGTGGGGAGGGGAGGGGGACGGGGCGGAGGAGGGGGAGGCGGATGGAGGGGAGAGGGAGGGAGGGGAGGGGAGGGGGGGAGGAAGAGGGGGTGGAGGAGAGGGGGGGAGGAGACGGGGGGAGGAGAGAGGGGCGGGGAGAGGAGGGAGGGAGGGAGGAGAGAGAGGGGGGAGGAGAGGGGGGGGAGGAGGACCAGAGGGGGGGAGGGGTGGGGGGGGGGAGGAGAGGAGGGGAGAGGAGGGGGGGAGGGGAGGGCGCGGAGGAGGGAGGGGGGAGGGGGGAGGAGAGGGGGGGGGAGGGGGCGGAGAGGGGGGAGGAGAGGGGGAGGAGAGGGGGGAGGAGAGGGGGGAGGAGAGGGGGGGAGGAGAGGAGGAGGGGAGAGGAGGGGGGGGGAAGAGGAGAGGGGGGAGAGAGGAGAGGGGGAGGAGAGGAGAGGGGGGAGAGGAGAGGGAGGGGGGGAGAGGGAGGGGGGGAAGAGGAGAGGGGGCAGAGGAGAGGGGGGGGGAGAGGAGAGGGGGGGAGAGGAGGGGGGGAGAGGAGAGGAGGAGAGGGGGAGAGGAGAGGGAGGGGTGAGAGGAGAGGGAGGGGGGAGAGGAGAGGAAGGGGGAGAGGAGAAGGGGGGAGAGGAGGGAGGGGAGAGGAGAGGGAGGGGGGGAGAGGAGATGGAGGAGGTGGGGGGGGGGGAGGAGGAGAGGGGGGGGGGGGGGAGAGAGAGTGCCTTTTTACTTCAACCCAAACCCAAACAACCATTTGCAGGCAATGTTTTTTTACCTCTAACCATATTTTCATTTTCAAACCAAATTAAGGGTACTCACAGTGCTGTAGACATTTGTCAGTGTCATTCAAAGCTCTGATTGAGGCACACCACTTGCAGAGACTGATTGAGGCACACCACTTCCTGGTTTTATATTCCCTCCCTCTCCCTCCAGCGGGGCAGCAGAGAGAATGGGGGATGTTGTAAAAACATTAATATCTCTGTCAATTTTGATCAACAGGAAAAATCCTCGGCACACATGCGGCGGTGGGGGGCTCTGAGCGAGGTGGCCAAAAATGACGGCCGTAGGTGGCGGCGTACTCTCGGAAACCGCAGCACAGAAAGCCAAAACCGGTCAAGAACAGAGTTTTAGTAATATAGATAGTGTACCGCTGCACAAGTGTCAATAGAAGTGATAAACCTATCGATTCCTGTGGCCACCAGTGGTAAAAATGACTGACTGTGCTGTTAAGAGACAATGGTGTCTGATTGTTGTGGGATGTTGAAGTGGAAAGAGGTTAATTTCCCTCGACTTTATTTTTCCAAGGCAGCTTTTTTCTCCTTAACAATTTCCAAATTATCTTTTTAAGTTGTTCCAATTGAACAGCATCTCTGTTCCTTCTATCATTCAGCCATGGATGCATCAACATCCATTCCTTCTCTCCAGAGATGCTGCCTGTCCCGCTGAGTTACTGCAGCTTTTTGTGTCTATCTTCAATGTTTTGTTTTGTTTATTATTATGTCAGCTACTGAATACCATGTTTCCAAGCCTGTTGTGCTGCAAGTAAGAATTTCATTGTTCCTATATGAACAAGACATATGACAATAAATCACTTTTAACGGTAGACGCTGCTGTGGAGAGGCTGATTGCTTTTCCAGTTTGGTTCAGATTCGCTACATTGTGGATGGCAAGCACTATTTCAGGCTTAGACACAAAAAGCTGGAGTAACTCAGCAGGTCAGACAGCATATGCAAGAAGCAACTACAGTTGCTGGTTTAAACCGAAGACACAAAATGCTGGAGTAACTCAGCGGGACAGGCAGCGTCTCTGGATAGAAGGATTGGGTGACGTTTCGGGTCGAGACCCTTCTTCAGACTGAAAGTCATGAGAAAGGGAAACGAGAGATTATGATGTACCGAGATATAGAACAAACGGATGAAAGATATGCAGAGAAGTAATAATGATAAAGGAAACAGGCCATTGTTAGCTGTAGCTAGGTGAGAATGAAAGCTGGTGTGACTTGGGTGGGGGAGGGATGGAGAGAGAGGGAATGCAGGGGTTACATGAAGTTAGAGAAACCAATATTCATACCCATGGATTGTAAGCTGCCCAAGCGAAATATGAGGTGCTGTTCCTCCAATTTGCGTTTAGCCTTAAGGGCCTGTCCCACGGGCGTCATTTACGTGACATAATTTATGCGTCACGGCTGCATTACACGTGCATGGCGCGTGGTGAGGCGTGATGGTGTAGGCAGTGACGCGCGGTCGCGCGCGGCGCCCCAGGATTTTGGGATTCACAAAATATTCGAGCACCACCTGCATGACGCGCAAATGACGCTCAAGTGGGACAGGCCCTTTACTCTGACAATGGAGAAGGCTCAGGACAGAAAGGTCAGTGTGGGAATGGGAATTAAATTGTTTAGCAACCAGGAGATCAGGCAGACTTGAGTGAAACGATGGCCCAGTCTACATTTGGTCTCGCTGATGTATGAGTCCACATCTTGAACAATGGATTCTGCCGATGATGTTGGAGTCAGACAGCATCTCTGTCACCTTTTCCTGTTCCCCAGAGATGCTGTCTGACCCGCTGAGTTATTCCAGCTTTTTGTGTCTATCTTCGGTTTAAACCAACATCTGCAGTTCCTTCCTGCTTATATCAGGCTTTTTCACCAACTTCCATTTCATTAAATCAGAGAATACATTCAATTTTGAATCCATTGTTAGTGAGCAGAACAGTCAGACTATGTAGAATAGAACAGAATAGAATAGTTTCTTTATTGTCATTGTAACATGAACCATGTACAACGAAATTTAAAAATGTCAGCCAGTCAGTGCACCATTCAAACATTTCTAAAAGCTAACGATACATACAAGGTTACATACAACCCAAATTTCCACCAGCCTGGCTGTGTGGCAATAAATTATATCTAATCTAATCTAAGGTAAAATATTAAAAAAAGATAAACAACTAAAATAAATATCATGAAAATAGCACGCATAAACACCCAGCCCTACATCCTTCTGTCGATTTCACAGTGTACCACAGTCCCTTAGTATGTATTGCCCCTGCGTTCCTTGGTGGCTACATTTAGTGCCTTTATAGCAGTAGGGTAAAAACTGTTTTTAAGTCTGTTTGTCCTTGTCCTTGTCCTTGTAGATCTGTACCGTCTGCCTGACGGCAACAGTTCAAACAGGGAGTGTCCGGGGTGGGAAATGTCCTTTATAATACTCTGGGATTTTTTGATGCAGCGGGTTTGATTCAAGCAGATTACAGCTCCTTGTGTAACACTGTAAAAGAGAGGTAGGTGGAGGAGAGGTGGGCAGATAATGGTTCATTCAGTATAACATGCGTATGTGTTAGATTTCTGGTAAAGTACCTAGTGAGAACACGGCACTGATATCTCTATTAATTTGTTGCCATATTTACCATAGCTTATGAAATGTAATCATAAAATCTTTAATAACTGCATACTTAGTTCTGCAGTCTGTGTCTACACAACACAATATGTTTCTGAGCCATGCATTTTGATCTGCTCTGCTCTTTGAACAGGATATGTTAGTTTCTCATTTGGTTTCTTCATTGAGTCTTTTATCAAATTCGGCCAAGTCCTGGAAGAACATATTTGCAGTGGAGAGCAGAGGAAATGTGTTCAGCCTGTTGTGTGACAGTGTAATTCTCAAGGAAGTTTAGATTCCGTGAGCTCAGAAGCTGCCAATGACGAGTTGTTATGGCAATTTGGAGAAATGCAACAGTTTTGGATGAAGTTTCATGTGGTTTATGTTCACAGGTTGATTTCGACAACAGAATGCAATGCTCCTCTGATATACTTCAGCATGGGCAATACAGCATTTGAAGCTATTTTTTGGATTGGTTGCATCTGGTGGTAACATACTTTCATTCTTCTGTTGGAAAGTAGCATGTAAAACCTTGTTGCTGCTGAATGCTTGCTTTCACCAAACTTGACTGCAGTAGAATCATTGCTGGACATAAAATGCTGGAGTAACTCAACGGGACAGGCAGCATCTCTGGAGAGAAGGAATGGGTGACATTTCAGGTCAAGACCGTTCTTCAAACTGAAAAAGTGCTCGACCAGAAATGTCACCCATTCCTATCCAAATATGCTGCCTGTCCTGCTGAGTTGCTCCAACATTTTTCAATTGTAATTGTATTTTAAATTAATTTATTTATTAGCCAACAGCAGCTCCCACATTCCCCCCTGTGATGGAAGGCAATAACATATTATCTTCTTACTTCCAGCAGCCGTCCGTTTTAATTCGTTTTTTTAAATAGTTTTTAGTGTGTCCTGTTTTTTGTTTGTAGGGGATATGGACTTTTTAATGTGGGGGGTAGGTGTAAACTTTATTTCTAGGTCCCTACCTGGTCGGTGTGGCAGCTGTTTCTCCGGGCTGCCCGTCGACCCGTCCTCGTGGCCTACCAGCGGGCTTGGAGCGCCGTTTCCTGGCAGGGACCGCCCAGCACCTCGGCCTCGGTGGCGGCACAGCGCTGGAGCGCTATCGTGGAGCGGAGTGGAGCGGGCGATGCCTTGCCTGGGTCGCCGCGCTGGAGCGACGCGCTGGAGCTCTGGTGAGCTGGACCGCCAAGAGCAACATCTCCGGGCTGCGGGTCTGTGGAGGCGGCGGCGTGCGGAGAGGCGGCAGTGCGGTGAGGCGGCGCCGACTTTAACATCGGGAGCCTGGGAGCTCCAAACCGGCGCGGCCTTGTCGGCTTCGGCAGCCGCGGTCTCCAACCAGGAAGCGGCCGTTCCAGGTGGCCCAGCCGCCGAGAGGACTCTCCCGACGCCGGGGCAAGATCACCCGGTGAGAACGGCCAGGAACATTGGGCCTCCGTAGAGGCAATTGTGGTGGCCTCAATAGGCCTGACTTTGGGGTGAACCTGGGGTGGGGACTGGACATTGTGCCTTCCTCCACAGCGCTATCCACTGTGGGGGGATGATTTTTTTGTCGAATGTAATCCTGTAAGTCTGTGTCCAAGATGGCTGCCGTGAAGAGAGAGTGGACGCTGGCACGCTTTGGCTGCCGCTGCTCCCTCTTCACATTGTGTTTTTGATTTTCTGTTTTTGGATTGAATTCTGTTTTTAATTTT
This sequence comes from Amblyraja radiata, assembly GCF_010909765.2. NCBI lineage: Eukaryota > Metazoa > Chordata > Chondrichthyes > Rajiformes > Rajidae > Amblyraja > Amblyraja radiata. The sequence continues at coordinate 23,964,881 of NC_045988.1, forward strand.
GTGTCTCTGTGATGTCCTTATTACTTATTTTATTCTGATTATATGTTTTTATTCCTATTAATCTATGTAAGGTGTCCTTGAGATGTCTGAAAGGCGCCCATTAAATAAAATTTATTATTATTATTATTATTTCCTCCCGTGGTTGGTGGAGTCGAACCGTCTGCAGTCGGGGCGATCGGAGCTCACGCGTTGGGGCGATCGGAGCTCCCGCGATCGGGGCGGTTGGAGCTCCCAAAGTTGATCCCCAACAAGAGGCCGCCAGCTCCACAATGTTAGGTTGCAGCGCGGACGGAGATACGATACGGAAAATGTCTCATCTCTGTCGTAGAAAGAGATTAAAAACGTTTACATCTACACTAGTCCTGCATTTGGCCCAGATCCCTCTAAATCTTTCCTATTCATGTAGTCGTCCAAATGTCTTTCAAAAGTAGTTATATTACCTGCCTCAACTACCTCCTCTGGCAGCTCATTCAAAATCCCCACCATCCATCATGTGATAAAGTTACCCTCCGTGTTCCCATTAAAAGTTTCCCCTTTCACCTCAAACCGATATCCTCTGGTTCTTGATTCCACTACTCTGGGTAAAAGACTCTGTGGGTTCACATTATCAGCATCTATGCACCTCTACAAGATCACCCCTCATCCTCCTGTGCTACAAGGAATGTAGTCCCAGCCTGCCCAACATCTCCCTATAGCTCAGGCCCTCGAGTCCTGTCAACATCCTTATGAATTTTCTCTGCACCTTTCCAGTTTAACAACATGCTTACTATAGCAGGGTGACCAAAGGGAAGACAATACTCCAAATGCGGCCTTACCAACATCTTGTCTAACTGTAATATACTTGATAGCCTTACTGATGAAGGCCTTTGTATTGAAAGATGTCTTGACCACTCTATTTTTCATCAGTACTTTCACAACCTGAATCCTCTCCTCTACAAGTGGAGACACAATAAATTGCAATTGCTGGAATCTTGAGCAAATAACAAAATGCTGCAGGAACTCAGCAGGCCAGGCAGCATCCATGAACAGAAATTGATTATTTTCATTTCAAGTCAGGACCCTTGCCTGAAGACGAGTCCTGACCCACGACATTGTCTGTCCATTTCCCTCCACTGATGTTGTTCCACTGAGTTCCTCCAGCAGTTGGATTTTCTTTCCGTAATTGTACTCATTATTGAGGGGGGCCCAGTGGTGCAGCAGGTCGAGCTGCTCCCTCACAATACCAGTGACTCAGGCCCGTTCCTCACCTCCAGTTCTTCCTGTGTGGAGTTTGCATGTTCACCCTGTAACTGACAATAGACAATAGACAATAGGTGCAGGAGTAGGCCATTCGGCCCTTCGAACCAGCACCGCCATTCAAAGTGATCATGGCTGATCATCCCTAATCAGTACCCCGTTCCTGCCTTCTACCCATATCTCCTGACTCCGCTATCTTTAAGAGCCATATCAAGCTCTCTCTTGAAAGTATCCAGAGAACCGGACTCTGAGCCAGAGAATTCCACAGATTCACAACTCTCTGTGTGAAAAAGTGTTTCCTCATCTCTGTTCTAAATGGCTTACCCCTTATTTTTAAACCGTGGCCCCTGGTTCTGGACTCCCCCAACATCAGGAACATGTTTCCTGCCTCAAGCGTGTCAAAAACCTTTATAATCTTATATATCTCAATAAGATTCCCTCTCATCCTTCTAAATTCCAGAGTATACAAGCCCAGTCGCTCCATTCTCTCAGCATATAACAGTCCTGCCATCCTAGGAATTGACCTTGTAAACCTACACTGCACTCCCTCTATAGCAAGTATGTCCTTCCTCAAATTAGGGGACCAAAACTGCACACAATACTCCAGGTGTGGTCTCACTAGGGCCCTGTACAACCTGCAGAATAACCTCTTTGCTCCTATACTCAACTCCTCTTGTTATGAAGGCCAACATGCCATTCGCTTTCTTCACTACCTGCTGTACCTGCATGCTTACTTTCATTGACTGATAAACAAGAACCCCCATATCCTGTTGTACTTCCCCTTTTCCCAACTTGACACCATTTAGATAATAATCTGCCTTCCTGTTTTTGCTACCAAGTGTATAAACTAACATTTATCCACATTATACTGCATCTGCCATGCATCTGCCCACTCACCCAACCTGTGCAAGTCACCCTGCACTCTCATACCATCCTCCTCACAGTTCACACTGCCACCCAGCTTTGTGTCATCTGCAAATTTGCTAATGTTACTTTGAATCCCTTCATCTAAATCATTGATGTATATTGTAAATAGCGGCGGTCCCAGCACCGAGCCTTGCGGTACCCCACTAGTCACGTGGGTTTCCTCCGGGTGCTCAGGTTTCCTCGCACATCTCAAAGACATGTGGGTTTGTAAGTTAATTGACCTCCATAAATAACCCCTAGTGTGCATGGAGTGGATGAGAAAGTAGGATAACTCATGTGAATGGGCAATCAATGGTCAGCGCGGACACAGTGGGCTGAAGGGTATGTTACCGTGCTCATCCTCTCAATCCATCATTCAATTCTCTCCAACTAGCCCATACACATCTAGTGTTATTCTCACAAATAATTTTTGTCATGCCGAATATCGAGGATAAAAATAAAACAATTGGCTGGAATCACTCAGCAGGTCAAACAGCATCTGTGGAGAAAGAAAAAAACAGAATGTTCCAGGTCAAAGTCTTGTGAAAAGAGTATATGCTTCACTGTTTGCATTAGTCCCCCACCCAGAATCAGTTTGAAGCAATAATCCAAGTCAGTAAAACGCTCCAATTTAATTTGTGGACATTGCATAGTCTCAGAGTGAGGCAAGGATCTTCACAGTAATTTGTGTGGAAAATGAACGTAAGTGAGAGTATGATCTTATTGAATGCCAGAGCAGAGTGAAATCTTACTGTACAGAAGCAAAATCATTAATGAAAACAAAAGTACATCAATTGTAGTGTCAGAATCGTAGATTTCACCAAGACAGCCTACAAAGAGTCACACAAAATGCTGGAGTAACTCAGCGAAACAGGCAGCATCTCTAGATTGAAGGAATGGGTAATGTTGTGGGTCGAGACCCTTCCTCAGACCTGCTTCAGGTAACTTCTTCTGAGTAACTCAGCGGGATAGGCAGCATCTCTGGATAAAGGGAATGGGTGACGTTTCGGGTCGAGACCCTTCTTGAGACCCAAAGCGTCACCCATTCCTTCTATCCGGAATTGCAGCCTGTCACACTGAGTTACTCCAGCATTTTATGGGTATCTTGGGTGTAAACCAGTATCTGCAGTTCCCTCCCACACAGAAAGAATCACCATGTTCACAGTGCCACATTGTGTGCTTCAAGTTTCATGTTCTTAAAACCGTTATCTTGGCTTTGAAGGCCTGTTGTCCTGGAGGTGGCACTAGGTCGGCGTGGCCTGACGATGCTGTTGATGTCCTCCACTGTCGCTCTGCCACTCCGTGCCTCTGTAGGTTGCATCTGAACAGTGGGGACTCCAGCGGCGCCTGTTCCACGCGGTTCCCGACTGCTGCAGGACCTCCAGTGGCCCACTCCACCGACTGATCACACCCATGCAGGGAATCGTGCACCGGAATCACCGGGTCCCTCAGAACGCCCCTGCCTGACCAGGTCATCATTGTCTGTGCTTCTCAAGGGTCAAGCATCAAGAGTGTTTTATTGTCAAAGATAGGCACAGAGTGCTGGAGTAACTCAGCAGGTCAGGCAGCATCTCTGGAGAAGGTGATAAGGTGACGTCCTGGGTGGGTAGCCATCTTCAGACTGAATATAGGTGGGGGGGGGGGGGAGAGGTGACAAGCTAGAGGCAAGAAAAGACCAGGACTAATCAGCCAGCCAAAAAGACCTCAGGAAGGGTAGTGCCCTGATTAGGCCGTTCAGCCAATCAAGTCTATTCCGCCATTCAATCATGGCTGATCTACAGTATCTCTCCATCCTAGCCCCATCCTCCTGCCTTCTCCCCATAACCCCTGACACTGTACTAATCAAGAATCTATATTTCTCTGCCTTAAACATATCCATTGACTTGACTTCCGCAGCCTTCAGTTGCAAAGAATTCCACAATTTCACCACCCTTTGACTAAAGAAATTCCTCCTCATCTCCTTCCTAAAGGAAAACTGTTCCTCCAATTTGCATGTAACCTCACTCTGGCAATAGAGGAGGCCCAGGATCGAAATGTCAGTGTGGGAATGGGAAGTGGAGTTGAAATGGTTGGCAATGGATGGATGGATGAAATGGATCCCATAGTTCTCGGCGGACTGAGGGTAAGTGTTCAGCGAAACGGTCACCGAGTCCATGTTTGTTTCTACATTCTGTGTTTCATTGTCGTATGGCCCGAAAAGGAACAATGAAGTTCTTACTTGCAGCAGCCTTTGAGCCTGTTTGGATAGGGTTTGCCAGGATTGATATTTCTCTTACAGTTTAGTTTAGTTTAGAAATACACTGTGGAAACAAGCTCTTCAGTCTACATAGTCTGTGAAGACCAGCGATCCCCGCACATTAACACTAAGCACACCAGGGACAATTTACACTTATACCAAGCCAATCAACCGACAAACCTGTGCGTCTTTGGAGTGTGGGAGGAAACCGAAGATCCCAGAGAGGTCCCGGGGAGAATGTACAAACTCCATGCAGAAAGCACCCGTGGTGGGGCAGCAACTCTACCGCAGCCCCACCATGCCACCCAGTGCATACCTTGTCTTTCCGCTGACTGGTTAGCACGTAACAAAAGCTTTTCACTGTACCTCAGTACATGTGACTATAAATTAAACCAAACAAAACCTTACCAGATCCTAATGCACAGTTGCCTCTGGTATCTGCTCTGCCATCTTGCGTTCATTTGGACAACATACAGCTCTCCAGGGTGGAGGCATGTCATTGCATTTGTTCATTGGTCATTAACACATGAAGGCTATCAGCTATTCATTGATACAAGGAACTGCAGATACTGGTTTATGGAAAAAAAAACACAAAGTGCTCGAGTAACTCAGCGGGTCAGGCAGCATGTCTGGAGAACATTATCTTTTAAACCTTAAAGAGATTTGTTGATCCTCGTATTTCATTCCATCAAATGGATTCAAATGGACAGGGGACAGCATAGGTTTGAAGAGAAAGGAAAAAGATTTAATAGGTATCTGAGTGATACATTTTTTTAACAAATTGAGGTGGGTGTATGGATTGAATTGCCAGGTAGTTGAGGCAGGGACTAACCCAACATTTAAGAAACAGTTAGACAGTTACATGGATACTGAAGAAGGGTCTCGACCCGAAACGTCACCCATTCCTTTTTACCAGACATGCTGCCTGTCCCGCTGCGTTACTCCCACTTTTTGTGTCTATCTTCGGTTTAAACTGGCATCTGCAGTTCCTTCCTGTACATGAATAGGGTGGGTTTGGAGGAATATGGGCCAAACACAGGCTGGTGGGACTAGTGTAGCCGGTCTGGGCAAGTTGGCTGGAAGGGCCTGTTTCCACGCTGTGTCATTCCATGAATCTATGACTATGAGAGTAAACAAAATATCACCACCCTGGCATAGAATTAGGACAAATCAATGGGAATGATGTTGGGGTTCCTTTTAACCCCACACCACAGGCCACCAGCGAGAATTCCTCCCAGATGCTGCCTGACCCACTGAGTTGCTCCACCACTTTGTGTAGTTTTTTTATAAACCAGCATCTGCAGTTGCTAGTATCAACAAGTAGCTGATTGCATTCATGGGCTAATGACTAGTAGAATAATGTGCCTCTACCTTATCCTTGCCTCCTACCTTCCAACTTGTTTCCAACCTCCACCATAATGTTGCCTTGTCCTTTGTCTGCTTTTAAAGAATCATAGAGCAGTCCAGCATGGAAACAGGCTCTTCGGCCCATCTTGTCCAAGCTGACCAAGTTGGCAAATTGAGCAAGACCTTGCATTTGGCTCAGAGCATTTTATACCCTTCTGATCCATATTTTAGTTTAGTTTTTGTATTTTATGTCTCCTCTCTAACACGACATGTTTAATAAAATATTGCAATTATTAAGTTAATATCTGTATTGATTTCTTACTTAAAGATATGAAATTCATTTTATTTCACGCTTATGTACAGGCAAGGTTATTAGAATCGGCACTGCTGAAGTCAATGACATGGTAGTCCTTAGTAAGGAGGAGAACCAGGAGGCCTGGAAAGGTCATAAGGTCATAAGTGATGAGCAGAATTAGGTCATTTGGCCCATCTAGTCTGCTATTCAATCATGGCTGATCTATCTTTCCCTCCTAACCACATTTTCCTGCCTTCTCCCCATAACCTCTGACCCCGTACTAATCAACAATCAATCTACTTCTGCCTTAAATCCATTGATGGTCTCCACAGTCTTCTGTCGCAAAGAATTACAGAGATTCACTGCCCTCTGACTAAAGAAATTCCTCCTCAGCTTCTTCCTAAAGGAACGTCCTTTAATTCTGACGCTATGACCTCTAGTCCTGGACTCTCCCGCTAATGAAAACATCCTCTCGACGCCCACTCTTTCCAGGCCTTTCACTATTTGGTAAATAAAAGTCATGTGACTCTTGTCAGCAGCGGCCTCTGCAGTCCGTCTGTCTTTTTATTGTTTTCTGTCTTGTTTCTATGTAGTTTTTATTGTTTTTTTTGTCGGGGTATGTGTGTGGGGGTGGGGTGGGGTGGGGGAACTTTAAGGTCTTTCCCCTGCACGGGAGACCCGACCTTTTCTTTGTCGGGTCTCCGTTGTCGTTGGGGCTGCAACGTGGAGCGGCCTCCAACAGGAACGACCTGGGGCTCCAGTCACGGAGCTGTGGATCTACTCACCATCACGGAGCTGGTCGAGTCCGGAGCGGGTGGAGCTGTGGTGGACGCTGCTGTGACCCGACACCCGGAGATTCGGAAGCTCCTACCGCAGGTCTGTGGACGGTAATACCGGGAGCCCGCGGGTCCCTGGTGGGAGACCGCTTTTCGGGGCTTCCGCAACGGCGACTTCTCCCGCCTGAGTTGCGGGGTTGAAGATTACCTGGAGCGGGGCCTGACATCATCGCCCCGCGCGGCTTGGAATGGCCGCGGGACTTTGTGAGCGCCCGCCGGGGCTCCAACACCAAGAGCCCGCCGGGGCTCCAACACCAAGACCGGTGTGTGGCCTTGCATCACCCGGCGTGGCTTTAATGGCTGCGGGGTATTTAACATCGTCCGCCGGGGGCTTTGACTCTGCCTTTGACTCTGACATGGGAGGGAGAGGGGAGTGCAGGGGAGAGATATGTTTTTTTTGCCTTCCTTCACAGCGAGGAGAAGATGCGCTGTGAAGGATGTTTGTGTAAATTGTGTTGGGTCTTGGGTCTTTTTTGTTTTGTATGTATGGCTGCAGAAACGGCATTTCGTTTGGACCTCAACGGGGTCCAAATGACAAATAAATGTATTGTATTGTATTGTATGGTGGTGTAGGCGAGTGTTGAGCAAGTACATGTGGCTGTAGTGGCGAGTCTGGGTCAGAACATGGTTGAAGAGCAGGAGAGAAGAAGGGTCTCGGCACAAAACGTCACCCATTCCTTCTCTCCAGAGATGCTGAGTTACTCCAGCATTTTGTGTCTACCCAATGACATACTGGTAACTAGGCCAATCATTACAGTAACTTACTTCAAGGTGGATTTGCTGGGCATATTACAGGGAAGGAGTCTAACTGGGGGATTGATGGGAATGCACTCAGAGCTACCATAGATTCAATGGGACAAATTGCCTACAAATAAGTATGAGAAATACGAGATCCAAATTAGATCCAGCAGAAAACAGTTAGTTCCACCACAACCTGTGGTTCTGAATAAGGGACTCGACCGGAAATGTTACTTATTCATTTTCTCTTGAGATGCTGCCTGATCTGTTGAGTTACTCCAGCTTTTTGTGTCAGTCTTCGGTTTACAGCAGCATTTGCAGTTCCTCCCTACACCAGACGATCCCTCTCTTGTAGGTTCTGATGCAGGGTTTCAATCCAAAACGTTCCAAAATCCCTCTCGCTGCAAGGATGCTGCCTGACCTGCTGATTTCCTCCAGCAACTTGATTTTTGCTTCAGATTCCAGCATCTACAATCCCTTATGTCTCCACCTGATAACCCCGCTATTCTTTAGTTAATTTCAGAGATGCAGTATGGAAACAGGCTCTTCGGCCCATCGAATCAAATTCAATTAATCTACAAACCTCTACATCTTTAGAATGTGGGAGAAAACTAGAGCACCCAGAGGAACAAGGGGAACATGTAAACTCCACACAGATGGCATCTGAGATGAGGATTGAACCGGGGTCTCTAGCGCTGTGAAGTAGCATGCATCACAGGATGCATCACAGCTTATGTTTGGGAACAGCTCCATCCAAGACCGCAAGAAATTGCAGCAAATTGCTGCACACAGCCCAGACCATCACACAAACCAACCTTCCTTCCATTAATTCCATTTATACCTCAACCTGCCTAGTCAAGGCCAGCAGCATAATCAAGGCCGAGTCACACCCTGGCCACTCCCTCTTCTCCCCTCTCCCATCAGGCAAAAGTTAGAGAAGTGTGAAAACGTACACCTCCAGATTCAGGGACAGTTTCTTCCAAGCTGTTATCAGGCAACTGAATCATCCTACCACATCCAGAGAGTAGTGTTGAACAACAGTTTACCTCATTGGTGGCCCTTGGATTATCCTTGTTCACACGTGGCTGGCTTTACCTTGCACTAAATATTATTCCCTTATCATGTATCTATACACTGTAAATGGATCGACTGTAATCATGTATTGCCTTTCCACTGACTGGATATCACGCATAAAAGCTTTTCCACTGTACCTCGGTACACGTGACAATAAACTAAACAGAACTGAACTATTGTGTGCCCCATATTTCCTTGATTGTTGTTGCTTTTTGCATATCATCCATTCATTTCTCCTATGTACCCTCTATTTCTCTCACTCCCCTTTCCCCTGACTCTCAGTCCGAAGAAGGGTGTTGATCCGAAACATCACCTATTCCTTCCCTCCAGAGATGTTGCCTGACCCGCTGAGTTACTCCAGCCTTTTGTGTCTATCTTCGTACAAAACATTATGTGTGTTTTCCACAGGCACATTTATGCCCATTATGCCCATCTCCTGAACTTTCACTAAATTCCTTGGAGATTTCTCAAACTAAAACTATCTCAAATGCTGTCAGAAACATGGGAAAATTCTCTTTGGTGTGATATTCAATTTCAGTAGCGTGAATTTTGTTTTTAAATTACTCATTGATCATATAGTTCCCTTGAAACTGCACCTCAAATTGCCCAGCATTTACATTGCATTCTTTACACTGACTGATATCTGTGATGTTTCTGTGAGCTGAACTATAACGTCAAATATGTGTAGGAAAGAACTGCAAATGCAGGTTTAAACCAAAGATAGACACAAAAAGCTGGAGTAACTCAGCAGGACAGGCAGCATCTCTGGAGAGAAGGAATGGGTGACGTTTTGGGTCTGAAGAAGGGACTCAACCCGAAACATCTCACATTCCTCCTCTCCAGAGAAGCTGCCTGTCCCACAGAGTTACTCCAGCTTTTTGTGTCTACCAGGCAGGAACTGGCAGTGTCAACATTAGCACAATGTTACCCAAGGGAACCACATCTGTGAATCCCGCAAATGTGGTCCTCGCTCTTCATGTGACTTTCACAAAAAATTAACGCAATCTCCTGTGAAGCTTTATCTCCAGGTGTAAACTCTGGGTCTAGGAGACTGGCTAGTTCTGTGGGCGGTGCGATGATCTGTATGTAACAGGGCCAAGAGCAACTCTGCAACAGGGGACATTTAATCAGGTGTGAGTCCCAACATTAATTCAGGAAGGATAGAGGAAGTGTTGCAAAGGGAAGGCAAGGAATTTGTCTACAGGATTGAAAGGGAGATAAGCCAAGGCTGGATGGAGGGCAATTAAGGAGTTGCCAATGCTTAATGGTAATTACCTCAATGCAAGGATCGTGAATAATGCAGTTGTATGAGACAACTGTTTGGAATTGTGGACACAAGGAACTACAGATGCTGGTTTACAAAAAGGACACAGTGCTGGAGTAATTGAACAGGTCGGGCAGCATCTCTGGAGGTCATAGGTTTAAAGTGAAGGGGAAAAGACAATACGAATCTGAGTGGTAACTTTTTCACACAAAGGGTGGTGGGTGTATGGAACGAGCTGCCAGAAGAGGTAGTTGAGGCTGGGACTATCCAAATGTTTAAGAAACAGTTAGACAAGTACATGGATAGGACAGGTTTGGAGTGATATGGACCAAATGCAGGCAGGTGGGTCTAGTGTAGCTGGACATGTTGGCTGGTGTGGGCAAGTTGGGCCGAAGGGCCTGTTTCCATGCTGTATCATTCTATGACTCTATGAAAATGACATTGATGGATGTCATCTTCGGTTGGGACCCTTCTTCAGACATTGTCATAGGTGAGAAAAAGCTGAAGGGAGGTGTGAGCAGGGCAATGCCAGACAAATGATGGGTGGATACAGGTGAAGGTGAAGGGGGGGGGTTGATGGTGGCGGTGGTTGATTGGTAGATGGTTGGATAAAGGCCAGAGATGAAAAAACAAAAGGCTGTGAGATTAAGAGATAAGAAGAGAAGTGGCATGAAAAGTGAAGCCAGAGGAAAGAATAGAGGTGGAAGGGGAAGGAGGATTTTGAAACTTGGCTTATGGAAAAACTGGAACAACAGGTAAACATTCCTTGTTGCAGGATTTTCTATCAATAGACAATAGATAATAGACAATAGGTGCATGAGTAGGCCATTTGGCCCTTCGAGCCAGCACCGCCATTCAATGTGATCATGGCTGATCATCCCCAATCAGTACCCCATTCCTGCCCTCTCCCCATAGCCCCTGACTGCTATCTTTAAGAGCCCTATCGAGCTCTCTCTTTAAAGTATCCAGAGAACCGGCCTCTGAGGCAGAGAATTCCACAGACTCACAACTCTCTGTGAGAAAAACTGTTTCCTCATCTCCGTTCTAAATGGCTTACCCCTTATTTTTAAACAGTGGCCCCTGGTTCTGGACTCCCCCAACATCGGGAACATGTTTCCTGCCTCTAGCGTGTCCAAACCCTTAACAATCTTATATGTTTCAATAAGATACCCTCTCATCCTTCTAAACTCCAGAGTGTACAAGCCCAGCCGCTCCATTCTCTCAGCATATGACAGTCCCGCCATCCCGGAAATTAACCTTGTAAACCTACGCTGCACTCCCTCAATAACAAGAATTCCTCAAATTAGGGGACCAAAACTGCACACAATACTCCAGGTGTGGTCTCACTAGGGCCCTGTACAACTGCAGAAGGATCTCTTTGCTCCTATACTCGACTCCTCTTGTTATAAAGGGCAACATGCCATTCGCTTTCTTCACTGCCTGCTGTACCTGCATGCTTACTTTCATAGACTGATGAATAAGGACCCCCAGATCCCGTTGTACTTCCCCTTTTCCCAACTTGACACCATTTAGATAGTAATCTGCCTTCCTGTTTTTGATACCAAAGTGGATAACCTCACATTTATCCACATTAAACTTCATCTGCCATGCATCTGCCCACTCCCCCAAACTGTCCAAGTCACCCTGCATTCTCATAGCATCCTCCTCACAGTTCACACTGCCACCCAGCTTTGTGTCATCTGCTAATTTGCTAATGTTACTTTGAATCCCTTCATCCAAATATTTGAAGTATATTGTAAATAGCTGCGGTCCCAGCACCAAGCCTTGCAGTACCCCACTAGTCACTGCAGCCTTACGGTACCCCAGTATCAAGATGGAAAGGGGTAAAAAGTAGGTGAGTATGCAAGACAAAGAGAAATGCTTGCATAAATGGATCCACAGATTAGAACTGGGGAACAATAGTAATGCCCATGTATGTATAACAACCCAGTGAAGAGATGGAGGGATGCAAAGGAGCAGATAATGCAAGATATTCTCTGATAAGCAAAAATAGTATAAGAGTTAAAGTGTGGAAACAAGGGCTGGTACAGAAAGTGCAAGTTGTAGAAGGGTTGAAATATTCTTGAGATGGAGGCACAAAAATCTGCAGATACTGGAATCATGAGTAAAACACAAAGTGCTGGAGTAACTCAGCGGGTCCGGCAGCAGCCGTGGAGGGAATGGATAGGTGATGCCTAGGTGACATTTCAGGTCAAGAACCTTCTTCAGACATATCAGTCTGAAGGAGGGCCCTGACAAAAAAAATGTCACCTAACCATTCCATCCAGAGATGCTACCTTTAGCTTAGTTTAGTTTAGTTTAGAGATACAGCGTGGAAACAGGCCCTTCGGCCCACCAAGACCGCGCCGACCAGCAATCCCCGCACATTAACACTACCCTACACACATTAGGGACAATTTACATTTATATCAAGCCAATTAACATAACACCCTGTACATCTTTGGAATTTGGGAGGAAACCAGAGATCCCGGATAAAAACCTCGCAGGTCAAGGAGAGAACGTACAAACTCCGTACAGACAGCACCCGTAGTCAGGATCGAACCCAGGTCTTTGGCGCTGTATGGCAGCAACTCTACCGCTGCGCCACCGTTACTCTAGCACCTTGTGCCTTGCTGGAGAGTTCTTAATGGGCTTTCATAAATACAACATGCAAAGCTCAACAGATCTGGACAGCTTTATTAAGTGAAGTTGTGTTGCTTGAAGAAATAGCTGGGAGAGTAGATAGGTGCGAGTGATTATACTTGTTACATTTTGTGCCTTTATGAAAAAAGACCAAGTTGAAAAGTAAATTTTCAACTGGAAAAGTCAATTTTAACAGGCCGAATTGCGATTTAACACAATTAGACTGGAACAATATTTCAGGAAAGATCAGAGCTGTGGAGGTTCAAAGTAAACATGTTTCCACAAGGACGAAAAATCCAAGGACTCTTAAATCTAGAGTTCTTTAGACATCAAGAGACAACCAAAAAAAAAGAGAAGTGTCTGTTTATGATTGGAAAGGGAGGCAAAGAGGAGGCTTGAAATAACAGGGCGGCATGGTGGCGCAGCGGGAGAGTTGCTGCCTTGCAGCACCAGAGACCCAAGTTCAATAATGACTACAGGTGCTCTCTGTGCAGAGTTTGTACGTTTTCCCTGTGACCGTGTGGGTTTTCTCCAGTAGCTCCGGTTTTCTCACACACTCTAAGGACGTACAGGTTTGTAGACTTCGGTAAAATTGTAAAATTGTCCCCAATGTGTGTAGATCAGATTCAGATTCAGATTCAACTTTAATTGTCATTGTCAGTGTACAGTACAGAGACAACGAAATGCAGTGAGATAACGAAATAGCAGGATAGTGTTGGTGATAGCTGGTGAGCTGTTCAACGTCGTATCTCTAAAATCTAAAGTAAATCTCAAAAAATATTGGCATGCAAATCCCTAGGATGTTTCATAACATACAAAGAATGAGGAAAGAAGCATGTCTGTATCGAGAGGCAAGTGGACTGGATACACTTCCTAATATTTGATGTTGGTCTGCACAAAGGAGAAGGATTCAGACAATAGAGTCATGAACAATGAAAATATGGAATGCAGATGGGAATGGATATAAAAAAGGTGATCTTCTGAATCTGTTCTGGAGCATGCATTGGCCTAGTTAGAGCAATGCAGGATGTGGCGGTTGGTTCAATGGATCAATAGTTTTTTATTGTCATGTATGCACAGCACAGTAACATTATTTTGCACAACCCACAAAATGCACAGTCACCATAATTTTGGCGCTGTTTTAAAAAAGAGAAAAAAATATAGGAATCACAAACAGTCCAAAGTGCAAGGCCCAGTCCAAGTGTTGTAGGTCCCAGAACGCCCCCAATCCAGGTGAGCCCAGGTAAGCGCTAGACTGCACCAGGCCCGTGACCCCACGTCCCTCTCCTTGCCCGATTGTCTCTGTGTCCCGGGCGGGCAAGGAGAGGGACGTGGGATCACGGGCCTGGTGCAGCCGACCTTGAAGGCACTGAAGGCAATATCCCGGTCCTTCTCCAACCGGCCCACTCCCCGCATCCGTCGCTGCTAGCCACTCCCTCTTCCTCCACTCTCCGGTCTTCGAGGCTCTGAGCTTCTCTCCCACGTGGCGGGAGGGTCTTCGTTCGTGCCGGAAGCTGGGCTCGAACCTGGTCACTTGACTGGCTCGGCGCTGGTCGCAGGGCCGCTCCGGCACTACTGTGCAGTGGTCTCCAGGAGCTCCCCTTCCACAGGGTTAGAGTGGGAAGAGGATGGGTGGCTGACTACAGGTGCTAATCTGTACGAGTTTGTACGTTCAACACATGACCTGCGTGGGTTTTCTCCGGGACCTCCGGTTTCCTCCCACACTCCAAAGACATACTAGTTTGTAGATCAATTGGCTTGGTATAAATGTAAAAGAGTTCCTAGTGTGCATAGGATAGCGTTAATGTTCGTGGATCGCTGGCCGGTGCGGACTCGGTGGGCTGAAGGGCCTGTTTCCATGCTGTATCTCTAAAATAAACTAAACTAAACTATACAGATGTGGTGAACGGGCAACTGTTGCATCTTTTACGCTGGGAATCCTATGATGGGTGAGTCAGTCTAAGCTTTGCCAATAAGCGAGTTCGGTATTACAACTGTACATGCCCAGGTCATGGGTCATTCAGGATAAACATTCTCGCCAGCTGAGCTACTGTGTGTATATCGACCTGCGTTTCATACCTATTTCATACGTATTTTCCAATTTTGCTTCTTCGAGGTAAGAAAATACTGCTTTCAAAACTATTAACTTGGTGTATTCATGGTTCGTTTCACAAAATTTGATTTTGATTTTGGTGGTTTTACAGCTGCAGTAAGCAGAGTGAATAATCCCAGATGACTTCTCGATGCACACCCATGGCTTATGGAAGGTTTGGCGTACTCTTTCAGAAGGTGTACAGTCTGCTTTCACAAATCACATTGCCGAATCATCAGAAATGGGATGAAAGAAGACTTCTTTCAGCCATCTTGCATCAAAATAGCTATAGGCCTTGCCTTCTTTGTAGTCGCTAAGCAGGCGAGACTTCAAGGAAGAAGCTGGCTGGTTAGCCTCATCACAACTGGCAAGATGATTTGATAGCTCGATGATGGATGTGGGAGGCCAGCAGTTTAGTCTTTTCGATTCTCCAAGGCACCCAACTTTCAATTCGCTCATGGGATCGGGAAAAAAATGTTCTCCACATTTCAAGAGTTCCTTATATTGATCAGCATGACGGCGTTTCTCTTCACCAGCAGGCAGCAGTGCAGGCATCTTCCTGTACAATGCAGCGTAAGTAAGAGCAGCGAGTTTTGTCTTTTCGTCACATCTTTTTCAACCCCCTGTCCGCTAAAAAATGCTTCAAGGCTTCGACTTTCCATCGCAGAAACTCACCCAGTGACATATCATTGTCATTTGGGTCAGCCATAACCAAAGATGTTTCAAAGAAGATGGCGGCGCTGCCTTGCAGCTGCGGCTCGCCTGCAGTCCGTTAGTCTTTTCTTTTTTTGTTTTCTTTTGTCCCGTTGTTACGGTTTATTTTGGTTTATTTTAGTTGTGTTCGGATTCAGCCGCGGGACTTACTTACCATCACCCGGCGGGGTCACAACATCGGAGGCCTGGATCGCCTCAGCGCAGAGGGAGAGCAAGGAGGGAAGAGACAAGGACTTTGGGACTTTTTGTCTTCCATCACAGTGAGGAGGTGCCTGGTGGAATCACTGTGGTGGTTGTTAAACTGTGTTGAGTGTGTGTTTTGTTATTTATTCTATGTTAATACTGCAGGCTACACCATTTCGTTGCACTGAAAAGTGCAATGACAATATAATTGAATCTGAATCTGAATCTGAATGAAAACTCAGACCGAAAGTGTACTCGTACTTTATCCCACTTTTTTAAAATCCCGAATGACCTTTGATAAATCCCATGATTCCTTGAGTTTATCAAGATACCGAACTCGCTTATATTAATATAACAAGGCGTAAGTCACGAGCGTGCTGGAATATTCCCCACTGGCCCGGGTGAGTATAGCTTCAAGGTCATTCAACTAGATGGCCACCATCCAACCCAGGCTCGCAGGCACGCACCCACCCACCCACCCACCAGCGTCACATCTCCTCCTTCCTTTAGCAGGGCACCAAGGACGTGCTAGTGGGCGGTCGACAAGATGCACAGTGACATCTCCTCTGGGCGTTGTCTGCATTGCCTCTCAGACCTACCACCTCAAGGACAAAGGACACAGGAGTATTTTATATTTCACATTTCATTACGGTATAAAACGAGGCCACACTTCCAGCCAATTCCATGCCAACTCACAGAGCCATCCCATTTTTCAATTAATTTCCCCTGTAACATACTCTCCCTACCTTCACATCCATTCCTCACCCTCCCTCAGTTTTTTACCACTAAAGGGCAATTTAGGACAATTCTTGGCCCTTCCACACCATCCCACCACACTAGTTCAGCAGGTAGATTCCACAGGTGATTTTACCCAATTTCTGTGAGATAGGTGGTTAACATTACCCCCAACATAATTAAGCCTTCTTCAGTTTAGTTTAGAAATACAGCACGGAAACAGGCCCTTCGGCCCACTGAGTCCATGCCAACCAGCAAGCACCCCGTACATTAGCACAATCCTACACACTAGGAACTATTTACAATTTTTATCAAAGCCAATTAACCTACGGAAATGTGTCTTTGCAGCATTGGAGGGAACCGGAGCACTGTATAAACTCCGTACAGACAGCATCCTAGGTCAAGATCGAACCCAGGTCTCTGGCGGTGTAAAGCAGCAACTCTACCACTGCGCCTCCGTGCCGCTGAATGAGGTTATTGAGGTTGAAACACTACCTATGCCATTACACAAAAGCAATTTTACTTAGCAACTCCCCCCAAGCAAGCCAATCGTCCAAATTAATTTTTATCCATGCTCTATCCTTTTATTCCCTTTCTCCCACTAACCTCATCTCAGTTTGAGCACCGTACCTGTGACTGTTGCAGCCTGGAATCCTGGAAGTAAATACCGTAGTGTCACCATACCCTGTGCAAATTGGCTTCACTTTCCCTAAAATATCTGCATTTATTGTCGTCCCCTTGGTGCCTGGTTCCAGACTCATTTAGTCAAAGGGGTCTGCTGTGATGATGCCCTGCAAAATCGTTTATATTTCTTAAATACTTCGATCATAACAACATAATTCTGCGCTGCTCGATGGAAACCCATTAACTGTGCCTTCAGCATTGTCCTTCCGAATAAGGCAAATATCCATCTCCAGCTGACATGTGCAGAGCTACCCAGAGACGGCAGAGCAGTGGAATTGATCTAGGAGAGTTTCAACCAGGAGCTGTGAAAAGCACAATGGGCTCAGTCTGCTTTTTTAATTTACAGATATAGCGTAGAAACAGGCCCTTCAGCCCACTGAGTCCGCACCGACCAGCGATCTCCACACATTAACACAATCCTACACACAGCAGGGGCAATTTTTACACCAAGCCGATTAACCTACAAACCTGTACATTTTTGGAGTGTGGGAAGAAATCGAAGTTCTCGGAGAAAACCCATTCGGTCACGGGGAGAATGTACAAACTCCGTACAGACAGCACCCGCAGTCGGGATCGTATCTGGGTCTCTGGCGCAGCAAGTTCTGTAAGGCTGCAACTCCTACACTACGCCACTGTGCCCCCTCTAGATGGTAACCCTTGTTATCAGATATCTGTGGGCTTTATTTCCCTAGCTTCAATGAAGAGAACGATTTCTCTGAAGAAATGAATGAAAACAGATGGTGCAATGCGCCCTGTGCTCCAGCGCTGAGTCACCAGTCTCAGTTTCCACCGTGTGTCATCAGAAGATATCACCAAGCGGAACACAGGCATAAACCCAGAAGAAAGGGATGAGGCAGCACGGTGGCCCAGTGGTAGAGTTGCTGCCTCAAAGCACCAGAGACTCCGGTTCGATCCTGACTGCAGGGGCTGTCTACACAGAGTTTGTACATTCTTACCGTGACCTGCATGGATTTTCCCAGGAGCTCTGGTTTCCTCCCACACTTTTTACCTTGCGCTAAACGTTATTCCCTTACCATGTATCTATACACTGTAAATGGCTTGATTGTAATAGTGTATTATCTTTCCGCTGACTGGATAGCATACAACAAAAGCTTTTTACTGTAACTCGGTACATGTGGCAATAAACTAAACTAACCCACTCCAACGACGTACAGGTTTGTAAGTTAATTGGCTACGATTAAAAAAAAACGGAAAATTGTCCCTAATGTGTAGGATAGTGTTAAGTGTGGGTGGGGATCGCTGGTCGGCGCGGACTCGGTGGGCCGAAGGGCCTGTTTCCATGCTGTATCTCTAAACTAAACTAAACTAAGGACTCTTGAATTAACAAAGATTGAAGTCATAAAGTCATGTAGTGTGGAAAAAAGGCTCTACGCCCCAACTTGCCCTCACTGACCAATATGCCCCATCTACACTAATCCCACCTCTCACACTTGGCCCATAACCCACTAAACCTATCCTATCCATGTACCTGTCCAAATATCCCTTCATTGTTATGATAGTATCCGCCTCAACTACCTCCTAGACAGCTCGTTCCATATACCCACTACCCATTGTGTAAAAAAATGACCCCTCAGGTTCCTATTAAATCTTGTCCTCCTCACCTTAAACCTATGTCCTACCGTTCTGAATTCCCCAATTCTGGGTAAAAAACTTTACCCGAACTATTCCTCTCATAATTTTGTACATCAATTATTGAAATGAACAAAAGATAGACACAAAATGCTGGAGTAACTCAGTGGGACAGGTAGCATCTCTGGAGAGAAGGAATGGGTGATGTATCGCATCATCACACTGAGTCTGAAGAAGGGTCTTGATCTGAAACGTTACCCATTCCTTCCATCCAGAGATGCTGCCTGTCTCTCTGAGTTACTCCAGCATTTTGTGTCTATCTTTGGTGTAAACCAGCATCTGCAGTTCCTTCTTACATATTAAAATGGACAAGAAGGGGATATCCCTGAATTCACTGATGAAATGTTAATCCCCTTCAATAGACAATAGACAATAGGTGCAGGAGTAGGCCATTTGGCCCTTCGAGCCAGCACCGCCATTCAATGTGATCATGGTTGATCATCCCCAATCAGTACCCGTTCCTGCCTTCTCCCCATATCCCCTGACTACGCTATTTTTAAGAGCTCTATCTAACTCTCTCTTGAAATCATCCAGAGAACCTGCCTCCACCACCCTCTGAGGCAGAGAATTCCACAGACTCACCACTCTCTGTGAGAAAAAGTGTTTCCTCGTCTCCGTTCTAAACCCTATAGGTTTCCATGGAGCAGTGGGCATGACTAGTGGAAAACATGTATTTAGTTTATACCCAGCCCATGGATTCCATTATAAAACATCAGCAAAGCAGGAAATACAGTTAACCAAGCAACTGCTTTTTAAATGAATAATGCATGTCTCAAGTGAGCAACTTATCAATAGTTCAAGAGTCAAGAGTGTTTAATTGTCATATGTACTGGCAATGGATCAATAAAATTCTTACTTGCTGCAGCTTAACATTCCCATTAACAGGCCCATTAACACACGAATAAATGTATAATAATCAATAATACAATAAATTAATAACAATAAAACTAGCGGTCAAGTTGCTGCCTTATGGCGCCAGATATCCAAATTTGATCCTGACTACGGGTGCTGTCTGTGTGGAGTTTGTACGTTCTCCCCGTGACCGCGTGGGTTTTTTCCGGGTGCTCCAGTTTTCTCCCACATTCCAAAGACGTGCAGGTTTGTAGGGTAATTGGCTTCTGTAAACTATCTCCAATGTGTGGGAAAGAACCAGTGTAGGGGTGATCACTGGCTGGTCAGCACGGACTCAGTGGACCGAAGGGCCTGTTTTCAGTCTGTACCTTTAAACCAAACCAAACTAAATTACTAAATAACCAAAGATAGGCATGAAAAGCTGGATTAACTCAACTGGGCAGGCAGCATCTCTGGTGAAAATTCTGTGACGTTTCAGGAAGAGATCCTTCTTCAGGCTGAAAGTGAGGGTAGAGGGAAACAAATGAATAGAAGATAGCAAAAAGACAGCCCATAGGTTTATAATCCTCAATAATACGATAAATTAAAAACAGTAATACTAGGTAACCATAACAGTGCCATACAAAAGTCCATATTGCAACCTAAGACACAGTCCATAGAATATCACGTGTAGGAATGAACTGCAGATGCTGGTTTACACCGAAGATAGACACAAAATGCTGAAGAAGGGTCTCAACCCAAAACGTCACCCATTCCTTCTGTCCTTAGAATATCATAATTATTTGATTAAATTAATTACATTTATTTTACAATACATTCCTCAAGATAGGACACACACACACACACACCAGGTTGATTGCATTTGTCGAAACAGGGCGGACCATGTGAAGGTTGCAATCTCCCACCCCCTCAAGATAGGAACTGCAGCAGGATACAATCAGTAGCTTGCAATGGATCATGCTCGTGGTCTATCTCCATCTGGTCAATAACAGGAAGACATTTTACTTTTCACAATGGATCTGCAACCAACCATTTTCTGCCCCTGCCATAGCTGCCGTTCACCCTTGTGTTTCTTGCACTGACAGGTCATTATGTCTGTGGACAGTGATATATTACTTCTTGCATCGCCACACCAACAGGAGTGCAGGGCCCAAATTGTAAGGGAAAAGCCAATGGACATGTAAGATTGCATGCCTTGGAGAGTGGACAGTCAGTCCAAACCTTCAAGGTCCATGTAGAAAATAGGTGCAGGAGGAGGCCATTCGGCTCGAAGGGCCGAATGGCCTCCTCCTGCACATATTTTCTATGTTTCTATCTATGTACCCCAACAGACTTTTCAGTTGAGGCAGAGATTCACTTGCACCTCCTCCGACCTCATCGACTTTATGTATCCGCTTTTCCACGTGTGGGCTTCTGTGTATCGGTGAGGCCAAGCGCAGGCTCGGCATTGGTTTCGCTGCACACCTTCACTCAGTCCTCCTAAACCTACCTCATCTCCCGGTTGCTAAACACCATAACACCCCCTCCCATTCCCACACTGACCATTCTGTCTTGGGCCTCCTCCTTTGTCAGAATGAGGCCCAGCGTAAATTGGAGGAACAGCACCTGATATTTGGCTTGGGGCGGCTTACACCCCAGCGGTATGAGCATTGACTTCTCTAACTTCAAGCAGCCCTTGCCTTCCTTCTCTCTCCATCCCTCCCCCTTCCCAGTTCTCCGACCCCCCTGATTAAATGTTAACCCTGTTACTTTGTTGTCACCTTCTCCTAGCTAACAATGATCTATTCTACATTTTCCTAGAACTACATCCCCTTTGATGTCTTGTTTTCACAACTGTGCCTCAGTTACTGAATTTGATAGTTTGCGATTTGATTCTCACTTTGCAGGCTCTGGCAGAGGTAGAGAGGTTGATACAGTCACTGAGCGTTTGATGGCACAGGTCATGCATTCGCTGGACTTTAGAAGCATGAGGGGGGGGGATATCATTGAAACTTATTGAATCATGAAATGCCTGGATAGAGTGGATATGGAGAGGATGTTTCCACTAGTGGAATAGTCTAGGACCAGACTCAAAATGAAATAATGTATTTTTGAAAGGAGATGTGGAGGAATTTCTACAGTCAGAGTATTGGGTATTTTTAAGGTGGGGATTGTCAGATTTTTGATTAGTAAGGGTGTCAGGAGTTGTGGGGAGAAGGCAGGAGAATGGGGTTGAGATGGAAAGATAGATCAACCATGCTTGAACGGCAGGGTAGACTTGATAGGCTGAATGGCCTAATTCTGCTCCTATAACTCATCATGAACTATGAATTTATATCCCAGAGAGTACAGCACCCTGCAAAAATAAAAGTGCTGGAGGAACTCAACAGGTCAGGCATCATCTGTGGAGAGAAAATTGACGTTTTGCGATGAACGACTCAGTCAAGAACATGGTTGGAATATTCTCCACTTGCCTGTGTAGTGTGCACCCTCAATCTCATTCAGCAAGTGGCTGTTACACAACACCAGAGACTCAACCCCTCCATGTCTGTCTGTGTGGAGTTTGCACGTTCCTTCTGTCCAGAGATGCTGCCTGTCCCGCTGAGATACTCCGGCATTTTGTGTCTATCTTCGATGTAAACCAGCATCTGCAGTTCCTTCCTACACAAGGTTCCCCATCACCTGGCTCCTAAGAGTTAACTGGGCCTCAGTCACTGAATTTGATAGTTTGCGTTTTGATTCTCATGTTTGCACTTTCTCCCTGCCACCACATGTGTTTACCTAAGGTTCCCTGTTTTCCTCCCACATCTCAACGTTCATAGGTTCATTCTTGATAGGAACAGAATTGGTCCATTCGGCCCATCAAGTCTACTCCTCCATTCAATCATGGCAGATCTATCTTTCCCACTCAACCCCATTCTCCTGCCTTCTCGCCGTAACCCCTGCCACACGTAAAAATGAAGAATCTCAAGAACGTTGTGTAAATTGGCAGATTAAATGGCTGTAAATTGACTCGAGTGTGTGCATGAGAAGTAGAATCTGGGGAAGAATGAAATGGGAATCAATGTTAGATTTCTATGATTGGTTGATGGGAGGTTGATGGTCAGTGCAGACTTGGTGGGCTGAAGGGCCTGTGTCCATGTTGTATCTGATTCAAATGGATGGCTAAGTACCTGCCTCAACTACCTCCTCCTCCGCCAGATCGTTCCATATACCCACCACCCTTTGTGTAAAAAAGTGCCTCGCAGCTTCCTATTAAATCTTTCCCCCCAACCTTAAATCTATGTCCCCTAGTTTGTGATCGCCCTACTCTGGGCAAAAGACGCTGTGCATTTGTCTAATCCATTCCTTTCATGATTTTGTACACCCCCATCTTCCTGCGCTCCAAGGAATTCATAGCCTGATAGAAAGGGCTCTTCATTTGGGATTCCAAACAGGAAACAATGGTATTGGATAAGATATCTCAATCCATTCCAACAACACATGGTCAATTAGACCTTCACTCCCCATCTCAAGGTGATGAAAAACAATAAGGTTCCTGATCAAGATGTCACCCTAATGCCCCTGTCCCACTTAGGAAACCAGAACGGAAACCTCTGGAGACCTTGTGCCCCACCCAAGGTTTCAGTGTGGTTCCCAGAATTTTTTGTCAGTCTCCCTACCTGCTTCTACTACCTGCAACCTCCGGCAACCACCTGCAACCTCCGGGAACCGCACGGAAACCTTGGGTGGGGAGCAAAGTCTCCAGAGGTTTCCATTCAGGTTTCCTAAGTGGGACAGGGGCATTAGGTTCTAGACTGGGGAATATGCTTTGGCACACATTTTCCACAGACCCTGGATTAATATCTAAAAACAAGAAGAAATGTAAGCTGACCTGAGGAAATATTCATTTAGTCAGCTTATCAAGATGGCCAGACCTTGGGATAGACATAAAAAGCTGAAATAATTCAGCGGGTCTACAACATCTCTGGAGAAAAGGAATAGATGACGTTCCATGCCTTACTTCAGACTTCTTAACCGAAACGTCACCTATTCCTTCTCTCCTGAGATGCTGTCTGAGCCGCTGAGTTACTCCAGCTTATTGTGTATATCTTCAGTTTAAACCAGCATCTGCAGTTGCTTCCAACGCATCAGACCTTGGGAGTTATCTAGTCATCTCTTTTCACATCACTGCTGTGAATCTGAAGAAGGGTCTCGACCCGAAACGTCACTCATTCCTTCTCTCCAGAGATACTGCCTGACCCGTTGCGTTACTCCAGCATTTTGTATCTACTGCTGGGAATCCCTTGCCTAAATCATCTCGGATGGACTGTTTCCCTGTCGGGGGAAGATTTACTGAATTAAAGGCGTGACTGTACACCAGTGAGAGGAACTACTGATGTGATCTCTGTGGCCAGGTAAATCCATGAGAAATGTTTCAAACAACACCATGACATGTAATGTAACTTGTGGTTTTCTCCTGTGATTCAGAGATTCATTTCTCTGTCATTAGCACAGGATTCAAACCATATCTTCTGCTGTTCCTCATTGGTGACCTCCTGCCTTGGGGGACTTTGCAATCTTGCCTGTCTGCAGACCAAGTCCAAAACCTAAAGAGCATAAGTTATTAAATTTTCAGGTCATCCACAACCCTTGTGTCCCTGTCCAATACCTACCTGCCCTCTGAGGCTCTCTCTCCCTATGTTCATCTTTCCATTCCCCAGTCCCACACAACTACCTAGATTCATCGCCCTCACTACCAAGGGTGGCACAGTGGAGCAGCGGTAGAGTTGCTGCCTTGCAGTACTTACAGCTCCAGGGACCTGGGTTCGATCCTGGCTCTGGATCCTGGCCTCAGAGTTTGTACATTCTCCCCGTGACCTGCATGCGTTTTCTCTGAGAACGTCGGCTTCCTCCCACACTCCAAAGACGTATAGGTTTATGGGTTAATTGGCTTGGTATGAATGTTAAAAAATTGTCCTTCGTGTGTGTAGGACAGTGTTAATGTGCGGGGATCACTGGTCGGTGCGGACTCAATGGGTCGAAGGGCCTGTTTCCCTACTGTGTCTCCAAAACTAAAAAGCGCCCATCTCCCAGGTATCCATCCACCAGATTTCTTCTTCCTTTGCCTGTCCTTACTTTCCCCCACTTCAATCTGGTCGCATCTGCCCAGCATCACTACCTAATTTCACATCTCCATCCTACTCTCCCCCCTGCCTCATCTGTGTCCATCTTCTCATCTGACTCCTTCCCACTTGGTTCTACCTATCACCTACCAGCCCCTATCATGCAGCTCTCTCGTACCTCTTTAAACTAATTAACACCCCACCACATTCTGAGTCCTGATGTAGTGTTCCATCCCACTATTTTGATCAATTATTTGCCTCCAGAGGTGGCGCCACAAAAGTGACCTCCAGGAAAGGTAATTGGCCATGCTTCGCTGGCGTCTATTGACTCCAGACATACCTACGTAAACAATTTCTCAATAGTTTCCTCAGGTTAGCGATAATGGAATGTATGTCCACACACCCTGAATAAATAAATGTACAAAAAATAGCTTCTCTCTTTTATTTTCTCTCTCCATCATCAAAAGAATAAGATTGCCCCAAATAAATAAAGTTTCTCTTGGCTAATGCGGGGCGAGCCACAAACTGTTTGAGATAACTTCATGTCATGGGAGCCAAATGAGGCAATTCGGCCCATCAAGTCCACTCCGCCATTCAATCGTGACTCATCTATCTTTCTCTCTCAGTCCCATTCTCCTGCCTTCTCCCCATAACCCCTGACGCCCATACTAATCAAGAATCTGTCAATCTCCGCCATAAAAATATCCATTGATTTGGCCTCCGCAGCCATCTGTGGCAATTAATTCCACAGATTAACCACCCTCTAACTAAAGATCTCTGACAATTCCTTTGGGTTCCCAAACAATTCAATGTTCCCTTGAGTTTTGTTAGTATATCCTCTTAGAATATTGCTGAGCTGCATTTTTCATTCCTCGATGTGCTGGAATATTTTGGAAGCATTCAAGAAGGGTGTCACCAAGAAGGCATCCTATCGGGATGCATCACACCTTGTTTTTGCAACACCACTCACCCAAGACGGCAAGAGATTGCATAGAGTTGTGGATGTAGCCGGTACCATCATACAAACCAGCCTCCACCCATTGACTCCATCTACACTCCGCACTGCATCAGGAAAGCAACCAACATATTCAAGGAACATTTTCACCCAGGTCTTTCCCTCCTCTCCCTCTCCCATCTGGCAGAAGATATCAAAGCTTGAAAGCATGTGGACCAGTTTCAGGAACAGCTTCTAACCCACTGTTATAAGATAACTGAACAGTCCTCTCATAAGCTAGGGCGTAGTCTTGATCTTCCAACCGACCTCATTACAGACCTTGCACTTTTTAAAATCTGCATTCTCTCTGTAACTGTAATGGTACAGTGCGGCCCAATGCTATTTTTCTCTTCGCACTACCTGCTGTCCTTGCATATCGCTTGAGTATATTCTTGTATGATTAGACTGGATACTATGCAGACAACACTCTTCACTGCATCTCAATACATGTGGGAGCCATAAACTGGGCAATACATGTCGGCCCGTATGGATGGAGGTTTTACTCCACAGATGGAGTTAGTGAACCAGATTTTTAATGTTTATCTGATAGTTTCCTAGTTACGATCAATGAGCAAAGCTTGTTTTCTTTAAATAAATCTGATTTCGAAAATCATTAGAATTGAAACACTCGAGCTACCATCTTGGGATTAGATCAGAATTGTAAATTCATAAATTGATAAGACATAGGGCCAGAATTAGGCCATTCAGCCCATCGAGTCTGCTCGTGACTGATCTATCTTTCCCTCTCAACCCCGTTCTCCTGTCTTCTCCCCGTAACCTTTGACAAGCTTACTATTCAAGAACCTGCAAATCTGTGCTTTAAAAATACCTAAAGACTTGGCCTCCACACTGTCTGTGGCAATTAATTCCACAGATTCACCACACACATGGTGAAGCCCAATGACTAGTCCAGTAACTTCATCACAATATTCCCATTGCCCCTGTGTATCATAGAAACATAGAAAATAGGTGCAAGAGTAGGCCATTCAGCCCTTCGAGCCAGCACCGCCATTCCTGGGCTGATCATCCAAAATCAGTACCCCGTTTCTGCCTTCTCCCCATATCTCTTGATTCCTTTAGGCCTAATAACTAAATCTAACTCTCTCTTGAAAATACCCAGTGAATTGGCCTCCACTGCCTTCTGTGGCAGAGAATTCCACAGATTCACAACTCTCTGCGTGAAAATGTTTTTCCTCATCTCAGTCCTAAACGGCCTACCCCTTATTCCTAAACTGTGATCCCCTCCCCCAACATTGGGAACATTTTTCCTGCATCTAGCCTGTACAACCCCTTAAGAATGTTATATGTTTCTATAAGATCCCCTCTTATCCTTCTAAATTCCAGTAAATACAAACCCAGTCGATCCATTCTTTCATCATTTGTCAGTCCCGCCATCCAGGGAATTAAACTGATGAACCTACGCTGCACTCCCTCAATAGCAAGAATGTCCTTCCTCAAAATTAGGAGACCAAAACTGCACACAATACTCCAGGTGCGGTCTCGCCAGGGCCCTGTACAACTGCAGTAGGACCTCCTTGCTCCTAAACTCAAATCCTCCCCTTTGAAGGCCAACATGCCATTTGCTTTCTTCACTAACTGCTGTACCTGCATGCTTATTTCAGTGACTGATGTACAAGCACACCCAGGTCTCGTTGCGCTTCCCCTTTTCCTAATCTGACACCATTCAGATAATAATCTGCCTTCTTGTTCTTTCCACCAAAGTGGATAACCTCACATTTATCCACATTATACTGCATCTGCCATGCATCTACCCACTCACTCAACCTATCCAAGTCACCCAGCAGCCTCATAGCATCCACCTCGCAGCTCACACTGCCACCCAGCTTTGTGTTATCTGCAAACTTGGAGATGTTACATTTAATTCCTTCGTCTAAATAACTTGGAGATGTTACATTTAATTCCTTTATCTAAATTGTAAATGTGTAGGAAGGAACTTTAGATGCTGGCTTAAATTGAAGATAGTCACAAAATGCTGGAGTAACTCAGCTGGTCAGACAGCATCTCTGGAGAAAAGGAATAAATGACGTTACAGGCCGAGCCCTTCTTCAGTCTGAGAGTCAGGGGAAAGGGAAACGAGAGATATAGACGGTGATGTAGAGAGATATGGAACAAATGAATGAAATATATGCAAAAAAGTAACGATGATAGCTGTTGATATCCGACAATGAGACTCAACAAGGCAAATTTGGAGCTTGTACGACTTGGGTGGGGGAGGGATGGAGAGAGAGGGGATGCAAGGGTTACTTGAAGTTAGAGAAATCAATATTCACACCACTGGGTTGTAAGCATTGCCCCATATTAACGATAAATGTATGGAAGGTACATGAAGAAATAAAAACCTGAAATACTATGTGGCATATGAGACCTGTCCACTCAGAATCCTGGGGCTGCTTCTTCAGTCAATGCAAGTGCTTTATTGTTCAAGGAATAAAAGGTTGTGGGAATTGTGGAGAGCTCAGAACGTCTTCAGATTTTCTCTGATTTCAATGAACAAAAAAATGACATACAAAAATTAAAACAGCAGAAAAGATGCACAGCCAAGGGGGATTACTGAGTCAAACACTCTGTAACACAGGATTAGTTTTCTAAAGTGGGTTGATCAGGAAAGCATGAAACAGCTTGCAGTTTGCTGCTGATATCAATCTGTCCTATCTGGCTAAGGTTATCTTCTTAAGCTACAATCATAGCCTTAAGATTCAGTTCCATGGACCCCGCTGAATGTGAATGAAGATCTATACCCTGCAGAAAGCTGTCAAGGGAGACGGGACTCTATTTTCTTTCAATAATCTGATTTTTTTCCTTGTGTCCCTGCTCCAACAGTTCGTTCAATCTTCGTTTTGATAACGGGTGAAGTGTTATCTGTTACAAGACACTTTAAATATTCACATGCTGCAAAAGAGATAATGCCGCAAGACAGAGTATCACGTCATAAGGACATAAGGTCATAATTGATAGGAGCAGAATTAGGCCATTCGGCCCATCAACTCTGTTCCGCCATTCAATCATGGTCGATCTATCTCTCCCTCCCAGCCCCATTCTCCTGCCTTCTCCCCATAACTCCTGACGCCCATACTAATCAAGAATCTATCTATCACTACTTTAAAAATATCCATAGATTTGGCCTCTACAGCCTTCTGTGGAAAGAATTCCACAGATTCACCACCCGCTGACTAAAGAAATTGCACCTCATCTCCTTCCTAAAAGAGTGTCCTTTAATTCTGAGGCTATGATCTCTAGTCCTAGACTCTCCCACTAGTGGAAACATCCTCTCCACATCCACTCTATCCAAGCCTTTCACTATGCAGTACCAAAGTCCTAAAGGATCTTCTTATTAAAATGCAACATCACAGTACAATGCTTATACTGCAGGTCTGGAGCAAAGGAATAGGTGACATTTCAATAGAAAATAGACAATAGATAATAGGTGCAGGAGTAGGCCATTCGGCCCTTCGTGCCAGCACCGTTGAGACCCTTCTGACTGAAGAAGGGTCTTGACCCAATACCTATTCTTTTTCTCCAGAGATGCCGCTTGTCCCGCTGAGTTACTCCAGCATTTTGTGTCTACCCGTCAGTGTAAACAAGCATCTGTAGTTCCTTCCTACACTCGATGTTTATACTGCTTAATGCTGATCAAACCACGGGGGAAAGGACGATGAGGTTTGTGAAAAGTTCAACTTCATAAAAAAAATAGAAAATATATATTTGATCCAAATTGTTAAATTTACTTGCATTGAAAATATTATTAGAGAGCCACTGAGACGGAACGAACAAGATAGACACAAAATGCTTGAGTCACTCAATGGGACAGGCAGAATGTCTGGACAGAAGGAATGGGTGATGTTTCGGGTCAAGGCCCTTCTTCAGACTAAAGATGGCAGCCCTGACTCATGGAGATATGTTGCAGTAGGAGGTTTGGTTGAGGAAATAAGCCCTGAATCCGTAACAAAATAGGTGGAGTACAATACTTTAAATAAAACTGGAGATAGAATCAATCACTGAGACTGACGATTCACAGGAGATCGGGATGAGCCAGAATTTTGTGGACTTTTACAATGAAATGCTGGTTTAGTTTAGTTTAGAGATACAGCACGGCCCACCGAGTCTGCGCCGACCAGCGATCCCTGCACATGAACACTATCCTATACACACTAGGGACAATTTATACTTACACCAAGCCAACTATCGTACAAACCTGTACGTCTTTGGAGTGTGGGAGGAAACCAAAGATCTCGGAGAAAATCCATGTGGTCACAGGGAGAACGTCCAAATTCCATACAGACAACACCCATTGTCGGGATCGAACCCGGGTCACCGACGCTGCACGCGCTGTAAAGCAGCAACTCTACCGCTGCGCCACCATGCCCGTGGTTGTGGATGATACGTTTCCACATGATACCTTTCACACTCGCCACCACATTAAACACATGAGGAATCTCCAAGGTAGACAAAAGTGCTGTTGAAACTCAGCGGGTGCAGCAGCATCTAGGGAGCGAAGGAAATAGGCAACGTTTTGGGCCGAAACCCTTCTTCAGACTGATGGACGGTGGGGGGGGGGAGGGGGGGGAGGAGGGGAGAAGAAAGGGAAAAGGAAGAGGGGGAGCCCAAGGGCTGAGGGAGAGCTGAGAAGGGGAGGAGATAGCTAGGGCTGCCGGAAATTGGAGAATTCAATGTTTATGCCACTAGGGTGCAGACTGCCCAACTTGGAGAGGAATCTCCAAGTTGCTTTACACCAGTGCCGTTGTTTCAAATCACGGCTATGCTTTTGAAGTTATCACTCATGGATTGATCCTGTCGCTTCTCACCAATCTCACATTCCAGCTCAGAAATCAAAGGACTCGAGCTTAATTTGCAAATTGATAAACTGCATATATTAATATTCAATTGAAATTTGTCTCAGCCAGCAGAAAATAAGGTAGATTTGATATTATATGTGTAGATTTTGAACTATCCATTACATCTCTGCTTCTCATTTTTTTGTTACATGTCGGTATCCACGGACAAGATGTAAAGGATGTTATAACTGTCTCTCTGGAGATCCAGAGAGACAGCCACTTATTTCAGACAAAACCTACCATGGCCACAGACCACACAGATAAAAAGCATTGGGCTACAATCGAATATTTCCTCAAATCCTTTGATGATTGTATGGCAAAGACATCTATGGAAGATTGCAATCAGCCACCTTCTTCTATGTGTATGTATGAAGAAAGGTCCTAACCCGAAAAGTCACGTATCCATGTTCTCCACAGAAGCTGCCTGACCCGTTGAGTTACTCCAGAACTTTGTGTCTTTTTGTCCCTCCTCTCTGTCTTCTCCCCAATCAATAGTGAGGCACGGTGGCGCAGCGGTAGAGTTACTGACTTACCGAGCCAGAGACCCGGGTTCGATTCTGACTAGGGGTGCTGTCTGTAAGTCAATTAATTAGATGCAACAAGTTATTAGTTATTATTAATAAGCCAGAGCATGATGGTGCAGGTCACAGGGAGAACGTGCAAACTCGACACAGGCAGCACCCGTAGTCAAGATTTAACCCAGGTTTATGGCAAAGGAGGATCCGGAGGGGGCACTTAGTAACTTTGTCCATGCCATATGTGTTGATTATTTACATACCCTGTGTATGCAAGCCATGAATTTCATTGAGCCTTATCACTTGTGACAATAATGTATTTCATTCCACACGGTGTCTAGGTTAGGAGAGAGAAATCCAGAGCTTAAGGGTATGCTCCTAATTTAATAAGGCGTTTCAGAAGATGATGGGTCTGGAAGATATTACAGATGTAGAGAGGGTCAGTAGTTTAGTTTAGTTTAGAGATACAGCTCGGAAACAGGCCCTTCAGCCCAATCAGTCTGCACTGACCATTTTACAATTTATACCAAGCCAATTCACCTACAAACCTGTATGTCTTTGGAGTCTGGGAGGAAACCGAAGATCTCGGAGAAAACACACACGGTCACGGGGAGAACGTACCAACTCCGTACAGACAGCACCTGCAGTCGGGATTGAACCCGGGTCTCTGGCGCTGTAAGCGCTGTAAGGCAGCAACTCTACCGCTGCACCACCGTGCCGCCCTGAGTGTTTAATTATTATGTGTACCAGCAATGTATCAATGAATGGAACAAGTACAAGAACTGATTGTGGGTCAGTGTGGGTCAGTTACGTTGCGAGTGTTGGATGGATCGCTTGCCCATGTGTAGATATGGCTGTGGAGGCCAAATCAATGGATATTTTTAAAGCAGAGATAGATAGATTCTTAATTAATACGGGTGTCAGGTGTTATGGTGGAGCAGACTTGATGGGCCGAATGGCCTAATTCTACTTCTATTACTTATGACCATATGACCTTATGATATAGGGAGTGGTCTCAGGGCCATAGTTAGGTAGCGTTTCAGACATTCTACTGAAAAAAATGAATGGAGTCAATGGATGGGAGAGAATTTGTGGCAAGGACCTAAAATAATGAATTCATCCTTCAGATTCGCGGCTCTTTAAACCACCGCCATGCCAGCGGCTCACGGGGGCCAGAAGGGAGCTCTTGTGGTGATCTGGCTTAAGGCCAATATAGATAGTTTAGGGATACTGAAGGAGTCACCTTGTTGTCCCCTATAGACATCAGGAAACTGTTGAAACAGGGAACTGCAGATGCCTGTTTACCAAAAAAGGACGTAAAGTGCTGGAGTACCTCAGCGGCACAGTGCTCCAGGTAGCCATCTCTGGAGAGAATGAGTAGGTGATGTTTGGGGTTGAGACTATTCTTCAGACTGTTGGTGAGGGGTATGTCTTCCAGCTTTCTTTGCCCCTTCCCCCAACGTTCAATCTGAAGAAGGGTCCTGACCCGGAATGTCACCTATCTATGTTCTCCAGTGATGTTACCTGACCCGCTGAGCTACTCCAGCATTTTGTGACTATTTTCCAGGAAACCATTGCCCTGCTTTCAGATGATGTCACGTGTAAATTGGAAAAGTTTTCAGTATTTCAGCTGTCCTTGCCCGAACCAAAGGTTCGATTTGCTGTGCCATTGATTTGCTGCCCTCTGAGATGCATTGCTAGCACTTAGTCAGTGTTGGCTGAGAGTGGAAATTCCAGCACGCTTGACCTGAAACATATCACCCATCTTTCATTCATAATTTAGTTTAGTTTAGAGAAACATCGTGGAAACAGGCCCGGGCCCACCGAGTCCGCACTGACCACCGATCCCTGCACATTAACACTATCCTACACATACCCCCCACCACAAGTTACACATACACCAAGCCAATTAACCTACGTATGTCTTTGGAGTGTGGGAGGAAACCGAAGATCTCAGAGAAAACCCACGCGGCCACGGGGAGAACGTACAAACTCCGAACAGACAGCACACATAGTCTGGATCAAACCCAAGTCTCTGGTGCTGCAAGTGCTGTAAGACAACAACTCTACCGCTGCGCCACCGTGCCGCCCATTTGTTGAATTTAGTTTAGTTTAGTTTATTAGTACCATGTGTTCCGAGGTACAGTGAAAAGCTTTCGTACTGCGTGCTATCCTGTCAGTGGAAAACAATACATGATTACAATCATGCTGTCCACAATGCACAGATGCAGGATGAAGGGAATAATGTTTGGTGCACGATAAAGTCCAGGAAAGTCCCAGCCAAGGTAATCCGTGGGCCTCCAATGTGGTAGGTGGTTGGTCAGGACCGCTTTCCAGTTGGTGATAGGATGGTTCAATTGCCTGATAACAGCTGGAAATAAACTAGCCCTGCATCTGGAGGCATGTGTTTCACACTACTGTACATCTTGCCCGATGGGAGAGGGGAGAAGAGAGACTAAAGGGCCTGTCCCACTCACACAATTTCTTCGGGGACTTGCTGGCACCCGTCATAGTTGCAGCAGGTGGCTGAAAATTCTCAACATGTTGAAAATCCAGCACCGACCAGAAAAATGTACGACTCTTTGGGCGACTATTCACGACCATACATGCGTCACCCCACGACATGTCGACACGTGACGCCTGTATTGTCGTGAGTAGTCGGCCAAAGAGTCATACCTTTTTCTGGTCGCCGCTGGATTTTCAACATGGTGAAAATTTTCAGCGACCTGCTATGGCTATGACTAGTCGCCGAAAAAAATTGCGATAGTTGGACAGGCCCTAAAGCTGATGCATCTACTGTAGGATGGAGATTCCCAATACAAACATTGACAAACTGGCCTCCCCGCTCTTGGCGCTAAGATGTCAACATCACGGCAAACCTCACTCCTGAGGAGGAAGGAATAGCAGATGCTGGTTTACACCAAAGATAGACACAAAATGCTGAAGTAACTCAGCGGGATAGGTAGCATCTCTGGAGAGAAGGAACGGGTGATGTTTCGGGTCAAGACTCCTGGTTGTGCCCGAGCTAGGAACCTCAAGGCGCCGTAACAGATGCTTGGAGCCAAGTGACACATGCCTTCTCCAATGGAGCAGCATTAGAAAATTAAGTCTTTAATTTAAGAAACATCAATTGGAGGAATTAAAACCTCGTTCATCCCTGAACCTCATGGTAAATAATGAAGAAGTCTCTGAGTGTGAATGAGTATGATGGGACCTCATGTAATTGTTGTCGATTAGCTGAGTTATCTCAACGTTGGTATTATTTATGTATGTGTGCAGCAGTGCAGTGGTTAAGGTTCAGGCCCAACAACCACAGTTCCGGACCGTTGATCCAGGGAAATGTGTTCGAATCCCACCGTAACAGCTGCTGAATTCAAATAATTAAATACATTTAAATTTGCAGTGTGTTTTAGCACAGCGCACAGTTTCCACTGAGTGTGGGCTTAGTGAACCAAAATGTGAATTAATTTAAAACGTTTCACTTAGTTTAACTCTCAGCTTCTCTTGGCCTTGTTTTTGTCAGTAGTTTGTAAACTAGAAGTTTAAATTAGCAAATCTCAAGCTATGCTGCCTTCCAGGTAGTTAGATAAGCAGCTGCAGTACATCTTGTAAACAAGTAATTTGATTCAGAATGTATGATGTGCGGGAATATTATTCTGTAGCTCTATTCAAGGCACAGTCTCTACAGGGTATGAATATCGAGGAGGGGTCTTCAGTAATATAATGACCTACAGTGAGGTAAGGGCAATAGTGTATCGTTATGTTTAAAGAATTAAATAAACTAAGTTAATGATAAGATTAAAGTAAGACGGGTCTGGCAAGGCAAAACACATGGTGCAGCTGGAATATGTGGGAGTTGATGGATACCACCATGATTCAAGGTGACTACATCAGAAGCGTTGAAGCAATGATCTGAAATACCCAGCTTCGATGGACATATTTCGTATTTCGCTTGGGCAGCTTACAGCCCAGTGGTATGAATATTGATTTCTCTAACTTCAAGTAACCCCAGCATTCCCTCTCTCTCTCCATCCCTCTGTGATGTTTGGTGGACTGTGTGGGGGTGGGAGGACCCGTTGCTCCTCCCTTGCAGCAGATAATAATAATAATAATACATTTTATTTATTGGGCGCCTTTCAGACATCTCAAGGACACCTTACAGAGATTAACAGGAATAATAAAACATATAATCAGAGTAAAATAAATACTAAAGACATCACAGAAACACAAATTAAAAACAGAATTCAGTCCAAAAACAAAAAATCAAAAACACAATGTGAAGAGAGTGCAGCGGCAGCTAAAGCGCGCCTGCGTCCACTCTCCCTTCCGACAGCCATCTTGGACAAAGACTAACAGGATTACTTACAGACAAAAAAAAATCATCCCCCACAATGGTTACCGCTGTGGGGGAAGGCACAATGTCCAGTCCCCAACCCCAAGTTCACCCAAAGTCAGGCCTATTGAGGACACCGCAATTGCCTCTACGGAGGCCCGATGTTCCTGGCCGTTCTCACCGGGTGGTGTTGACCCGGCGTCGGGAGAGTCCTTTCAGCGGCTGGGCCACCTGCAACGGCCGCTTCCTGACTGGGGACCGCGGCTTCCGACAAGGCCGCGCCGGTTTGGAGCTCCCAGGCTCCCGATGTTAAAAACGGCGCCGCCCGCTCCGCTCCGCAGACCCGCAGACCCGGAGGTGTTGAACACGGCGGTCTCAGCTCACTGGAGCTCCAGCGCGTCGATCCAGCGCGGCGACCCAGGCAAGGCATCGCCCGCTCCGCTCCACGATAGCGCTCCAGCGCTGTGCCGCCACCGAAGCCGAGGTGCGGGCGGTCCCCGCCAGGAAAAGGCGCTCCAAGCCCGCAGGTAGGCCGCG
This sequence comes from Amblyraja radiata, assembly GCF_010909765.2. Taxonomy (NCBI): domain Eukaryota; kingdom Metazoa; phylum Chordata; class Chondrichthyes; order Rajiformes; family Rajidae; genus Amblyraja; species Amblyraja radiata. The sequence continues at coordinate 24,000,682 of NC_045988.1, forward strand.
AGGACGGGTCGACGGGCAGCCCGGAGAAAAAGCTGCCGCACCGACCAGGTAGGGACCTAGAAGTAGAAATTCCCCCTACCCCCCACATTAAAAAGTCCATTTCTCCAACGGACGAAACACAGGACTTACTCAGAACTTTTTTAAAAAGCGAATTAAACGGACGGCTGCTGGTTAGCAGCCATTCCCCAAGATGGCTCCTCCTCCTGATGGTGCTGCACAAGACAAAGGGAGATGTTTTGTATATCGTTTATCCTTTCTGTAGACAGTGTGTGTGCAGCCATTTGGAGTTGCCTTGCTGCCAGTATTGAGTAAAGCATTAAAGACTTCTGTTGTAAATTAAAGACCCTCAAGTTTTGTGCAGACCTAGAAAACGAACACGAAACCTTCCTTCACAAAGTCGCACCAGCTTCCAGCTTTCACCCAACAAACAGCTAACAATGCCTTTATCATCGTTACTTTTTCTGCATATCTTTCATTCATTGGTCTTTGTCTCTCTACTTTATCATCTATATCTCTCGTTTCCATTATCCCTAACTAGTCAGTCTCGACCGAAAATGTCACCCATTCCTTCTATCCAGAAACTTCCATCAACAGTTTCGAAGATAATCGCCGAAGCCAACTCGTTAGTGCCAAAGATGGGGGGAAGGCTGCAGCCCTAAACACCCCCACACCGGCCTTCATGGAGACAGGAGGAGGTGACAATGACTGGGACAGGAATGAGACACAGACATGAAGGACCCTCAGTCTTTCCAACAGGAACAAGATATTCATGTTACATAGAAACATAGAAACATAGAAAATAGTTGCAGGAGGAGGCCATTCGGCCCTTCGAGCCAGCACCGCCATTCATTGTGATCATGGCTGATCATCCCCAATCAATAACCCGTACCTGCCTTCTCCCCATATCCCTTGATTCCACTAGCCCCTAGAGCTCTATCGAACTCTCTCTTAAATCCATCCAGTGATTTGGCCTCCACTGCCCTCTGTGGCAGGGAATTCCACAAATTCACAATTCTCTATGTGAAAACGTTTTTTCTCACCTCAGTCTTAAATGTCCCCTTTATTCGAAGACTGTGGCCCTTGGTTCTGGACACTCCCAACATTGGGAACATCTCGACCTGAAATGTCACCTATTCCTTTTCTCCAGTGATTCTGCTGGATCCATTGAGTTACTCCAGCATTGTGTCTATCTTGAGAGATGGCAGAGAGCAAGGAGAAGCAAACGGACCCAGCACAGTGTTACAGAGAGCCATCAAACTGGGCAAGTGCAAGGAATGTAATGGTGATAGGGGACAGTGTAGTGGCAGAAATAGATACTGTTCTTAGTTAGCACGAGCAAAGTCTTGAAGGTTGCTTTGCTTTCCCAGTAGAAACAAGACACTGTAGATGCTGGTGGACACAAAAGGACACAAAGTGCTGGAGTAGTTGAAATTGTTGATTATTAGGATTTACCTTTAACTCTATTAATTTGTCTGGGACTCCGCCCTGAGGCAAGGGATTGGAATTAATTAATTGAAGCCTGTAACAGCCTTGTTATTTTCAAACAGCCTTCTGTTCATCAAGTGTAATTGACAATATATATTGGCTTTCAGCTGTGCTATTTGGGCCTTTGCACAATCATCACTATACAGCATGCAAAAGAAGTATGCCCTCAAGTACCATGTGGTCATTGTTACCAGCCCTATGCTATTCCCAGCTGCAACAACCATAATCACCATGGTGGACGAACAGTATTCAGCATCTTTCCACTAATCTTTCATCAGTAAATCTTCAGTTAAATTACAAACTGATGCTATTGCTCAAGGATGGGAAATTGCTTATACCATCTCTAGTTACAGAGGTGGATGGGAGAATTACCAATTCTTCAGTTATATGGTATCAACTGCCTATAGACACTGGGTGCATTCTGTGGATTAAAGGTTTGTGCGAATATGCATAATCTGCATGCTCTAGTCCAATGTTATCACATGGGTGCAATCAAGTCAAAGTATCCGGTGATAGTTTACCTAACCTCATTAGGGTACACAATATGGCTGTTGGATCACAAAGTATTAAATTACATTGTGAACACTAAAGACCAAGATGCTTGCATCCAGGCTCAATCATCAGTTGCAAAAAATATGTGGTATATCAGTAGCGATGGTTACATTCTCGCTACACTGGGGAGGAAGGTTCTTTTATGTCTTCCTCCATTTTTGCCTCATCAGACGGGTTTGCAAAAATTCAGCAAATTCCCGCCTCAGGCATTTTCATAGTGCCTGCCTGGCTTAGACAGCCATGGTTCCCACTGATGTGGGGAATGATAGACCCTAATATGGTTATTTCTAGACACAAAATTTGCTGGTTTAGCCGTGACACGGGAAACCATCCTCAGCATTATATAATCAATTCATTGACTTACAGGCCCTGAGAAGACCATTCCTGCAGCTCGGGTTGTTAAACCAAACATGAACGTGCTCACTGCAGATCGCAGGAACAGCACCAACATAACAGTATTTCCTCATAAGGAGATGGGAGGTATTTGTTTTATGCTTATATTACATATATTTCGGCATGGATGACTTGCGTCTTGAAGTTCAGGCTTATAGGGGGGCTTGACAATCATTAAGTTTAAAGTGCCATCTACTGTGCCTAAAGTGCTTTTTCATCATACTAGCTGGGAGGAGCAGAATCCACTCTGTCGGGTCTCACCCTCTGAGATCTAGATTATGAAGGATATCTGCAACTCGAAACCTCCCATGCCTAGGGACGCAGAGATTTGGGGTTTTATCATTGTGCCACGTCGCTTCGCCGGTGGGCTCCAGCTACATCCCTGTCCTTGGTCAAACTCACTTACAAGTGGTTATGCTCATAGCACTGAATGCAGCGCAACGGGTCCAGTCATTGCATAAACGGTGACTGGACAGGATGATTATATCTGCAGGCTGAATAACACTTATGTTCATGACTAAGTCAAGCAGAATAGACCAGGGGCACCAGGTCTCAAACTACATGTTCACATATCCCATGAACCTTCGATTGTGTATGGTCACACATCTACACCAGAATGTTAAGGTCACTTAGAGCCTTAGAGACTCTGAACTAGCAATGTTGTTAGTTACATTTAGCCTCATAAGAAGGTATCACTACAGACCATCTCCAGTTGGTTATACGGGTCTGGCTTATACAGGAGTAAACACTGACATTTCAAGTCTCACTCCACCAAGGCTGCAACAACCTCAGCAGCAGGGTTATGGAAGTTAACCTGCAAGTTAACCTAACGGCTGCAAGATGGTCAAACTAGCGATCTTTCCACACATTTAATACTAACACATTGCCAGATCGGGGGTATTTACCAACTCTATGTTAGGTTCTGTTCATAGTTTCTCCCGGTTGAGGGAGGTTACTATTATCATTATTTGTTCATTAATAGTATCAACATGTCTATATCTATGTCATGTCTGAATGCATTATTAATGGTCACTCATCATTGGTCACTGATGCAGTGTGTGATAAATGGACTAATTTCCAGGGCATGAAATCACAGAGCTTTGAAATCTTCACATAGTCACTCACGTGACTCCGAAGTTAAATAGTAAGATTAAACGAGAACTTACCAGTTTGAAGTTTGATCTTTATTTTATTAGGAGTAATGTTGAGGGATTACGTGCCCTCCGTGCCCAACCCTCTATCATAAAGGTCAACTGGTATTCCAGTTCTCTTATCCTACTATGTTTAGTTCAACTAACTGTTATCTGTGATTTCACACCGCTGATTTGAAGAATGACACGCATGCGTGCTGGCGGGGTCTTCACGTAATCCCTCAACGTTATTCCTCATAAAATAAAGACCAAACTTCAAACTGGTAAGTTCTCGTTTAATCTTACTATTTTAAATCATTAAATGGAGAGGGAGAAAGATGGTGTACTGATTTTGGATCATCAGCCATGATCATATTGAAGTGCTTGCTCAATGGGCCGAATGACCTACTCCTGCAACCATTTTCTATGTCTTTTATGTTTAAAAGGAATATGCAGGGCAAGGCTTTTCAATAAACTGTGGTGGGACCCTTGAACATGTTGCCAGGGATGGTGGTGAAGGCAGATATGATAGTGGCATTTAAGAAGCTTTTAGATTTGCACATGGATACGCAGGGAATGCAAAGATATGGATCATGCGCACACGGATGAGATTAATTTAACGTGGCATTATGTTCGCCAAGGACATTGTGGGCCGAAGGGCCTGTTCCTGTGATGTATTGATCTGTGTTCTAAGAGACACTGGCTCCTCAGGATGAGGAAAGGGGGAGGTCTTCTACCGAGAGGGGTTTCACATCAATCAAGGAAGAACCAATGTCCAATTCAAATAACTCTTGCGTGATGAGATCAGGTGCCGACTCTCAGACACCCGTTCATATCTGCCAAAGATAGGTCTACAACAACCTGGAGTCACACAGCGGGTCAGGCAGCGTCACTGGAGAAAAGGAATAGGATGTAGAGGTCCACGCGTTGGTAAACACTCTGTTTAGTAATTAACCGGCCCTGTCATGCACGCGCGCAAACCCAAGTTCAACTCCAAATGCCAAATCTTTTGAATTCCAACTGCCTAATGCCCCCCCCCCCCCCCCCCCCACCCCCGACCGCGTGATTGGTCAGCCCAGATCATGCCTGGTCCAGGTGCTAGTTCGAGCCCGACCATCGAAGGTTCGAGAGACAAGTCGCTTGCCCACAAGATGGCGTCACAGGTGATGTTTCGGGTCGAGACCCTTGTTCAGACTTCAGTAGACATAACCTTTGACCATGACCCCCCTAAACGAACATCAGGCCAACGTCTCCCAGAACACCACCGATCGCATCACCTCTGATAGTCTCTCCTTCATAACCTCCAACCTTGTCGTTGCCCATTTTTATGTCCTTCCCGAAATCCACAACCACGACTGCCCTCGTAGACTGAATACCGTTGTATAACTAAAGACACTGTTGAAGGAAGATCATAGTTGGTTAGTGGTTAGTGTCGTGTAGTGTTTAAGAGCCTGATAGTTGCAGGGAAGAAGCTGATCATCACATAAGATGTGGCACAGTGGCGCAGCGATAGAGTTGCTGACTTGCAGCACCAGAGTCCTTAGTTCAATCCTGACGGGTGTTGTCTGTGTGGAGTTTATATGTTCTCTTTGTAAACATGTGGGTTTTCTCCAGGTGCTCTGGTTTCCTTCCATATTCCAAACACATGCAGGTTTGCAGGATAATTGGCTTCTGTACATTGTATGGGTGATTGCTGGTTGGTGCAGACCCAGTGGACTGAAGGGCCTATTTCCATGTATAAGAAGGAACTGCAGATGCTGGTTTAAACCAAAGATAGACACAAAAAGCAGGAGTAACTCAGCGGGACAGGCAGCATCTCTGGAGAGAAGGAATCGGTGACGATTCGGGTCGAGACCCTTCTTCTTCAGAAGAGTCTCGACTCGAAACGTCACCCATTCCTTCCCTCCAGAGATGCTGCCTGTTTAGCCGAATTAGATCGATAAATAGACAATAGGTGCAGGAGTAGGCCATTCAGCCCTTCAAGTCAGCAACGCCATTCAATGTGATCATGGCTGATCATCCACAATCAGTACCCCGTTCCTGCCTTCTCCCCATACCCCTTGATTCAGCTAGCCCTAAGAGCTCTAACTCCAGATTTTTCCGTCTATCTTGGGCCTATTTCCATGCTGTTTCTCTAAACTGAACTAAACCAAATTGATCTAAACTGAACTAAAGTGAACTAAACTAAACATGCAGGTTTGTAGGTTATTCGGCTTCTGTAAATTGTCCCTAATGTGCAGGATAAAAGTAGTGTGAATGGGTGATTGCTGGCCAGTGTAGATTTGGTGGGCCGAAGGGCCTGTTTCCATGCTGTATCTCTAAACTAAACGGTGGCACAGCGGTAGAGTTGCTTCCTTCCTGTGCTTGCAGTGCCGGAGACCTGGGTTCAATCCCGACTATGGGTGCACGGAGTTTGTACGTTCTCCCCGTGACCTGCGTGAGTTTTCTCTGGGATCTTCGGTTTCCTCCCACACTCCAAAGACGTACGGGGTATGTAGGTAAATTGGCTTGGAAAATGTAAACATTTTGAAATCTAAAAATGATCCCTAGTGTGTGTAGGATAGTGTTAATTTGCAGGGATCGCTGGTTGGCGTGGACCCGATGGACCGAAGGGCCTGTTTCCATGCTGTGTCTCTAAACTAAACTAAACTATACTAAACTTAACATGCAGGCTTTTGTAAATTGTGTCATATAGAATTAGTGTGAACAGGTGATCGCTGGTCGGTGATTTTCGAAACTATAAACTGAACTAAACACAGACTATGTCTGGGTCAGGACCCTTCTTCTGGACTGGATGGGTATGAGTGTCAGTCTGCATATGTCAAACTTTGAGATAAGTTGTGTAAGTGGTGATGTAATTGAAGAAGAATGGTGAATGGTGGATATCGGATGACAGGAAAAACTTTTCGAAAGTGACAACGCAGTTTTACTGCATGTGGACTGGCAGATTGAACCTCAGTTAATAGCTTATCCAGGCGACAGACCATCTGCTAGAGCAGCACATGGTCAGAACTGGGCTCTCGTGTAGTGCTGCATTATTATTCCTGATTTGGGATTTGAGCCAGTAATCGCCTGCCTCTGGTGGATGTATCACGACTGAGCCAAGCTGAGCTCTTAGTTTCTGGCAAGGACTATATATTCTCCAGAGTCACATCGCTTCACACAGCAGCTAGCTTGCACCTTGAGTACAATTGCTGATGGGGCCAACAGGAACACTTTTCCTCTTCGCCCACGATTAACTAGCCAGCACTTTTCGACATCCATCCCAACTAATGTCTTTGTTGATGCCCCTAAACCTGGATTGGATCCAGATACTAGTGGTGAAGAGCATATATTTAAGCAACACTAAACACATGGTTTTTTGCAACATTATTTTTGAAGTGAAACAAAGAATTTGCAACGATGAAGAGGCAGGTGGTGATAAAAGATGAGAGAGCGACAGTTTATAGCAATAAATACATTAAAAACAAAGTCAGTGCTGGAAAGATTGCAGTTGAAGTGGCCCAGACTGTAGAGCGATCTCAGAACTGGGGTGAGGGAATTTAAAAGCAAAGCAAGCATAAAATTAACATTAAAAGAGCTGTCACTGTCATTTTTTCATAATCCATACCTGACATAGAAGCAAATGAAAGGACAAATCAGTTTATGTTAAGGAAATATTAAAAATATGTTTTTACAAATGCTTCGAACCATTGAAATGCACTACACAGAACAAGGCTATTAAGCCTCTTGAGTCTGTGTCATTTCTTTGAAAATGTTGGACAACAAACACCTTATAGCCTAGAATACATTTCTTTTTAAGGATATATCCAATTCCCTTTTGGAATTTAAACCTATCCTAAGTGGCTTTTCAGGCAGTGAACGAATTTGCTGCTCAATACTTCTCATCTGTTCACTCCTAGCTTTAATAGATCAGAGAACATAGAATAGCAGAGCTCAGAAACAGGACCTTTGGCCCAAGATAGTTTAGTTTATTGTCACGTGTACTGAGGTACGGCGAAAAGCTTTTGTTGCGTTGCTAAATAGGCAGCAGAAAGACAATATATGATTATTATCTATCCATTTACAGATACATGATAAGGGAAAAAGTTTCGTGCAAGGTAAAGCCAGCAAAGTCTGATCAAGGATCGTCCGAAGATAGACAAAAATGCTGGAGAAAGTCAGCGGGTGAGGCAGCATCTATGGAGCGAAGGAATAGATGACGTTTCGGGTCCCGACCTGAAACGTCACCTATTCCTTCGCTCCATAGATGCTGCCTCACCCGCTGAGTTTCTCCAGCATTTTTGTCTATCTTCGATTTTTCCAGCATCTGCAGTTCTTTCTTAACCAAAAGATAGACTGAGGGTCTCCAAAGAGGTAGATAGTAGTTCAACACTTCTCTCTGGCTGTGGTAGGATGATTCAGTTGCTTGATAACAGCTGGGAAGAAACTGTCCCTGAATCTGGAGGTGTGCGTTTTCACACTTCTGTACCTTTTGCCTGATGGGAGAGGGGAGGAGAGGGAGTGGCCAGGGTGCGACTCATCCTTGATTATGCTGCTGGCCTTGCCGAGGCAGCGTGAGGTGTCAATGGAGTCAATAGTGCAATAGAATAGAAGTCTGTGCCAAACAAGGTGGCAAATTAAAATAATCTCTTCTGCCTATACATGATTCATGTCACTCCATGCCCTGCATATTCGAGTGCTTATTCAAATGCCTCTATCATATCTGCTTCCTCCACTTCCCCTGACAGCACAATCCAGGCACCCGCCATTCACCACTTAAAAAATACCTTCTCTGCAACTCTCTCTGTGTCCCACCTTTAGTCTTTGCTAATGAGGCTTGATTACTGGTTCCTGGTTAGTAGTCATTGTTCCATTGGAATGAGGGGTGAAGAGCCAAGAGCCTAGATAGTTTGACGTCATGTGTACCAAAGAGGAACAATGGCATTCATACTTGCAGCAGGTCTGTAAACAGAGCATTCATAGAGTCATGGAGTGATACAGCATGGAAACAGGCCCTTCGGCCCAACTTGCCCCATGTCCCATCTACCCTAGTCCCACCTGCCCGCAATTTTCCCATATCTAAACCTGTTTTATCCATGTGCCTGTCTAATTGTTTCTTAAACATGGTGATAGTCCCTGCCTCAACTACATTCTCCGGCAGCTCGTTCCAGACACCCGCCACCCTTTGAGTGATAAAGTTGCCCCTCAGATTCCTGTTAAATCCTTCCTCCTTCACCTTAAGCCTATGTCCTCTGGTTCTTGAATCCCCTAATCTGGGAATCCCCAGCTCTGTGCATCTACCCGATCTAGTCCCCTCATGATTTTATACACCTCTATAAGATCACTCCTCATCCTCCTGCACTACAGGGAATAGAGTCGTAGCCTGCTCAGCCTCTCCCAATAGCTCAGGCCCTCGAGTCCTGGCAACATCCTCATAAAGACTCATTCAGTAGATAAAATAATAACACAAGACAAAAATCAAAAAATATATATATTTTGTTTAATTGCTTATTTATCAAAATATTTCCAGATTTTCCGCTGCACTATTAAATGTCTCCAAAGCCTTTACTCTGACGAGACCAACGCCAGGGTTTCGAGAAACTGCAAGGAACTGAACTCATCAATGTTACTTGTCCATGTCATCTTCATTGACTGCTTCCAGGGCCATGACATCTTTCCTGCAGTTGTTCATGGATTCCTATCACTTTCTTCCTCATGCCTGGCTATTTTTCCTTTTATGTTGGGTTAACTGGAGTGCAGCATTATTAGTATTCTGGTAAATTATGCAAGTTTTCTATAAACCTTCTTCCCACTACCTCCTTCTCATTTGACGGGGATTGATGGTGATCACCAATGTAATGGCTCCTCTGCTGTCTCTTCATCATTTCTCAAATGGGTTTGGTGCTGCAAATAGGATAGTCACGTTAAAAAAGGGTGCAGTGACTGCAATGTCAAATTAACGTAAAAACTCATTCAGCCTGATCATTTACATGATTATTCCATCCCGCCAGTGAAAAATGCACTGGTCTGTTGATTATGAGCTCGTCAGCAGCATCAGTCTTTGTGGGGTCAGCATCAGTTGAATCTAGATTGAATTTTACAAAGCATTCACATCTGTGTCTCCCATCGGTAAAACACAATGATGTTTCCACAACGATGGGCATGTAGCTGTGAATGCATCTTCGTGAAGACTCCATTGCAGAGCATGGAAGAGAATAGGGCTCATATTTCCTCGACTGCAAGGAAGGTTTTTGTGGAGGATGGGAAAGTGAGGAGGGGTTTAATTTAGTTTACAGATACGGCGCGGAAACAGGCCCTTCGGCCCACCGTTTCCGTTCCGACCAGCGATCCCCGCACATTAACACTATCCCACGCACACTAGGGACAATTTACATTTTATCCCAAGCCAATTAGCCTATACGTCTTTGGAGTGTGGGAGGAAACCAAAGATCTCGGATAAGATCCACACAGTCACAGCAAGAACGTACAAACTCCATACAGGCAGCACCCGTAGTCGGGATCGAACCCGGGTCTTTGCAAGCGCTGTAAGGCAGCAGCTCTACCGCTGCGCCACCGTGGCTACCACTATGGTCTATCCAGGGATGACATCAGGCTCTTCGTAATTAGAAGGAAAACAAAAACGAGTGAAGATAAAACTCTGGAGATGTCAGATTAGTTTATGGTCATGGAACCAGGGTGCATTGAAATTCCTTGTGCATATGAAGTGAACAGTATCTGTGGTAATGCATAAATCCAAACCATCAAAGTGAGGATAGGCACAAAAAACTGGATTAGCTCAGAGACCCTTCTTCAGACCGAGAGTCAGGGTAAAGGGAAACGAGAGATATAGGCGGTGATAATAGAGAGATATACAGCAGAACAAATGAGTGAAAGATAAGCTGATGCATATGCTGCCCGACAAAAAAGATTCTTCTCATCAAAGTGAGGAATTAAGTGGGAATTAGTCAAATGGTATTCATCTTGAAGACACAAGGAATTGCAGATGCTGGAATCCTGCATAAAACACAGTGCTGGAGTAACTTCATGGGCATGCTGCATTTCTGGAGGTGATGATTTGGGTCAGGTCTCTACTTCAGATTGACTGTAGTAGGGGGAGAAAGGAGGAAAAAAGGTGGGGATGGGACCAAGCCCCTCCTGCTTTCATATAAAGCCTTTGTTCACCCATCTGCCTATGAAGGCCCTCCTCACCTGTATCTGCCTATCATTTGTGTAGGATGGAACTGCAGATGCTGGTTTACACCGAAGACAGACACACAATGCTGGAGTAACTCAGCGGGACAGGCATCATCTCTGGATAGAACGAATGGGTGACATTCTAGGTCGAGACCCTTCTTCAGAGTGAAGAAGGATCTTGACCCAAAACGTCACCCATTCCTTCTATTCAGAGATTCTGCCTGTCCGGCTGAGTTACTCCAGCGTTTTGTGTCCTTATAACACTTGCCAGGCTTTGCCCCACCTCCATCTGTTACCCAGCTTACTCCTCCTCAATGGCAAAAGTATTAAGGGTCACGATTCAAAGCATCACCTGTCCATGTCCTCCAGAGATTTTACCAGGCCCGCTGAGTTATTCCAGCACTTTGTGTTATCATTATAGAGGCAGAAATGGATGTAAATAGGCCCTTCTGCCCAACATGCCCATGCCAACCAAAATACCCCATCTCAGCTAGTCCCATTTGCCCTCATTTGACTGATATCCCTCTAAACATTTGATATGCATGCAACTGTCCAAGTGCCTTGTAAATGCTCATAGGTAGATAAAAATGCTGGAGAAACTCAGCGGGTGAGGCAGCATCTATGGAGAGAAGGAGTAGGTGACGTTTTGGGTCCAGACCCTTCTTCAGACTAATGCTCATAGTACCTGCCTCAAGGACATCCTCTTGATTAGTACAGGTGTCAGGGGTTATGGGGAGAATGCAGGTGATTGGGGTTCGGAAGGAGAGATAGATCCGCCATGATCGAATTGCGGAATGGACGATAGGCCAAATGGCCTCATTCTACTCCTATCCCTTATGACCTTATGATCTCCATCAGCGTGTTCCATTTATCAACCACCCATGTTCTTGTCATTTACGTTGCTGGATGATCAGACTTTTCCCACAAACACCGTTCTGTGGGGGTCGGTGTCGAACCCGGGTCTCTGGCGCTGAAAGGGCTGTAAGGCAGCAATTCTATTGCTGAGCCATCATTTCTGATATTTTTCTCTTATCCTCTTATCTTCCATCCAGATTGTTGCTCAAACATTCCCAGTGCATATGCAGAAGAAACTTTTCTCTAACCCGTCCCATCAAACACTCCCATCAAACACTCCCATCCAACACACCCACTACAGATATTACGTGAGCTCCAGATGGAAAGAAACCTTCCCGTAGAATGTATCATCTGCTCCATACTCAGTGGTGCAGCAGTAGAGTTGCTGCATTACGGCGACAGGGACCTGGATCCGAACCTGACTACAGGTACTGTATGTACGGAGTTTGTATGTTCTCCCATGACTGCGTGTGTTTTCCCCAGTTACTCCGGTTTCCTCCCACACTCCTTAAGGGCCTGTCCCACGGGCGCCATTTGCGCGTAATTTACGTGTCATCATTTACGTGTCACAATGCACGACGCGCGCGTTGTGATGCATGCATGGTGCGCATTATGCGCGCATGGTACGTGGTGACATAGGCAGTGAAGCACGGTCGTGCGCGGCGCCCCATGATTTCGGAATGTACAAAATCTTTGCGCGGCATTTGCGTGACGCGTAAATGACGCTCAAGTGGGACAGGTCCTTTGGATATGCAGGTTTGTAGGTTAATTGGCTTTGGTAAAAACTGTCCCCAGTGTGGAGGATAGTGCGAGTGTACTTGGATCGCTGGTCGTGTGGACTTGGTGGGTCGAAGTGCCTGTTTCTGAGCTGTATCTCAAAACTAAACTAAACTAAACTAATATCTCCTGTGATTTGTGGGTGCAGAAACCAGAAACAGAGATAAAACAGTGGGAAAAACCACTTGCCCAGTAGTTTAATTTTGTTTAGTTTAGTTTTGAGATATAACGAGGAACCAGTGATCCCCATACACGCACTAGGAACAATTTACAATTTTTACCAATCCAATTAACCTACAAGCTTGCACGTCTTTGCAGTGTGGGAGAAAACCTGAGCACCGGGTGAAAACCCACGCAGATCAGGGGGAGAACGTACAAACTCCGTACAGACAGCATCCGTAGTCAGGATTGAACCGGCGTTTCTTGTGCTGTAAGGCACTGTTCCGCCCAGTAAATAAGGTGTAGTTTAAATTTCCACACTGTATCTCTAACTAAACTGACCATGCAGAGCAGTAACTCCACATGTTAGATCCTGACCAGATCTCCCCGCAATCTGTTCCATTGAGCACTGCCAGGCAAGGTGCAATACAAGGTAGATATGGAGTAAACCTCTATGAGATGGTTACGAAACGATACCATACAATAAAACTTTATTCATCCCGGAGGGAAATTGGTCTACCGACAGTCACAACACACAAGGTACACAAAAACATGAAATTAAAAGTGAAACGGAAAATAAAATTCAAGGGACTGTTGTCTGGCTGCCGTGTGCCCAGCACCTTTACTGGAACAAACAAACAAACAAACACAGACTTCTCCTTTGGGCAGAGGATTCTAATCTAGACTATACCCCACCCCCCCCCCTTCCCAGCACTATGTCCCCCTTTGTTCTCCCGCCATCCCTCACAGTGTTCCCATTGTTCATGACGCGGTCCCCCCATTATCTTCCCGCCCCCTCACGCACATCGACCCCACTTGCACAGAGGCTCACGTTGCCGCTGAGGCCCACACTGCCGCCACCGAGCCTACCGCTGCCGAGGCTCCCATCACCGCCACCGCTGAGGCTCTTTCGGCACAGACAAGCCTTGCCGGCCGGCTTCACCGCAGCCCCCGGGGCGAGTCAGCCCTACCGGGGTGCGTTCTAGCCTTCGTTCTGGTCAGTGGCGGCATGGTTGTTCGGCAGGTAGATTGGGCCCACACGGCTCCCAGGGACACTCCCGTGAAGCATTTCAGTACAATTTGGGTTTGACAGACTGATGTGAATCGCAAACACCTCCGTCTTTCACGACACATAGTTTTACAAGCCACTGCCACCTTAACCAGGGACTCAAAGTACCAACAGGTTTTGAGGTGAGATGAATTGTAGAGGTGAAATGTTGTGGTAATGGCACAGATGTCTCGTTTGAAAATATCGCTAAATTTGTTATTCTGAATCATCGAGGCTCACAATATCAGCTATTATTTTAATATACAGAAATGTGAATGAAATGGCTGGAACAGAACTATATGCTTCAGGGCATCTTCCTATAGTTGGCAAGAGTGCAAGCGATCTCACAGCCAATATAACTCGCCATTCTAATCACATAAAATGTTTACAAAATATTTGCCAAGCACCTTTGACCTCTGCTATATTATTCCCCCACCAGCAAATGGCAAAAGGTAATTATTTGCTTTTAATTTCAAATAAACATCGAGACCACATAATGGGTGGCGATTAATGCATTTATCCTCTGAATGAATTATGTATGTTTCTCTGTTCCGTAGCAAGACCCATACACTGTGATATTTTAAAGCTGTTGTTATTTTGGCCTTTTTCACTTCTTTGCACAACGTAACATTTTTCTTTTGGATCAATGGAGCCTATATTGGGTTTCAATATGATCCATCAGTCAGTCTTATTACCTCAAGTCTTTAAGTTTGTTTTCAAATATTTTTCTTTACCTGTTTTAAAAGTTATTTTAGATTCTGTTCTCACCGCCAGCACCAGGAATCTCCAAGGTAGGGAAAATGTCATCTAATCCTTCTCTTTATTCCCTTGAAATGAATTGTAAAGGCCAGTATTACAGTATTGATACAATTCATTACTTCAATCAATTGATCAGATAAGTTAACGTTCTAATTTTCTTGCAAAAATAACCCTAGTTTCTCGAGATCTAGGTCTCCTTACAGCTATTCGGAGTACATGAGAGATCGATAATCTGATTGAATAATGCCAGGGCAACAATCTTGAGAATGAGAGAATGAGAATGTTAGCAAGATCCAGATGTGTAGGAAGGAACGGCAGTTGCTGGTGTACACCAAAGATAAACACAAAATGATGGTGACACTCAGCGGGCCAGGCAGCATCTCTGGAGAGAAGGAATGGGAGACGTTTCGGGATGAGACCCTTCTTCAGATCTGAGTGTTCACTTCAGGAAGGGAAAGCTGAGGATCCAGGAACCCGTTTTCTTTGATAGCACGGTGGTGGAGAGAATCAACAGCTTCAAGTCCCTGGGCCTGGATATCTTTGAAGATCTGTCTTGGGCACAACACATTGACGCAATCGTAAAGAATGTTCATCAATTCCTCCACTACCTCCAGAACTTTTACAGGTACACCCTAACGAATATACTGATTGGTTGCATCACAGCCTGGTTTAGGAACCTAAATGCCTATTAGTGAAGGAGGCTGCAGAAAGTGGTGAATCTTACCCAGTCCATCATGGAAACTGATCTCCCACCATTGAAGGGAGCTACAAGAATTCCTATCTCAAGGAGACAGCTAACACCATCTAAGATTCACGAAAGACATGCTCTCATCTTGTTGCTCCCATCTTGAAGAAGGTCCAGAGTCTGAGGACCATGACCACCAGGTTCTTGCTGTCAACTATCAAGCTCTTGAATCACCTCGCACAACCCGAACTATGTTGTGTTGTTGTTCGTCCTTCGTAGTCGAAGAAGACCATGACTTCAATGTTTTTGTTTGTGGGTCCGGAGGTGACGGGTGAGACTGATATCCTGGAAGGCTCGCCCACATATGGGACACAGTTGGGTGGGCATTGCAGTAGAAGTTGAAGTTGCTCGAGCCTTGCGCGCATTGCGATTCCTCTGAGCTTCTGCGGTCCGTTTCTTCTCAGCTGCACGAGCTCCTGTGGTGATGTTGCTTCGACCAGTTGGGTGGTACGGGTCCTGAAGTCATGACGTGCGCTTGACTTGGATTAAAGTGAGGGAGAGTTGCACAAATCATCAGCTTCACTCTCTATTCCCGGCCTATCTGGATCCAGTGGCAAGACATAGTCAAGATGCCTGGATAGGTCAGGATGCAGTGGATGGCCACCAGTGTTCTGCGTAAACATTGTGCCCTAATTGCGCTCCATGACGCTTTGCTGAGTCCATCTTCCTACCCGTTGGATGCCAAATGGTGGTCTCCTCCGCGTAGTCCGCCATGATCCAGTCTTCACCTTTCCTGAATAAGGGAATAGCCACAAGGCAGTGGAGGTTTTCATTTGGTGTTTTCCTTCACCCCTCCAGGCTGCTATATGGAGGATGCCTGTGCGTGACTGTGTTTAACGTGGGGAGACTGGTGCCCACGGTCCTTGACAGATCTGGGTCAAGATCCAGTGGCATGGAGTCCAAGACGACCGGAGACCATTTTCTGTTGCAGCCTTCATCCGTCTTCCCAGCCGTTGTGACGCTCCACTAAGGTCAGCCATCGTCCTCCGCCTGTTCCACCGTTGAGGTCTTGTATTGCTCTTTGTCAGAGACCTCCCCCTCGACCTTACCGCCATGAGTGGCCCTACCAGGAGCATAGCTCCAGATGGCATCGCTCTCAGGATCTCAGGTCCACCAAGCTTCCCCACCACGACAAGGTGACAATCCACGGAGAAGGATCCTACCTCAGCAACAATCTACCAAAGTGCAGGAGTAACTCAATAGGCCAAGCAGCATCTTTGATGATAAGGAATGGGTAACATTTCAGGGGTGAAC
The DNA here is from genome assembly GCF_010909765.2 of Amblyraja radiata. Lineage (NCBI taxonomy): Eukaryota > Metazoa > Chordata > Chondrichthyes > Rajiformes > Rajidae > Amblyraja > Amblyraja radiata. The sequence goes on from NC_045988.1 coordinate 24,017,015, forward strand.
CTTTCTTCAATTCCTGATTTGAAACGTCACCCATCCTTTTTCACCAGAGATGCTGCCTGACCCGCTGAGTTACTCCAGCAGCTTGTGCCTGCAGTTCCTTGTTTCTACTATGAACCATCTCAGTAGCACTAGCTAACGTCTGATTACCTCGTATTAGTGATAGTTTATAGAACATTATATATTTATCTGCTGTGTTGCTATTTTCAAGGGTATGTTGTTACAATTACAGCTAACTCAGTGTAATTAGATCCTCAGTGCCAGAAATGTTGGCCAGGAAGACAATGCTGACACTGGTCTGCTTATCCTGCCAGTGGCTTGTGATTATTTTACGGAGATAGCTTTGATGATATTCCTTTAGTGCTTTGAGTTATCTGATGAAAGTAAGCATGCAGGTACAGCTGGCAGTGAAAAAAGTGAATGGCATGTGGGCCTTTATAACAAGAGGAGTTAGTATAGGAGCAAAGAGGTCCTTCTGCAGTTGTACAGGGCACTAGTGAGACCACACTTTGAGTATTGTGTGCAGTTTTGGTCCCCTAATTTGAGGAAGGACATTCTTGCAATTGAGGGAGTGCAGCGTAGGTTTACCAGATTAATTCCCGGAATGGCGGGACTGTCATATGTTGAGAGAATGGAGCAGCTGTGCTTGTATACTCTGGAGTTTAGAAGGATGAGAGGGTATCTTATTGAAACGTATAAGATTATTAAGGTTTTGGACACGCTAGAGGCAGGAAACATGTTCCCGATGTTGGGGGAGTCCAGAACCAGGGGCCACAGTTTAAGAATAAGGGGTAAGCCATTTAGAACGGAGACGAGGAAACACCTTTTCTCACAGAGAGTTGTGAGTATGTGGAATTCTCTGCCTCAGAGGGCAATGGAGGTGGGTTCTCTGGATACTTTTAAGAGAGAACTAGATAGGGCTCTTAAAGATAGCGGAGTCAGGAGATAATGGGGAGAAGGCAGGAACGGGGTACTGATTGGGGATGATCAACCATGATCACATTGAATGGCGGTGCTGGTTCGAAGGGCCAAATGGCATACTCCTGCACCTATTGTCTATTGTCTATTGTCTATTGTCTATGTTGGTAATTCAGCTTTCAGAAGGGCACAGGGGATTAGCTTCACTGCTTGACTGTTTGTGAAATTGGTGCGTGCGGAGTTTGAGATCTCAAACTTCAAATGTTCTTCTCGAATGGCCAAAAGGTTGTGTTGCTGCACCAGATTCAATGTACAGACTGACCTTGACCTTCGGCACAAAGCCATTGAATCTCCTGTGTCTCCTTATCCATATCCTTGGCGTAATATTATCATGACCCATTGAATGTATTTAGATATCTGGTGGATTTCTTGTCCTCTTTGGAAAATCATTCCAACACTAAGGGACAGAAAACGCTAGTGGGAGTTGTGTACAGGCCACCTAACAATAGTAGTGGAGTTGGGGATGGCATCAAACAGGAAATTAGAAATGCGTGCAACAAAGGTAAAACAGTTATAATGGGTGACTTCAATCTACATATAGATTGGGTGAATCAAATTGGCAAGGGTGCTCAGGAAGAGGGTTTCTTGGAATGTATGCGGGATAGTTTTCTAAACCAACATGTAGAGGAACCAACGAGAGAGCAGGCTATTCTAGACTGTGTATTGAGTAATGAGGAAGGGTTAGTTAGCAGTCTTGCTGTGCGTGGCCCCTTGGGCAAGAGTGACCATAATATGGTTGAGTTCTTCATTAGGATGGAGAGTGACATTGTTAATTCAGAAACAAGGGTCCTGAACTTAAAGAAAGATAACTTTGAAGGTATGACACGTGAATTGGCCAAGATAGACTGGCAATTGATTCTTAAAGGGTTGATGGTGGATATGCAATGGAAGGCATTTAAAGACTGCATGGATGAGCTACAACAATTGTTCATCCCAGTTTGGCAAAATAATAAATCAGGGAAGGTAGTGCATCCATGGATAACAAGGGAAATCAGGGATAGTATCAAAACAAAAGATGAAGCATACAAATTAGCCAGAAAAAGCAGCCTACCAGAGAACTGGGAGAAATTCAGTCCAGCAGAGGAGGACAAAGGGCTTAATTAGGAAAGAGAAAATAGATTATGAAAGAAAACTGGCAGGGAACATAAAAACTGACTGCAAAAGTTTTTATAGATATGTGAAGAGGAAAGTAGACTATTATCTGAATGGTGGCCGATTAGGAAAAGGGGAGATGCAACGAGACCTGGGTGTCATGGTACACCAGTCATTAAAAGTAGGCATGCAGGTGCAGCAGGCAGTGAAGAAAGCAAATGGTATTTTAGCATTCATAGCAAAAGGATTTGTGTATAGGAGCAAGGAGGTTCTACTGCAGTTGTACAGGGTCTTGGTGAGACCACACCTGGAGTATTGCGTACAGTTTTGGTCTCCTAATCTGAGGAAAGACAGTTGGATGATCAGCCATAATCATATTGAATGGCGGTGCAGGCTCGAAGGGCCGAATGGCCTACTCCTGCACCTATTTTCTATGTTTCTATGTTTCTATTCTTGCCATAGAGGGAGTACTGAGAAGGTTCACCAGACTGATTCCTGGGATGTCTGGACTTTCATATGAAGAAAGACTGGATAGACTCGGCTTGTACTCGCTAGAATTTAGAAGATTGAGGGGGGATCTTATAGAAACTTACAAAATTCTTAAGGGGTTGGTCAGGCTAGATGCAGGAAGATTGTTCCCGATGTTGGGGAAGTCCAGAACAAGGGGTCACAGTTTAAGGATAAGGGGGAAATCTTTTAGGACCGAGATGAGGAAAACATTTTCCACACAGAGAGTGGTGAATCTCTGGAATTCTCTGCCACATAAGGTAGTTGAGGCCAGTTCATTGGCTATATTTAAGAGGGAGTTAGATGTGGCCCTTGTGGTTAAAGGGATCAGAGGGTATGGAAAGAAGGCAGGTACAGGATACTGAGTTGGATGATCAGCCATGATCATATTGAATGGCGGTGCAGGCTCGAAGGGCCGAATGGCCTACTCCTGCACCTATTTTCTATGTTTCTATGTTTCTATGTTTCTATGTAACTCATATATGAGGACCAGAGCTACATTGGGAAATCCCTGTATGGATAGAGAGTCATCGAGCTATACAACATGGAAATAGGCAATTCGGCCCAACTTGTCCATGCCGACCAAGTCCCATTTGCCTGCACCTGACCGCTACCTCACTAAACCTTTGCTGAGCAACCTAGAACAATACAGAACACTGTATCTGTGCCGAATATGATGCCCAGTTAAACTAATCTCTATCAGTTACATCCAAATCCCTCCATTCCCTTCATGTCCTATCTAAAAACTTCTTAAATGCCACTATCATATCCTCCTCCACTACCACCCCTGGCAGTGTTCCAGGCACCCACCATAGAGTCATACAGTGTGGAAACAGGCCATTCGGCCCAATATGCACACACCGGCCAACTTGTCCCAGTTAGACTAGTCCCACCACTCTGCAAATATTTTTTAAAAGATGGGTGATGAAGAAACCCTTCTTCAAACGTAGGTGATGTTTCGGGTCGAGATTCTTCTTCAGAGCGAAGCATTTTCCCAAGCCTTCCCCAGTAAATGGAAGCCAAGTTGTAGGATGAAAGGGGGAATATTTATAAGGGATTAGAGGGACAACTTTTACTCCCAGTGGCTGCTATGTATGAGGAACGAGCAACCAGGGAAGTGGTAGAGGCGAGTACAAAAATTAAATTTAAAAGATGGAACACACTGTCAAGGGTGGTGGTGGAGAAAGATGTGATAGTGGCATTTAAGAGGGTTTTAGATAGGATATGAAGGGGATGGAGGGATATGAATGCAGGCAGAGGAGATTCGGCACAGAACCAACCTGGGTTCTGGGCTGGGCATGAGGTGGACAAAACAGCCACACATTTAGTAGTGGGCAGAAAAGGCAATTCACAATACCACACCAAAAACACCGTCTCAACCAAAATTAGGCATCCCTTCCCCACCCAAGTCACACCAACTTCTCGTTCTCTCCTAGCAAGCAGCTGACAATGGCCTATTTCCTTCGTCCGTTTTAATTAATTTGTTCTACATCTACTACATCACCGTCCATATCTCTCGTTTCCCTTTCCCCTGGTTCTAGTCTGAAGAAGGTTCTCGACCCCAAACGTCACCCATTCCTTCCCTTCAGAGATGCTGTCTGTCCTGCTGAGTTACTATGGCATTTTGTGTCTATCCCAGGTTATTACATCCCTCTGTGATGCCCCTGACAAATCTTTTGATAAAATATCTTCTTCTCTGACTTGCCATTCTTTGTGATCTATTTTGAGATATGATTCAATGTTAAAACCATTGTGGGATTGCACAGCATTGTAAAGTAGCAACAGAAAAGGCCTCTCAGATAATATTGTAAGAATAAATCTCTCCTGGAAAGAAAGCCTTCATTATATTATGTCACCGCTGCAGCTGAATTCCACAAATTGTTGTATCCTATTTAGTTACCGTATTTCCCGGCAATGAAGACGCTATTTTTTACCCTAAAATAAGGCCTGAAAATTTACCTGCGTCATGGAGGCCGAAGGCTAGATTGTTAGCCAAGAAAGATAAACTTGGCTCTCCCCCAGTACAGCATCATCAAGAACGATGTTGCTGTACTGAGGGATAGCCAAGTCTCTCCCTCATTGCTGACAGCTGATTTAAAAGGACAGCGCCGCTAGTGGGGTGTGGAGAGTTCCTTACACAGTGTGTGGGGTGTCTGGCCCGGCGCGGCACAAATTAGAAAACTTGGCTGGGCCGCCAGAGGTAAAGTGGTGGGGAGGGGGTCGGGATCATGCCAGCAACTCGCTCAATAGCTCGGCTGGCTGCGAGCGGCCACCAGGACCGGATAGCGGAACCGGCCGCCACCTCAGCGCCTTCTGCCAGTCCGCCCGCCAGCCAGCCACGGTGTCCTTCGGCACAGGCGCAACCGGTGGAAGTGGTGTTTGGCGGGTAGCTACTGGGGATGCATCTTCATTGCCGGGAAATGCGGTAAGTTTAATTTAATTTAGAGATACAGTTTGGAAATAGGCCCTTCGGCCCACTGAGTCCGCGTCAAGCAGCGATCCTCGCACATTAACACTATCCTACACGTACTAGGGACAATTTTATAATTATACCAAGCCAGTTATCTGCAAACCTGTGTATCTTTGGAGTGTGGGAGGAAACCGGAGATTTTGGAGAAAACCCACGCAGGTCACGGGGAGAACATACAAACTCCGTACAGACAGCACCCATAGTGAGGATCGAACCCGGGTCTCCGGCGCTGTAAGCGCTGTTAGGCAGCAACTCGACCGCTGTGCCACCCAAGGAGGGTGGGCATTGTGGGAGTAAACTCTCTCTCGAAGATGCTATGGTGCCTTCTATTCTTCAATTCATTCCTAAGACTCAGTGATCATTGCTGCACTTTGCAGTATACTTTGGATTATTTTCCCCTGAATAAACGTTCCATTTATCTGGAAAATGTTTTTAGTCACAGCTGAGAGGAAATTAGCGTAAATTCTTTTTTCACTTCCCACTCCTGCCGTGGAATTTCTTCGGGGTGTGGAGGTGAAGCATCAACTCGTCATGTTCAAACTTGGCAACACCATTTGTCACCCTGACCTCCAACACCTGAAGCCCCAGTCTGTTCCTGTCTTCAAAGATGTGCTCCCTGTGTAGCCATTTGATGCTTTAATCCATCGCAATCTTCTTTTCTGCCTGCATAAACCCTGAGCCCTCGCCACAAATTCCCTCCTAGTCCTTGTATTTTTTATGTTGGCTTTGAAAGTTTTTGAAGCAGATGCACACAAATCGCATTAGAGCAATTCAATCAACATGATAATTAAATCATTTTTGCGCTAAAATAGATTGAATGATTTGAGCGAGTCAATGTAAATAATGTCGCAAAATGAGCAATTTGTTGCTCTAAAAATTCATTTTAGATCTTTTGATTTAAGTGCTTTCGAGCTGGAAGTTGTCTGATACGTCGGTTAATGGCCCTTTATTTATTTGCCTTCTCCAACTGCCTTTGACTCAGATATTCATACCAGTTATTGGTGAAATATTACTACTCAGGAAAGAGTTGCAAAGGATGGTACACTTGGAATGAATAATTCAAATAAAATTGAACCAGGATTTCTGTCAGTTCTGATGTGCAGTCTGACGCTTCTCACTTTGTCTGAAGCCCAATTATGGCCAGTTTGGATAGCCGTCAAATAGACACTGTCATATTAACCTTGAGTTTAGCTTAGTTTGTTTTAGTTTGGTGATACAGCATGGAAACAGGCCCTTCAACCCATCAATTGCACATCAAGGTTCAAAAGTCAAGAGCGTTTTATTGTCATATGTCCCGAACATCGACCATTATCACACTAGTTCAGTGTTATACCACTTTCCCATCCACTCCCATCCACTCCCTACACACAAGGAACAATTGACAAATGTCAATTAACCTTCTAACCCGCACGTCTTTGGGATGTGGGAGGAAACCACAACCAGTTTGAGGAAGGGTCCTGAGCCGAAACATCACATACTCATGTTCTCCAAGGATGTTGCCTGACCCGATGAGTTACTTCAGCACTTTGTGTCATCTTCACACCTAGTGTGTGAAGAGGGTTTGAGATATGAATTAATGAATGAATTAATTCTGTCTCTGTGGAACACCCAGCATCTTATGTTTTGCTGTAGCCACCTTATCTATGGGCCCATCCTGTTACGATGCTGGTCAGTAGTGAACCGCCCTCCCGCCCACACCCGCACCCATTACATCTCCCAGCCTCCATGGATGTTCATAATGGGGGATCAAGGATCATTGGTTTGATGTATTTCTTTTACTATTCTAATATTCAATCTGTGAATGCTTTATTGTTCATTGTCAAGTGTTCTACTGACATGATTTAGAGCGGTACACTGGCGCCGCAGTACAGATGCCACCAGACCCACCTAGTTCGTCCAGTAAACTCACAGGGAGAACGTACAAACTCCGTACCGACAGCACCCCTAATTAGGATCGAACTTAGGTCTTTGGTGCTGTAACTTTAACACTGCATCAACATGCTGCCCCAATAATTAGTTCTGAGAATCAATAGGTGAGAGGATTTACCCTTGGGAGGTGCAGCCGAAACCCAAACTGTGTGTGGCTCAAAGCCACAGGACAAGAGAACATAAATGAATGGGAAATCTACAGGTAAAGGCAAGAGCGGAACTCGCTATCAAAACATGGGGGGGACGTGTCCCCTCTGGCCCCCCCGGGTTTTCCGCCCCTGGGTAAAGGAGCAGGAAGGCCGTTCTACAGTTGTGATTCTAGGCCAGTACATTGTCTCTCTGGTGCTAGGGTTAATAATATCACTGAGTGGCTGCACAGTATAATGGAGGATAAGGGTGAGCAGCACATAGGTACCAATGGCAGGAGTGTAGGATGTTGTAAACAAGGCGAGGGCATTAAACCTGATCATGAAATGAGACAAGTCACTTTATGATGCCCATTATCTTTGCTCATAATTCCACCATCTGCAGTTTTCTTTGTCTCCAAACACCTATAATATTGTGGTCAATGTTTCCTAGATGTTCACCCACCCTTTTACCCCAGCTCATTCTTCAGAAGCAAGCCCAGAATGTAACATTCTTCATTCAGCCTGATATATGCTGTTTTCTCCGTTCTCCGGAATGAACAAAATTCCTCCCCTCTCTTTGCCCCTTATGTAATCGTTATCACACTATAATTGGACTGTGGCAGTTTATCTTTGTACACCGACTACCATTAGCGCAGTCTATCCCACTCGATATTTGAATACTCATTATCACTGCTCTGTGACTTTTGCATATCTATAAAATGTCCCTGCAAATTTGTTCCTTGGCATCCTTCCCACCATTTGGAGCCTTTAGAATAGCCCTGATAGTGTAATCACACCCCATTTATTCCTTTGTTCTAAAAAGTACAGTCATACAGTGTTACAGCTTTGCTTGGAAACAGCTGTGATTCGGCCCACATCGGCCTACATGTCCCAGCTACACTAGTTCCACTTGCTCGCGTCCATCCAAACCTGCCCTATCCATACTTGTCTAACTGTTCCTTAAGTGTTGGGATAGACCCTGCCTCAAATACCTCCTCTATCAGCTTGTTCCATACACCCACCACCTTGTGTGTGAAAAAGTGAACGTTCAGATTCCTATTAAATCTTTTCCCCTTCACCTTAAACCTATGTCCTCTGGTCCACGATTCACCTACTCTGGGCAAAAGACTCTGTGCATCTACCCGATCTATTCCTCTTATGATTTTATACATCTCTATAAGATCACCCCTCATCCTCCTGCACTCAAAGGAATAGAGTCCCAGCCTACTCAACCTCTCCTCATAGCTCAGACCGTCAAGTCCTGGCAACATCCTCCTAAACCCTTAATCTTTCCATAATATCCTTGCTCCAGTGCTGACATACTCTCCATAATCAATGCCACCATTATGTAGAACCCATTCCTGCCACGTCTGTAGCTAGGCCTCAGTTCCTGCCACATCATCACATTTATACGCACTTAATTGGACTTGCAACTCATTGACTTTAATGTGCTTCCATTGTTTACATCGTTACTTATCTTAGACCCTCTTAGTTTGGATCTGTCTGTAAAACCTGCAGTATCTTGCTCCGATGCAATCAGAGTCAGGGTTCTACAGTACAGATCTGGGTCCTTAAACTCACCGGGTCCACACTGACATATTTGATCATCTACTCTGATCCATCTTATAAATTTATGGTGGCACAGTAGCTGAGCGGTAGAGTTGCTGCCTTACAGCGCTTGCACCGCCAGAGAACCGGGTTCAGATCTGACGATGGGCACTGTCTGTACAGAGTTTGCATGTTCTCCCCCTGACCACATGGGTTTTCTCCGAGATCGTCGGTTTCCTCCCACACTCCAAGGTAGACGTTTACAGGTTAATTGGCATGGTATAAGTGTAAATTGTCGCCAATGTGTGTGTAAGATAGTGTTAGTGTGCAGGGATTGCTAGTCGGTGTGGACTCAGTGGACCGAAGGGCCTGTTTCCGCGTTGTATCTCTGAACTAAACTAAACTAAACTAAACTAAGCTATTTTCTCGCATTAGGTCCATATCCTTCAATGCCTTGCCTAGTTATGATGAGCGTTTGATAGCACTGGACCTGTACTCGCTGGAGTTTAGAAGGGTACGGCGGGACCTCATTGCAACGTACCAAATAGTGAAAGGCCTGAATAGAGTGAATGTGGAGAGGATGTTTCCACTAGTGGAAGAGTCTAGGACCAGAGGCCATAGCCTCAGGAGAGAAGGAATTTCTTTAGTCAGAGGATGGTGAATCTGTGGAATTAATTGGGACGACAGATGGCACAATGGGCTAAGTGTTCGGCTGGCAACCGGAAGGTAGCCGGTTCGAATCCCGCTCGTTGTGTCCTTGGGCAAGACACTTCACCCACCTTTGCCTGTGTGTGAATGTGTGTGAATGTGTGTGAGTGATTGGTGGTGGTCGGAGGGGCCGTAGGCGCAGATTGGCAGCCACGCTTCCGTCAGTCTGCCCCAGGGCAGCTGTGGCTACAGAAGTAGCTTACCACCACCGAGTGTGACTGAGGAGTGAATGAATAATGCATTGTAAAGCGCCTTGAGTATTAGAAAGGCGCTATATAAATCCCATCCATTATTATTATTATTATTAATTGCCACAGAAGGCTGTGGAGGCCTTTAATGGATATTTTGGAAGGCAGAGATTGACAGATTCTTGATTAGTAAAAGTGTCAGGGGTTATGGGGAGAAGGTAGTAGAATTGGCTTGAGTAGGAAAGACAGATCAGCCATGATTGAATGGCGGAATAGACTAGATGGGCCGAATGACCTAATTCTCCTGCTAAAACTTATGAATTTATGAACGTGTTTATGCAAATGCCTCTTAGACACAGTAATTGTATCTGATTCAAATACCTCTACAGGCAGCGCGTTCCAATATCGACCACTTTCTGCGTAAAATACTTTAAATCTCCTCACTTTCATCTCTAAAACTATTTCCTTATAGTTTTGTGTATGAAGGAACTGCAGATGCTGGTTGAAACCAAAGACAGACGCAAAGCTGGAGTAACTCAGCGGGACAGGCAGCATCTCCGGAGAGAAGGAATTGGTGACGTTAAGGGTCGAGACCCTTCTTCAGGCTTACAACCCAGCGGTATGAATATCGACTTCTCTAACTTTAAGTAAACCTTACTTTCATTCTCTCTCCATCCCACTCCCATCCTAGTTATCCGACCAGTCTGACTGTCTTCCTCGTTATATTTTATCTTTGAATGCTTCATTGTCACCTTCCCCAGCTGACAAAGATCTATTCTACATTTTTCTTGACCTTTGTCCCCTTTGATGTCTCGTTTTCACAACTTACACTTCCATATCTCTGTGCCTCCCTCTCCCCCGATTCTCAGTCTGAAGAAGGGTCTTGACCTGAAACGTCGCCTATTCCTTCTCACCTGAGATGCTGCCTGTCCCGCTGAGTTACTCCAGCAGTTTGTGTCAACAGTATCTTCCCATTTAGTTTTGATACACTATAAACAGGAAAAAATATTCTGATAATCCACCCTATGGATGCTTCACATTTTCTTTTTCATTGAGTCATCCCTCAGCCTTCTTCACTCCAGGGATTAGAACCGCAACGTACTCAATCGCTCCCCAAATCCTCCAATCCAGGCAACATCCTGCTGATCCATTCTTGCTATTCCACTTCTTTTCTCTATTGAATGGCGGCCCAGTGGCACAGTGGTAGAGTTGCTGCCTTTCAGCGTTGGAGACCTGGGTTCGATCTTGACAACAGGTGCTGTCTGCATGGAGATTGTACGTTCTCCCTGTGACCTTATGGCTTCTCCGGGTGCTCCGGTTTTCTCCCGTATTCCATAGATGTTCAGGTTAGTAGGTTAATTGGCTTTGATATAAATTGTAAGTTGTCCCGAGTGTACAGGGCGATCGCTGGTCAGTGCGGACTCAGTGGGCCAAAGGGCCTGTTTCCGCGTTGCATCTCTAAACTAAACAAAACCACGTTGCAAGTTGCCACAGGCAAAGGAAACTGGCGGCAATATGCAAGTCGAAGAGCAAGTCCTACCAGGGCTCCCCGAACAACCCCCTCTATTTTGGTCTGTTCGGGGGGTCCAGCTCAACTGTTGCAGCTTCAGAAGATGAAGAGGAAGTTGATATTGGGAATTTGGGCAATTAGGAGAAAATAGAGTATGTTTATAATATGTCTAACACAAGAGTTTATATACTGGAGAAGCATGATGGGGAAAGTGAACAACATAGGGAAGGTAACTTAAAGGCCATGTTAGGAGAGACAATAAAGGAAGTGCTTAGATTACAAGGCATGGCTAGCTGGAGTAAAGATGTATCTGTACGTCTTTGGAGTGTGGGAGGCAACCCGAGCTCCCGGAGAAAACCCACGCACGTGATGGGGAGAACGTACAAACTCCATACAGACAGCACCCGCAGTCAGGCTTGAACCTGGGTCTTTGGCGCTGTAAGGCAGCAGATCTACCGCTGTATCACAATGGTGCCCCAGTAATTAGTTCTGAGAATAGGTGAGAGGACATCCCTTGAGAGGTGCAGTTGAAATCCAAGCTGTGCATGACTCAAAGCCACAGGACAGGAGAACATGAATGAATGGGAAATCTATGGGTAAAGGAGCAGGCAGGCCGTTCTCTGGTGCTACGGTTAATAATATGTAGGGAGGAACTGCAAATGCTGGTTTAAACTGAAGATAGACACAAAAAACTGGAGTAACTCAATGGAAAAGGCAGCATCGGGATAGGCAGGGAGACAAACACAAAGAAGGGTCTCAACCCGAAAAGCCACCCATTCCTTCTTTCCAGCGATGCTGCCTGTCCCGCTGAGTTACTCCAGCTTTTTGTGTCTAACTAGGGTTAATAATATCACTGAGTGGTTGCACAGTATAATGGAGGATAAGGATGAACAGCGCATTAAAACTGATTGTGAAATAAGACAAGTCACTTTATGATGCCCATTTGCTAGATAAATGGGAGAATGATTTCCTACACATCAGGAAACAGAAGGTTAAAGGTAACTAGCAGAAAATAAAAAAGGATGAAAGATGACAAAAAACATTAATCACTGATGATTTATTTGCATCTTCTAGTGATTTGGAATTCAAAAATGTAAGATCCGCATCTAACCATTCTATCATAGCTTATAAAAGGCTGTAATTGCTGTGAGTCATTGAAACACTTGGGAGCTCTCAGAATATGTCCCAGTATATGCTGTTAAGGATTTGCATAAACCAATTTGTTCGAAAAACCCACTGTTGATCTATGAAATTTTCTCTGTGAGCTGCTTGGATCTGATCCATAATCATGGGTGGCGTGGTGGTGTAACGGTACTGCCTTTGAACATCAGAGACCTGGGTTCAAACATGACTATGGGTGCTGTCTATATGTAGTTTCTACGTTCACCCCATGACCTGTTCAAGAGTTCAAGAGAGTTTTATTGTCATGTGTCCCTGATAGGACAATGAAATTCTTGCTTTGTTTTAGCACAACAGAACATAGTCGGCACAAATACAGAACAGATCAGTGTGTCCATATACCATTGCATAAATATATACACACATGAATAATTAAACTGATAAAGTGCAAATAAACAGATTATTGGCTATTAATGTTCAGGGTTTTGTCCGAGCCGAGTTTAATAGCCTATTGGCTGTGGGGAAGACGCTGTTCCTGAACTTGGACCTGTTTTCTGCGAGATCTTTGGTTTACACCCACACTCCAAAGACGTACAGGTTTGTAGGTTAAATGGATTAGTACAAATGTGACATTTTCGGTTGTGTGGATAGGATAGTGTTAATGTGTGGGGAACGCTGGTCAGTATGGACTCGGTGGGATGAAGTTCCCGTTTCCGCACTGTGTTTCTAAACTAAACTAACACAAAACTAAACGGAGGAGGTCCACAGATAAAACAGCGCCCAGAACTTGCGCACTATCATGCAGGTTTAAGATGACAGTGAGGGATACTCTGCACCAACCCGTGATCCTGGAGGACTGACTTAAGAGGGCAACAGGATAGCATGTTGAAGCCATGTTCAGAGTAAAGGTCATCCCTGTAGGGGTGGCACAGCGGTAGAGTTGATGCATTACAGAACCAGACACCAGGGTTTGATCCTACGGGTGAACGTCTGTACGGAGTTTGTACGTTCTTCCTATGACCTGCATGGGTTTCCTCCCACACTTTAAAGATGTCCAGGTTTGTAGGTTAATAGTAAGATTAAACGCGAACTTACCAGTTTGAAGTTTGATCTGTATTTTATGAGGAGTTACGATGAGGGATTACTTGAAGAACCCCGCCAGGACGCATGCGTGGCATTCTTCAAAGCAGCGGTGTGAAATCACAGATAACTGTAATGACTAAACATAGTAAGATTAGAGAAGAGATACCAGTTAAGTATATGATCAGGGTGGGAGCGGAGGGCACGTAATCCCTCATCGTAAATCCTCATAAAATACAGATCAAACTTCAAACTGGTAAGTTCTCGTTTAATCTTACTATTTTACTTCGGAGTCACGTGAGTGACTACGTGAAGATTTTAAAGCTCTGTGATTTCATGCCGTGGAAACGAGTCCATGCATCACGTCTGCCTTGACTGTAGGAGGAATTGTGTTAACATAATTTGGACATGAATTCGACATTGAAATCATAAAATTTGTTAACACAAATTTATCACCCCTTTTTATGGGTTTAAATTAATTTACAGAACTTAAAATTGTTTCTGCAAACGTCCCAGGTTTCATTACTGGTTTATTATAAAATAATTGGAATGTTTTCCCTAGGCCATCCTGCTGCCTTGAGGATTTGGTCCATTGGTACATCCAACTGTATCGCTGCAGATGTGGCTGCAGCCCTGGTGGAAAGAGATTTTAAAAATATTAGTATCCACCCCAGCCTGTGTTAGCACCTGTTTCAGCCATCTTGAGATGGTCTGGACCGTCACTCTTGGTGTGGTTGCTAGTGGCTGACCAAAATGTGCCTTTCCATTGCCTCTCCTAGGATTTTCGTTTTCTCCATGAATAACGACAGATGTCTTACTATACACAGACGGTCATCTGTTGGGTATGACCTAATTGTATATTGAGGCCTGCTGATTCCTTTCTGTTCTGCTTACTAACTCATAAATATGAGACGTAATATTTTCTGTTGAGGAAGTCATGTTGTCCAGTCTAGTTTTTGCAGTGACTGTATCCTCTGTGCTGTGACCAATACCATTAGCATGACTGTATTAATGTCAGTCTGTGTAGGGACAGAACTGTTGCTGGAGACCAATTCCTGAGCATCTTCAGGATAATTCTTACATCCCATAATTGGGAGTATCTGGTTCTTGGGGGATAGTATTAAAAATTCCCCTCATAAGTTTTGTACCAGTGGGTGAGTCCCAACAGTGTAATGCTCTGTCCCCTGCCATAGGTAAGTCGAGAGGGCACTTCTGGCGCAGTTGATGGCACTGTAACTGAGCCCCTCATCATAGAGGGGGCCTGCCAGATATTCCAGAACAGACGGGATGTTCATGTCTCTGTAGGTGATGTTGTTTTTATGGCAGAGCATCGCCCACTCCCTGATATAGACTGTAGCAATAAATCTGGTCTATGAGGGATGGTGATACATGGTTCTAATACCATGTTTGATACCACTGGGAACCATGGTTGTGTAGGCCAATTTGGTACTACCAATACCAGATGCAGAGTCTTGTTGTATTTCCTTAATACCCGACTGATGAGGCAGGGAAAGGAGGGAATGCGTAAATAGACCCCCCCCCCCCCCCCCCCCCCCCCCCCAATGCAGCGAAAATGCATTTGTCGCCGCTGCCCCAGGGTCTGGTTCCCATGAACCATAATTTGATAACTGGTGGTTAAGTCTAGATGCGAATAAATCGATATCTGGTGTTCCATATTTTGCTGTGATATCAGCAAATACTATTTTATTCAACATCCATTTGGTGTTTTCATTAAGTTTGCGTGACCTGGCGTCTGCCACTGAATTTAGTCTTCCTGGTAGGTAAGTAGCTGATATCCAAATATCTCTCTGGATACACCATTGCCAAATTGTATAGCCAGATTGTCACATGATGTCGATTTGTTTCCACCCTGTGGTTAATGTATGCTACCACGGTGGTATTGTCTATCTGTGTCTAACATGCTGGTGATATGACCCAGTACAATATGACTTTTGGCCATGTAATGCCCCAACATTTCCAGGTAGTTTATGCCCAGTGTGAGTAATAATGATGCCTCCTGGGCAGTCCACCTACCTCCGCAGCTGGTGATGGTATTGGTGGCTCCCCACCCAAGTGCACTGGCATCAGTTTGTAGTACCATGGAAGGGTTACTGACAATGATTGGATTGGAACAAAGCCAGATGTTATCTATCCACCATTTTAGTTCCATTTTAGCTTGATTGGTAGTTTCATAGATCTGTCAAAGTGACCTGCATAATTTAGAGTGCTTGTATTTTGCTCTCTGTAAGTTTTGGTAATGTAGAGGTCCAAATTGTGTGGCTGGAAAGGCAGCCATCATTATGCCCATTACTTTGCTACCAATCTGATGGATGGTTTGCTGATGCCAGTGAGGTTATTGCAAGCCTCTATTAAATCTCTAGCCTTTCCCTTAGGCAGAGTCATCGACATGTGAACTGAGTCAATGGTGAAACCCCAGATAGTCCATAGTAGTGGAAGGCGTTAGTTTAGATTTAACTGGATGGAAAATGAATCCCAGTTTTCCAAATAACTTTTTTGTGGCTGTTACAGTTTGTTTGGCCAATTCCAAAGTTTTGCCCACAATGAGTATATCATCTAAATATGCCATGACCATGTGAGTACGTTTCCGTAGAAACGCTAGGGCTGTTTTCAAAATTTTTGTGAACAGCCTGGGGCTGATGATAAGCCATTTGGCAGTGCTTTATACTGCCAGAGTTGTCCCATCCAGTTGAATTTTAAGTAACATCTGTGGTCACCTCGTATAGGCACTGAATAGTAAGCATCTTTTAAATCGATGCTGGCCATTGAAGTAACCTTTGGAAATTAATTGTTAAGGAGTAACAAAGGTATCTATTTTGTCAGATCTATGGATGCGATAATCATCATATTTTTTGTTTTGATAAATATATTGGACACGAATTCTAATGGTTCGTGTTGAGTTTTCTCAATTACACCTTTTATGTAAAGCCGCTTCAGTTCAGCTTGCGCTTTTGATATTCCTTTATCAGGAGGCACGAACATTCGGTTCAGTATATGTTGAACTGGAGGGCTGTACTTGTGTATAAACTCTGTTGTATATCTCTGGATACTGCTTAAGATGTAAGTATCGGTTGTTATCATGCTCCATGCATTCAGAAAGAGTGTAATCTCCACCCAACCTCCGTGATCCCTGTATATTGTAGGGAACCAGACCCACCTACCTCCATAGTTACCAGTGGTAGGTTTACTTTTTGTAGGTTCTTTTCTGCTGTTGTCGCGCTGGGGTCTGGATTTTCGGTTTGGTTGGCGTTGGAGGTCCCCGCATCTTCCAAGAAGGCCTGGGCCATGGCCTAAAAAGACTCATGTTTTGGGTACCGGACCTTCGAGCTTTCACCAGTTCTGCTGGTGGGTGCGTGGGGGTGCTGTCTTTGGCCGTAGTGGGTTCCAGACGGTTCTCTTGTTCTTGCACCCCCTGCACACTTGTCTTTCCTTCTGCGGACCCCTCTTCCAGGTCAGTCCAGAACTGACCCGCAGTGCTCCCCTCTGATGAGGTAGAAGCACTGTGCAGCCCTTCAAGAGGTACTGCTGTGGGTTTATCATAGGGCCCACAGTGACCCGACTCCATCTCCCGGAGTCTGTCACATTGGAGCAAAGCTCCATACACCGCTCCATCCAGCTCCAGCGCTCTCGGGCGCTGGCCGCCCGCGGTTGTTCAAAGTCGGACTCCTCTGAGTCCACGACCTTGTTTGTTTTGTGTCTAGCCTTTCCGCCCGGCCGCGTGGATCTGGCCGGTGTGGAGGCGACATCGGGCACAGCTGATCCCACTATCGGTGATCCGAGTGCCGCTGGCTGCTGCTGGCTGCCCGCTGCTCCGCGGTCCTCCCTCTCCAGCTTTGTTCTTACTGCCCTTCCGTGGAGTGGATATGGCCGGTGTGGAGGCGAAATCGGTCACAGCTGATCCCATCTAGCCCACCAGCTTTGTCGCAGCCCGTTGGTTTCTCCACCTGAGATCAGCATGGTAAAACACAAAAAGACCGCAGCTCTTACTAGGTATGTTGCAAAACGTACCTGAAGCGTCGCTGAAAATCTGTCCCAGCCCGTGTGCGCGATTTTGGCGCCGTTTAGAGGGGGGCGGGTTTAAAACGCGATTTTCCCTAGGCTGTTTAAATCGAGGTTTTTCAGCCTAGTTAATTATTAACGAAAAATCGCTGGAAGATTCCCTCGCTTGAGCTATTATTAGTTTTAAGGGTGTTATTTAATTGTTATAGTAGGTTAAAAATTAACCTCTAAACCCCCGACCGCCGACAACGGGCCAGATTTCATACAGGGGAAAACGGAAGGTAGGCTGTTTATTTTTACATTAAAAAGGGCTTCTTAAGATCCCTTTATACAAAGTTTAATGTTGCGAATAGCTAATTTTGGGCCCATTATATCCTGCAGTATTTTTCTGGGCATTTGAAGGCACAAATCTACCGCAATGTGAACGTTCTAAACCAGCGCGTTCACAGGATCCCACTAGAAAGCTGATTTAAATGGACTTTAATTTACAGCAATTAAACACTAAATTCCTTCCATTTGGCCTATAAATTAATGTAAATGAGATTTAAAAATCATGTTTTATTGTGAATTATTTGTGAATATTATTTGGACACTTTGGCTATTTAAAAATGTTAATCATTTATTAAGAAATGGATAGATGTTTAGATCTAGTAATTGAAGTCTGAAATTAGCTACAATTAGGTAACTAACTAATTATATGCTTTAATTTCAGGTCATCCAAGTAAGATTATTTTATATTTGTTTCAGAATGCTTCAATCTATGATAACTGAAAATTTCATTCAGTTCTCTTAATTTTTAAGAAAGTTATGGGCTTTTGACTGTCCACGATCACAGCTTTTTTGTTATGTCCATAGAAAATCAATAGGGAACAAGATGCTAATTTCCGAGTATGAAAATGGCCATAACGTTTTAAATAATTGAGATATGAAAGCGAATTAGGTGTCAAATTAAACTTATTTTCATGCTTTATCTGATGGGATAAATTGCAGACTTGATTTTTAAAATCTCAAAATTTTGTAACATTGCTACTCTTACCTGCAGGTCCAGGTTGAAAATTGTCGCTGCGGGGGGATGTCGTTCCACCCCGTCTGCTGCCGTTATTGACTTGTCCAAAAGTCAACGGCCCTCTTTAAATAGTCTCCTGCCCGGCCTTGGTGTTCTGGCCGGCGCGGGACCAAAAGTCGGCACAGCTGATCCCTTACGGGGCTTGTGCCTTCAGCTGCTGCTGGCTCCCGCAACTTCGCGGTCCTCCCCAGCCAGCTTCCTAGCAGCACTTGCGGACACTATTTTGTCCAGCTTCCACCCCTGTGAAAAACCCAGCGCGGGGAACATTAATTTTTGCTTCCCTCTCCCGCCCGGCCGGGCCCGGTGCGGGAGCGAGTCGGGAGCGAAAGTCGGGCACCGCTGTTCCCATTACGGGAGATTAGCGTGCCTTTGGCTGCTGCTGCCAGCTGCCCGCTACTCTGCGGTTCTTCCCCGCCAGCTTTCCCGCAGCCTTCATGGATCCGGTCCATGTCTCCACCTAAAAGGTAAGTGGAAGGAACGCAGAGTCTTCTTACCTGCTGTTCCCGACTTTAAAATTCTGGAACGCAGAGTCTCCTTACCTGCCGTTCCTGGCTTTCAAATTTTGCCACTAGGGGAACGTCGTTCCCCCTTGCTGTGACTTGTTGCAATGCGTGTAGTTATATGACACGCATGCATCCTGGCGGGGTTCTTCACGTAGTCACTCACGTGACTCCGAAGTAAAATTGCTTTGGTAAAAATTGTAAATTGTCCCCAGTGTATAGGATAGTGCTGATACATGGGGATTGCTGGCCGGTGCGGGCTCGGTGGGCCAAAGGGCCTGTTTCCATGCAGTATCTTTAAACTAAACTAAACAAACACACAATCCCTTGTAACAATAACGTGACCACCAGACGGATGCAAAGGATAATTTTGATAGTGTGAGAAAAAATGCTAGTGTTAGTGACAATTATCCACTATATTTAAATTTTAAATTTTAAACTCCAACTGGGCCAAGACCGGGTGGCATAATAGATAGTGAAGATGGTTATCAAAAATTGCAACGGGATCTGGTTCGGTTGGGTAGGTGGGCTGAGGGATGGTTGATGGAATTTAATGCAGAGAAATATGACATGCTGTATTTTTCAAAGTCTATCATGGGCAGGACCTACACAATGAATGGTAGGGGCTCTGGGGAGTGTTGTAGAGCAGAGGGATCTTGGAGTGCAGGTACATGGCTCCTTGAAAGTGGTGCACAGGTAGATAAGGTGGTCAAAAATGCAGTCAGTACATGGGCCTTCATCAGTCAGAGTATTGAGTATAGAAGTTGGAAGGTCATGTTACAATTACATAAAATGATGGTATTGTGTTCAGTTTTGACCACTATGTTATGGGAAAGATGTTGTCAAACTGAAAATGGCACAATGAATATTCATGAGGATGTGGCCAGGACTTAAGGTCCGAGGCTATAGGGAGAGGTTGAACGGGCTGGGACTCTATTCCTTGGAACACAGGAGCATGAGGAGTGATCTTATAAAGGTATACAAAATCATGAGAAGAACAGATTGGGTAAATGCACAGTCTCCGGCCCAGAGTAGGAGAATTAAAAACCCCAGAAAATAGGTTTAGGTGTGAGGGGGGAAAGATTTAATCGGAACTTGAGGGGTAATTTGTTTGCACAAATGTCATGTGTGTATGGAATGAGCTTCCGGAGGAGGTAGTTGGAACAGGTACTAGCACAATGATTAAAAAACATTATACAGGTAAATTAATAGGATAGGTGTAGATTGGCTATTGCATGTTAGCCAATCATAGTGTTTGTCAGTAGCAGCCCTGCCTAGTATGTGTTTTATAATAGTTAGAATCTGTCTACGTCAGGCAGTAGATGTAGCAGCTCGGAGCTGAGGTGTACTGTAGATCCTATGCTATGAGTGCTTTAATGAAAATGTGTTGTACCTTAACGTGTGGTTGAGTCAGCTAATTACATTGTGTCAGAAGTGGGATTGATACAGATGCGAATCTCCTCTTTGTTTTTCATCTCCTCCCGCTGTGCAGAAGCAACTACGACTTAAATGGGATATGGGCCAAACCTGGGTAGGTGGGACTTGTGTAGATGGGACATATTTGTCGGTGTGGGCCAGGGCGGAAGGGCCTGTTTCTACTCTGAATGACTCTATGACACTAAGAGCCTCAGAGATTGCATTACACATGGGTAAAAATCCATTAACCGATGGGAAAATTGAAGGACAAAAGCAGATCTGCTTACATGAGTGAACACCCAATAGTTAGGTTGATTTTCTGGTGCCAGTGTAAAGGGCATTATTAAATGGGCTCAGAACACTATGCCATGGGAAATGGAAGAGCCAGAAGTCATGATTCATGGTGAAAGTACTGATTCAGAGATCAAAAACTGTTGAGGTCCTTCAGGCAAAGTTATAAAAGGAGAGAATGATCCCAGGAATGGGTAGAGTGATAGTCATAGAGTGATAGAGTGATCCAGTGTGGAAACAGGCCCTTTGGCCCACACCGGACAACATGTCCCAGCTACACAAGTCCCACCTGCCTGCGTTTGGTCCATATCCCTCCAAACCTGTCCTATCTATGTACCTGTCTAACTGTTTCTTAAACATTGGGATAGTCCCCGCGGCAACAACCTCCTCTGGCAGCTTGTTCCATACACCCACCACCCTGAAAAAGTTACCCTTCAGATTCCTGTTAAATATTTTCCCTTTTACCATGAACCTAGGTCCTAAAGAAATTAAGTTAGGTTAACCCGGTGATGAGCGTTTGTCGGCACTGGGCCTGTACTCGCTGAAGTTTAGAAGAATGAGGGGGGACCTCATAGAAACATACAGAATAGTGAAAGCTTGGATAGAGTGGATATGGAGAGGATGTTTCCACCAGTGGGAGAGTCTAGGACTAGAGGTCATAGCCTCAGGATTAAAGGATGTTCTTGGAGATGGAAGGAGATAAGGAAAAAAATAGTAAGATTAAACGAGAATTTACCAGTTTGAAGTTTGATCTGTATTTTATGAGGAGTTACGATGAGGGATTACGTGAAGAACCCCGCCAGGACGCATGCGTGTCATTCTTCAAAGCAGCGGTGTGAAATCACAGACAACTGTAATGACTAAACATAGTAAGATTAGAGAAGAGATACCAGTTAAGCATATGATCAAGGGTGGGAGCGGAGGGCACGTAATCCCTCATTGTAACTACTCATAAAATACAGATCAAACTTCAAACTGGTAAGTTCTCGTTTAATCTTACTATTTTACTTCGGAGTCACGTGAGTGACTACGTGAAGATTTTAAAGCTCTGTGATTTCATGCCGTGGAAACGAGTCCATGCATCACGTCTGCCTTGACTGTAGGAGGAATAGTGTTAACATAATTTGGACATGAATTCGACATTGAAATCATAAAATTTATTAACACAAATTATAATCCTTTTATGGGTTTGAATTAATTTACAGAACTTTAAAAAAATTCTGCAAATGTTCCAGATTTCATTACTGGTTTATTGTAAAATAATTGGAATGTTCTTTCCCCTGACCATCCTGCTGCTTCGAGGACTTGGTCCATGGGCACATCCAATTGTATTGCTGCCGATGTAGCTGCAGCCCTGGTGGAATGAGATTTAAAGATGTTAGTATCCACCCCAGCCTGTGTAAGCACCTGTTTCAGCCATCTTGAGATGGTCTGGACCGTCACTCTTTTGTGAGGTTGCTTGTGGCTGATCAGAAGTCCCTTCTCATTGCCTCTTAGGATTTTTGTTTTCTCTATGTATAATGACAGGTGTCTAACTATACAGAGACGGTCATCTGTAGGGTATGACCTAAATATTATATTGAGGCCTGCTGATCCCTGTCTGTTCTGCTTTACTAGCTCGTAGATGTGGAACGTAATATTGTCAGGTGAGGAAGTCATGTTGTCCAGTCTAAGTTTATGCAGTGACTGTACCCTCTGTGCCGTGACCAATGCCATTAACATGACTGTTTTTAGAGTCAGTCTGTGTAGGGACAGAGCTGATGCTGGAGACCAGTTTCTGAGCGTCCTCAAGACAATGCTTACATCCCAAATTTGGGAGTACCTGGTTTTTGGGGGATTAGTATTAAAAATTCCCCTCATGAGCTTTGTTACCATGTAACGCTCTGTCCCCTGCCATAGGTAAGTCGACAGGGCACTTCTGGCGCTGTTGATGGCACTGTAACTGAGCCCCTCATCATAGTGGAGGCCTGCCAGATATTCCAGAACAGACGGGATGTTCATGTTTCTGTTGGTGATGTTGTTTTTATGGCAGTACATTTCCCACTTCCTGATGTAGACCAGATACTGTTTTTTAGTCGATTGTCTTTGGGCCGCCGAGATCATGTTCGCTGTTCGGTCCGTTAGTCCCAGTTGTAGAAGTGGTGTTTTTAAACTCTACAAATTAATAGGTTCAAATATTTATGGCATGGGTGGCTATCCCCTGTTACGGGATGTAGCAATAAGTCTGGTCTATGTGGGATGGTAATACATGGTTCTAACACCATGTTTTGTACTACTGGGAACCATGGTTGTGTAGGCCAATCGGGTACTACCAAAATACCAGACGCAGAGTCTTGTTGTATTTTCCTTAATACCCGACTGATGAGGCAGAAAGGAGGGAATGCGTAAATAAACAATTTCCCCCAATGCAGCGAAAAGGTATCTGTCGCTGCTGCCCCAGGGTCTGGTTCCCATGAAACATAGTTTGGTATCTGGTTGTTTAGTCTGGATGCGAATAGATCGATATCTGGTGTTCCATATTTTGCTGTAATATCAGCAAATACTATTTTGTTCAACATCCATTCGGTGTTTTCATTAAATTTGCGTGACCTGGTGTCTGCCACTAAATTTAGTCTCCCTGGTAGGTAAGTGGCTGATATCCAAATATCTCTTTGGATGCACCATTGCCAAATTGAATTAGCCAGATTGTCACATGATATCGATTTGTTTCCACCCATGTGGTTAATGTATGCTACCACGGTGGTATTGTCTATTTGTAGTCGAACATGCTGGTGATATGACCCAGTACAATATGACTTTAGGCCATGGAATGCACCCAACATTTCCAAGTAGTTTATGCCCAATGTGAGTAAGAAAGATGCCTCCTGTGCAGTCCATCTCCCTCCACAGCTGGTGATGGTATTGGTGGCTCCCCACCCAAGTGCACTGGCATCAGTTTGTAGTACCATGGAAGGGTTACTGACAATGATTGGGTTTGAACAAAGCCAGATGTTGTCTATCCACCATATTAGTTCAGTTTTGGCTTGGATTGGTAGTCTCATAGGTCTGTCAAAGTGACCTGCATTAATTTTGAGCGCTTGTATTTTTGGCTCTCTGTAAGTTTTGGTAATGTAGAGGTCCAAATTGTGTGGCTGGGAAAGCAGCCACTATTTTACCAATTACTTTTGCTACCAGTCTGATGGATGGTTTTCTGATGTCAATGAGGTTATTGCAAGCCTCTATTAAATCTCTAGCCTTTCCCTTAGGTAGTGTCACCGTCATGTGAACTGAGTCAATGGTGAACCCCAAATAGTCCATAGTAGTGGACGGCGTTAGTTTAGATTTAACTGGATGGATGATAAATCCCAGTTTTTCAAATAGCTGTTTTGTGGCTGTTACAGTTTGTATGGCCAATTCCAAAGTTTTGCCCACAATGAGTATGTCATCTAAATATGCCATAACCATGTGTTTACGTTTCCGTAGAAATGCTAGGGCTGGTTTTAAAATTTTTGTGAACAGCCTGGGGGCTGATGATAGCCCATTTGGCAGTGCTTTATACTGCCAGTTTTGTCCCATCCAGTTGAATTTTAAGTAACATCTGTGGTCACCTCGTATAGGCACTGTATAGTAAGCATCTTTTAAATCGATGCTGGCCATGATGTAACCTTTGGAAATTAATTGTTTAGCAGTAACAAAGGTTTCCATTTTAAAGTGAATATATTGTACAAATGTATTCAATTTTGTTAGATCGATGATGATGCGACAACCACCATCTTTTTTGATTTTGGTAAAAATATTGGACACGAATTCTAATGGTTCGTGTTGAGTTTTCTCAATTACACCTTTTATGTAAAGCTGCTCCAGTTCAGCTTGTGCCTCTGATTTTTCTTTATCAGAGAGCACGAACACTCGGTTCGGTATATGTTGAACTGGAGGGCTGTACTTGTGTATAAACTCTATTGTATATCCTTGGATACTGCTTAAGATGTAAGTATCGGTTGTTAATATGCTCCATGCATTCAAAAACCAGTGTAGTCTCCCCCCAACCTCCATGCTCTCCATATTTTTTAGGGAACCAGACCCACCTACCTCCATTGTTACCAGTGGCAGGTTTACTTCTTTTTGTAGTTTTTCCGCTGTTGTTGTTGTGCTGGTGTCTGGTTTTTCGGTTTGGTTGGCGTTGGGGTTCCCTGCATCTTCCAAGAAGGCCGGCCTGGGCCATGGCCTAAAAAAGACTCATGTTTGAAATACCGTGCCTTCGAGCTTTCACCAGTTCTGCT
This sequence comes from Amblyraja radiata, assembly GCF_010909765.2. Taxonomy (NCBI): domain Eukaryota; kingdom Metazoa; phylum Chordata; class Chondrichthyes; order Rajiformes; family Rajidae; genus Amblyraja; species Amblyraja radiata. The sequence goes on from NC_045988.1 coordinate 24,041,818, forward strand.
GGTGGGTGCGTAGGGATGCTGTCTTTGGCTGTAGTGGGTTTTTGTTGGTGTTCCTTTTATTAATCCCAAGGTTTTGGCTTCCTCATCGAGTTCTTTTACCTGCTTCGATAGGTTGCCTCCGAACAAGAGTATGGGTGGTTTCGTGGTCCCAGGTTTGCACAGTCCCGCGAATTTTGGGTTCAGTGTGGGTTGAATGGCACTTTTCCTGATGTTATTTATTTCATGCTGGGTGTTGCAGAATAGTGCCAGTGCATCTTGTTGGTCCTTGGACATTTCCCTGTCGTCCACTGTACGGGCAAATGCTGTTATCCCTGCGGTCAGTACTTTCAGTACTTTTTGCAATTTTACATCCATGCTCCTGACTCCTGTTCCAATGTGTTTCCATATACAGTTGTTAACTATTGGAACGTTCAGAGATATGCAATTGCCCGGTGCCAGGTGTCTTCCTGTGGTGTCCAGTACAGCCTGCTCTTGTAACTGGTTTAGAGACATGTAGTCTATACTGGCAGCAAGCTTTGGCTCCAGATTTTGTCCAGTTTGTTCCGGCTGTGTGAAATTGGCCACCATGTCCAGTAAGTTCTCTTTTTCCCGCACCCCATGCACACTTGTCTTTTCTTCTGCGGACCCCTCTTCCAGGTCAGCCCAGCACTGACCCGCAGTGCTCCCCTCTGATGAGGTAGAAGCACTGTGCAGCCCTTGAAAAGGTACTGCTGTGGGTTTATCATTGGGCCCACAGTGACCCGACTCCATCTCCCGGAGTCTGTCACGTTGTAGCAAATGGTCATTACACCGCTCCATTCGGGTCCAGTGCTCTCGGTCGCTGGCCGCCCGCGGTGGTTCAAAGTCGTACTCCTCTGAGTCCACGACCTTGTTAGTTTTGTGTCTAGCCTTGCCGCCCTGCCGCGTGGATTTGGCCGGTGCGGAGGCGACATCGGGCACAGCTGATCCCACTACAGGTGATCCAAGTGCCGTCAGCTGTTGTTGCTGGCTGCCTGCTGCTCCGCGGTCCTCCCTCACCAGCTTTGTCGCAGCCCTTGTCTTCTTTGTTTTCTCCATTTTCCTGCCTGTAGCTGGAAAATGGAAACAAAAAAGACCGCAGAGTAAACGCTTACCTGCAATTAGCGGCTTTTAAACTGCCGCCGCGGGGGAACGTCCTTCCACCGCGTCTGACGTTTCGCAATGTGTGTAGCGATATGACACGCATGCGTCCTGGCGGGGTTCTTCACGTAGTCACTCACGTGACTCTGAAGTAAAATCTTTAGTCAAAGGGTGGTGAATATGTGGATTTCTTTGCCAAGTCAGTGAAATAGTAAGATTAAACGAGAACTTACCAGTTTGAAGTTTGATCTGTATTTTATGAGGAGTTACGATGAGGGGTTACGTGAAGACCCCGTCCAGCACGCATGCGCGACATACTTCAAAGCAGCGTTGTGGAATCACAGAAACAACACAATAATTGAAATAAACATAGTAAAGATAAGGAGAACTAAGTTATCAGTTGATCTCTATAATTGAGGGTGGGAGCAGAGGGCACGTAATCCCTCATCGTAACTCCTCATAAAATACAGATCAAACTTCAAACTGGTAAGTTCTTATTTAATCTTACTATTTTACTTCGGAGTCACGTGAGTGACTACGTGAAGATTTTAAAGCTCTGTGATTTCAAACTGTGTAACAGTTTATACTTCACTCGCTGTCGAAGTCATCCAAGGGAGGAAGTATGTTATCGTAATCAACCATGGATCTGTTTATAAAACAATAATGGTATTTATTTGAAAACAACAACAAAGAAAAATAATGTTCCCCCGGGCTTAAATTATATGTTTGCAGAGTCCAAAATTATTTCTGCAAATAAAACAGTTTCTGCTAACAGCTTGTCGTAGGACGTTTGAACGGTTCTCTCCATGGACCACCCCGCTGTTGCCAGGATGTGGTCTAATGGCACGTCCATTCTTTTAGCCGCCGACGTGGATGCTGCCCTGGTGGAGTGAGATGTGTAAATGTCAGTATCCACTCCAGCAGCTCCCAGTACCTGTTTGAGCCATCTAGAGATGGTTTGGCTCGACACCCGACCATGTGTTTTTTTGTGGCTGACCCATAGAGCTTTTTCTCTCCCTCGGGAATCTTTAGTTGTGTTGATGTATAACAGCAAATGAGTCATGACACATAAACGGGGGTCAGGTGGGTACGCCCGGAATTCCATAATAAGACCTGAAGTTCCTGGTCTGCTCTGTTTTACCAGCTCCTGAATGGTGAATGTTATTTGGTCTGGTGTTATGACCATGTTGTCCAGTCTGAGTAAGTGAAGGGACTGGACCCTTTGTGCTGAGACTAACGCCATCAGCATGACCGTTTTCAGGGATAGCTGTTCCAGTGTGAGGGATCTGGCTGGTGACCATCCCCTTAGGTATGTCAGGACAACACTGACATCCCAGATCTTGGTATACCTAGGTCTTGGGGGGTTTGAATTGAAGATCCCTCTCATTAATTTGATCACCAGCAGATGAGACCCTATGGGCTGTTGTCCTGGTGCCTGTCTTAGGTAGGCTGACAGTGCACTTCAAGCACAATTGATAGCGCTATAGCTCAGACCTTCATCATGGTGAAGGCTGGCCAGTAACTCCAGTACATTTGTTATGGTGGTTGATGAGTAGGTTGTCCCTGTTCTCGAGCAGTATGTTTCCCATTTTCGTATGCTCGAGAGGTATTGTTTCTTGGTGGAAAGTCTGTGAGATGCTGTCATCGTGTCCATGGTCCTGTTTGACAATCCCAGGTCCAGCAAAGGTCTTTTTAGAATCTGCAACCCAGTAGGTTTATTCTGTTATGGCATGGGTGACTTTCGCCTGATACAGGGTGAATCAGCAGATCTGGTCCGCTGGAAATGGTCATTGGTGTTTCATTGATCCTGTCAAGGACCACTGGGAACCATGGCTGTGTAGGCCAGTCAGGTACTACCAAAATGCCTGAAGCAGAGTCCATCTGTATTTTACGTAGTACCCGACTGATGAGGCAGAAGGGGGGAAAAGCATAGAAAAAATAGTTCCCCGCAGTCCAGCGCGAATGCATCCATCGCCGCTGCCTCAGGGTTTGGTTCCCAAGCGACCTACATCGGTACCTGGTGATTCAGTCGGGATGCAAAGAGATCGATATCTGGTGTGCCATATTGCTTTGTAATTTCAGCAAATACTTTGGGGTTTAACATCCATTTGGTGTTATCATTAAACTTGCGTGACCTGGTGTCTGCCACTGTATTTAGCTTACCTGGTAGGTAAGTTGCTGATAGCCAAATATGTTTATCGACACACCATTGCCAGATTGTGTTGACCAAATCACATGATATCGATTTTATCCCGCCCATATGGTTAATATAGGCCACCACTGCGGTATTATCAATCTGCAAACGAACATGCAAATGGTGCATATTTGTACAATATGCTTTTAAACCATAGAACGCACCCAACATTTCCAAATAGTTTATGCCCAGTGTCTGTAGTAGTGATGATTCTAGATTAGTCCATCTACCACCTGTGCTGGATATGGTATTAGTTGTTCCCCAGCCTTGAGCACTGGCATCTGTTTGTATAGTTAACGTTGGGTTATTGATGATGATAGGACTGGAACTATGCCAAATGTTCTCTATCCCCCATTGTAACTCTGATATTGCTGCAATGGGCAATTTCATGGTTCGGTCAAAATGACCTGCATGTCGTTTTAACCCTTGCACCTTTGCTCTTTGTAAGTTTTGATAGTGCAAAGGTCCAAACCGGGTAGCTGGAAATGCTGCTACTATTTTCCCAATTACTCTTGCTACTTGTCAGATGGTTGGTCGATTGTTAACCATTAATTTGTTACACGTTTGTGCCAATTCGGCTGATTTCTCTTTTGGCAATGTTACAGACATGTGGACTGAGTTAATTGTGAATCCCAGACAGTCCATAGTTGTGGATGGCGTCAACTTAGGTTTATCTGGATGTATGACTAAACCCAAGGTTTCAAATAAATGTTTAGTAGCTAATACTGCTGAATTAGCTAATTCCATGGTTTTGCCTATTACCAAAATATCATCAAGGTATGCCATGACAATATGTTTTTGTTTTCTTAATATTTCCAAGGCTGGTTTTATTATCTTGGTAAACAGTCTTGGGGCAACAATTTGAACTGCCATAGTTGCCCCATCCAGGTAAATTTAGGTATCTACGATGATCCTTATGAATAGGTACTGAATAGTAGGCATCTTTTAAATCGATGCTTGCCATAAAGTATCCTTTGGAAATCAGTTGTTTGGCAGTCACAAATGTTTCCATTTTAAAGTGTATATACTTAACGAAAGTATTCAATGTAGTTAAGTCAATGATGATGCGACATCCACCATCATTTTTGGTTTTGGTAAATATATTTGAAACTAATTCCAAAGGTTCATGTTCAGATTTCTCAATTATACCCTTTGTATGTAACCTCACTAGTTCTGCTTGTCCCTCCAGTTTTTCTTTTAGTGAGAGGGTAAAACCCCTTTGGGGTGCATGCTGAACTGGTGGCATGTTTTCTTGAATAAATTCAATTTTGTATCCTCGAATACTGTTAAGTATATAACTATCAAGTGTGATAGTCCTCCATGCTTCCATGAACAGGTGTAGTCACCCCCCTGTTAGCACAATTCCCCCACATTTTATGTACTGGTAGGAACCAGACCCACCTACCTCCATTGTTATTGGTGTATTTATTTCTTCTGTTTCTGGTTACTTGTCTGTCGGGGTGGTGCTGTGTGGGGGTGACACATTTTCTATGGGGCCCGCTCTGGGCCCTGGCCTGAAAAAGGCTTCCGGGGATGGTGTGCGGGCCCCGAGCTTTCACCAGTCCCATGAAGTTGACGTCGACTGGTGGATGCGATGGGGTACTGCCGTCTGGGTTAAGTGGTTCTGCTCGTTCCGGGTCCTGCCCTCATGAGGCCAAATGCTTTGGATTCCTCATCCAGGTCTTTGACTTGTTTGGGCAAGTCCTTGCCAAATAGCATGATCTGTGGTTCTGAGGCCGGTGTTCTGCACAGTCCTGCAAATTTCGGATTGAGGGTAGGTCTTTATTGCTTCCTTACAGAGGTTGTTAATCTCGTACTGTGTGTTGCACAGTAGAGCCAGGGTATCTTGCTGGTTAGTTGTCATGTCTACCCCGTCCACGGAACGAGCATAGGAGGTGATAGCCGATGTCAGGAACTTCAATATTCTCTGCAGTTTCAATTCTTGGGTTCTGATACCCTGCCCAATGTACCCCCAGATTTGACTGTTGACGGCAGGTACATTGAGCGAAATGCAGTTTTCAGGAGGCGTGTAGAGGTCCAACGCCTCATTGACTACCTGTTCTTGCAGTGGTTTAAAGGACAGGTAGTCAATGCTGGCCGCCAGTTTAGGCTATAACAGCCGCACCGCTCGCGGTGTTGCCACGTTGCCATTCACCACTCCCAGCAGCTCTTCCTGTTCCTGTACCCCAAGCATACTCCTGGTATCTTCAGCCAGTGACCCCTGTTCTTGACCAGCCCAGTCCTGGTCGCCAACGCTCCCCTCTGCTGAGGGAGATGCGATGGCCAGTGCGTGGTAGTGCACTGGAGCGGAAGTGCCTGTGCTCCCTTGGCGAGCTTGCCCCATCTCCCGGAACAAGTCTCGCTGGAGCATTTACTCCATGAGCCTTTCCATTCGGCACAAACGGCCACCTTTGCCGCTCTCGGGCGGTGAGTCTTCCGCACCGGACTCGTCTGAGTATACCGGCCGGTCCGACTTCCGTTTTGCCTTACCTCCAGCCTGCTGCTGTTGTTCAGGCTATGCTAGCGGCGCTGGGCTCGGCTCAGAATTGCTGTCGGTGACTGTGGACCGCAGCGTGTGCGGTCCAGGTGCCGCCGGTCGCCCCCCACTGATGGAACTCTCCTGTTCCGTCGGAGTCAAACGGGGAACGATCTTTCTTGCTTGTTTTCCCTTGTTCATCCTGTGTGAACAAACCAGAACAAGGGTTTCGAAAAAACACGACCTCAGAGTAAGTTACTTACCTGGAGGTCCCGTTTTTTAAACTTCTAGCAGGAGCGCCTGTACTCCCGTTCGTCGCTGTTGCACTGCATGAGATGCTATATCGTGCATGCGTGCTGGACGGGGTCTTCACGTAGTCACTCACGTGACTCCGAAGTAAAATATCCATATTAAGGCAGAGATGGATAGATTCTTGATTAGTGCAGGTGTCAGACGTATGGGGAGAAGACAGGAGAATGGGGTTAGGAGGTGTAGACTAACCTTATTAATTCATGCCATTTATAACCCTCACCACACATATGTCCATGCCACCCTTCACATGGTATTACGGTACTACACAAGGACAGTCAACTGGCTCTCTCTCTCTCTCTCTCTCTCTCTCTGTCACACACACACACACACACACAAGCCAGCGGAGCCAGACGTGAGCAGCTAGCTGTTTGAATGTTCCTGTTTGCCTTTGGAATAAAGATTGATTTCACCCTGTGTGTGTTGTTGTGGATCACTTATAAACAGGATGGAGAGATAGATCAGCCATGATTGAATGAGCCAAATGGCCTAATTATTCTCCTATTCTTATGACCTTATGACTTTATGACATTCTGAGAAAAGGTTTCCAGATCACATTTGAAACAGGGTCTGAAGAAACATCACCCATTCCTTCTCTCCGGAGATGCTGCCTGTCCCGCTGAGTTACTCCAGCATTTTTGTGTCTATCTTCGGTTTAAACGGCATATGCAGTTCCTTCCTTCCTACACATATCCTCCAACATCTTTGGTCTAGATTTGGGGAAAGAACATCAACGTCCAAGGAATGAGTTGCTCCTGAACTGAGAGGCGACTCGGTAATGTTCAGGAGGGTTTAATATCAATGCCTTGGAGAAGTGGGAACCAACAAATTCAATCAAGAATCAGCAATGAAATCAGATCTGGGCAGTGAAGTGAGACATATGCCAGAAATTGCAGTCAGATTAACAAAACCAGCAAAAATGACTAGAAAACATATGTTTGTTAACGTGCACAGTGTAACTAACAAGGTTGATAGCCCCAAGCACTAGATACCACAGGGATTGTAACACAGTTACATTAAGGGAGAACTGCACCACAAGCATTAGAATGGGTTCTTTATATGTCTAGTTACCAGGAAGGCTGAGGGAGATAACATTGTTTTTGAAGGAGTGATATCATTGATTGATCGTTATAAATATATAGGACTATAAACTGGACAGCTCCAGCTACAGGTGTATTTGTTTGGGTTGAGTAACAAGGAGTACAGTCACTGAATAAGGGTTTCAACCCAAAACATCACCCATTCCATCTCTCCAGGTTTTTGTGTCTATCAGGGTCTTGGTGAGAGCACACCCGGAGTATTGCATACAGTTTTGGTCTCCTAATCTGAGGAAAGACATTCTTGCCATAGAGGGAGCACAGAGAAGGTTCACCAGACTGATTCCTGGGATGGCAGGACTTTCATATGAAGAAAGACTGGATAGACTTGGCTTGTACACGCTAGAATTTAGAAGGTTGAGGGGGTATCTTATAGAAACTTACAAAATTCTTAAGGGGTTGGACAGGCTAGATGCAGGAAGATTATTCCCGATGTTGGGGAAGTCCAGAACTAGGGGTCACAGTTTAAGGATAAGAGGGAAGTCTTTTAGGACCGAGATGACAAAATCATTTTTTACACAGTGTGGAATTCTCTGCCACAGAAGGTAGTTGAGGCCAGTTCATTGGCTATATTTAAGAGGGAGTTACATGTGGCCCTTGTGGCTAAAGGGATCAGGGGGTATGGAGAGAAGGCAGGGATGGGATACTGAGTTGGATGATCAGCCATGATCATATTGAATGGCGGTGCAGGCTCGACGGGCCGAATGGCCTACTCCTGCACCTATTTTCTATGTTTCTATGTTTCTAGCACAATCACAACGTCCAAATAGTGAGAAAGAAATTGAGGGCTGCTTGTTAGGAAGTTCCAAAGGTCTGTAATAAACCTTAAAGTTATGTTAGTTTTGTTTAGAGATACAGCGCGGAAACGGGCCCTTCGGCCCACCGGGTCCGCACCGACCAGCGATCCCCGCACATTAACACAATCCAACGCCCACTAGGGACATTTTTTACATCTACCAAGCCAATTAACCTACAAACCTGTAGGTCTTTGGAGTGTGGGATGAAACCGAAGATCTCTGAGAAAATCCAGACAGCACCCGTAGCTGGGATCGAACCCGGATCTCCGGTGCTGCACAGCGTGTCCAAACACTTAATAATCTTATATGTTTCAATAAGATGCCCTCTCATCCTGTACTCACATCCTCTTGTTATGAAGGCCAACATGCCATTCACTTTCTTCACTGCGTGCTGTACCTGCATGCTTACTTTCATTGAGTGATGAACAAGGACCTCCAGATCCCATTATACTTCCCCTTTTCACAACTTGACACAATTTAGATAATAATCTCTCTTCCTGTTTTTGCTACCAAAGTGGATAACCTCACATTTATCCACATTAAACTGCATCTGCCATGCGTCTGCCCACTCACCCATCCTGTCCAAGTCACCCTGCATTCCGATAGCATCCTCCTCACAGTTCACCCAGCTTTGTGTCATCTGCAAATTTGCTAATGTTTCCTATCCATGTACCTGTCCAAATATATTTTATGTGTTGTTATTTTACCTGCCACAAATACTTCTGAAACTTATTCCATATACCCTACCCCATCTGTATAAAAAAGTTGCTGTTAAATCTTTCCCTTTTCACCTTAAACTCATGCCTTCTAGTTGTTCATTCCACAACCTTGGGAGAAAGAATTTGTGCATTCACCCTATCCTTTCCCCTCAAGATTTTATACACCTCTGTACAATCAGCGTTCAGCCCGCCAATAGTTTAGGCTCTCGATTCTTGGCCAAATCCCTGTAAATCTTCTCTGCCCCCTTTCCAACTTAATGACATCTTTACTATAGCAGCGTGGCCATAATGAACACAATATGCCAAGTTCGGCCCTACAAACAACTTGTACAATTGTAACTGTGACAATCACCCTTGAACCTGCTATTCTCTAAGGGATCATTTTTTTATTACTGGAAGTAAAAATGCTCTAGTAGAGAGGAGTTATTTTAAATGATTAATACAGGATAGGTCATTGGATGCTCAAAGCTGCAGCCATGTAATGTATTTTAGTTTAGTCTAGTTTATAGTCACATGTACCGAGCTACAGTGAAAAGCTTTTGTTGCGTGCTATCCAGTCAGCAGAATGTCAAAACATGATTACAATCGAGCCATTTACAGTGTATAGATACTGTACATGTTAAAGCTATAATGTTTAGTGCAAGGTAAAGACAGTAACGTCTGATCAAGGATAGGTTTCACACAAAGGGTGGTGGGTGTATGGAACAAGCTGCCAGAGGTGGTAGTTGAGGCTGGGACTATCACAACGTTTAAGAAACATTTAGACAGGTACATGGATAGGACAGGTTTGGAGGAATATGGATCAAACGCAGTCAAGTGGGGCTAGTGTGGCTAGGATATGTTGGCCAGTGTGGGCAGGTTGGGCCGAAGGACCTGTTTCCACACTGTATCACTTTGACTCAATGACTCTATAGTCCGAGGGTCTCTAATGAGGTAGATAGTTGGTCTGGCAGCCAGACGAGAGAGCACAGGTATCACTGAGTATTTTTTCTTTGAACAGTAAAAATAAGTATCCAAAGGTAATCTCGAGTTAATGAGAAAGCAAAAAATGTGATAAATGTTAAGGCCAAATCCAGTTAATATCCAGGATGATAATGTAAAGCACAATTTGGAACTGAAGAAGTTAATTTGAGAAGTTAAAAGATAAACTATGAGAAGAGGCCAACAGGGAATATTAAAATGCTTAGGAAATATATGCTTGGGAGACTGGGACTAATAGAATTTGTTTTTCTGTGCAATTAGCAATTGTATAGCTCTAACAGTTGAAAGAGGAGCACGGGGATGGTTATAGGAAGTGCTTCACTAGATGCTACATTAGCAAGGGCACAGAGATGCAGTAAGTCTCTGCTAGGATGCAGTGTAGGCAGATCGCCAGGTCAGTCAGTGTGCAGACATGATTTGATGCCTGCACGACCACTCCTGGTCTCAGTGTTCCAATTAATGGCCCGTCCTAACTTTACACAAATGAGCGCTGGTTCAGCAGCAGGAGCTTCTGTGTTATTAAGTTGATCATCAGCTGCCCACAGTTCTTGATGCTCGTTAATTTTCTCTGGCTGTTACTGGGATTTCACAGCGGCTTGGTGCTGGGAGGAGTTTGTTTCAAGTTCCAGGCTCCCGATTGTTGGAATGTTGTTGACTTCCAGACCGGCAGTGGGGAACATTGACAACATCATCTGGTCAGGTCGACCCCTGCTGCTCCGCCCCAGTGTCGCTGTCAGGACAACAGGCATTTAAGGCCAAGACTAGACTATATTTTCAACAGCTTTGAACTTGAAGGATACAAGATGGTGCGGGAAACTTGGTGACATTTTTTCAGTGAAATATACTGTTGTTACTCTCCTGTAGTTTAGTTTAGCTTAGTTTTTTAGTTTAGAGATACCACGCGGTAACAGGCTCTTCGGCCCATCGAGTCCGCGCTGACCAGTGATCCCCACACATTAACACTATTCTACACACACTAGGGACAATTTACGTTTATACCAAGCCAATTAGCCAGCAAAACTGTACGCCTTTGGAGTGTGGGAGGAAACTGGAGGTCCCGGAGAAAACATGAGAAGTGGCGGTGCTGTGAAACGGCTGCGGCTCGCCTGCAGTCTGTCTGTTTTTACCTTTTTTGTGTTGTTTTTTTTGTCTAGTTCAGTTAAACTTTTGGTTATTAGGTTGTGTTATGTGTGAGGGGGGGGGGGGGGGTGGCTGAAACAGGGCTTTCTGTCTCTCCCTTCGGGGGAATGCGACCTTTTTGTCGTATCCCCCTTCTCTTCCCCCGCCTGAGCTGAGGCCTAATTGCGGAGCTGGCGGCCTCCAACCTGCGACCGACCTCGAGGCTCCGGAGATAGAGCCAGCCAGGACTTACCAACGCGAGGCTGGCCATCTTCGAGCTGCGGCAACGTTCCGGCAGCGGCACGACTCGGCGCTCGGGTGAGGGCGGACGGCGCGGGGCTGAGACACTCCTGTGTGGGTGGCCCGGCTACCGGCTGGAAGGCGCTCCCGTGTGGGCGGCCTCGGTCCCGGCTGGAAGGCGCTCCCGTGTGGGCGGACCGGCTCTCGGCTGGAATGCGCTCCCGTGTGGGCAGCGCGGCGCGGGGCTGAGACGCTCTCGTGTGGGCGGCCCGGTGCGGGGCGGAGACGGTGTTCCGGTGGCTGAGGCAGCGTTCTGGCGGCGGCGACCTGAATCCGGGGCTCGGCCGCGGGCCAGTGGATGACATCGTCGGGAGCTCGCAGGTCACAGGCTGGTGCCTGTTTTCCGGAGCTCCCGTGGCAGCAGCTGCGGCCGCTGGACTGGAGGGCGGCAGCTTCGACCACCCCCATGCCGCGGAGCTTGAACCGCGGGACTGACTTACCATCGCCCGGTGGGGTATCGCCTCAGCGCAGAGGGAGAAGAGGAGGGAAGAGACAGTAACTCTAAGACTTTTGCCTCCATCACAGTGAGGAGGTGCTTGGTGAACTCACTGTGGTGGATGTTAATTTGTGTTTATTGTGTGTTGTTTATTATTACATGTATGGCTGCAGGCAACGACATTTCGTTCAGACCGAAAGGTCTGAATGACAAATAAAGGATTCAATTCAATTCAATTCAATTCAATTCAATTCAATTCAATTCAACCCATGCAGGTCATGGGGAGAACGTACAAACTCCGTACAGACAGCACCTGTAGTCAGGATCGAACTGATCGGACTCTGGAGCTGTAAGTTGGCAACTCTACCACTGCTCCACCATGCTGTCCTAAGTATGATTGTGCTTATGTATAGTAAGTGCATATCTATAGTAATTATGCGTGAGTATCGGAGGTCAGATGGGCTTGCGGTGGGTGTCGGAGGTCGGTCGCAGATGTGCCGCAGAGAGAACAAAGAGGGAACCGGCGTGGGGGGGTTGCTGAGAACAAAGAGGAACCATTGGAACCACAATGAACACATGTAACGTTGTCGGCGCCCATTAGGTGGTGACTCTTTGCATACCTTGTGTACGGTAGCAAAACAAAGAATTTCACTGTGACGTGTCACATGTGATAATAAAGTATCATTCATTCATTCATTCATTCATTCATTCATTCATTCATTCATTCAAGATTTTTACTGAACTGTATCCAAAAGAATGTCACTGTATCTAGGTACATGTGATAACATAGTACCATTGAACCTTTGAACAAATTAGTTGCTCTCACATTGGTGGGTTAGTAGCCATTTCAATTCTAGTTACTCAAGCTTGTGACAATAGGTAGAACACTGGGTAAGGGAGAAGAAGAGGTGCGACCACCAGAAGGCTTGTAATCGTCTGGGTGGCTCACAACGCAGTGGTATGAACGTTGAATTCTCTGATTTAATTTGCATTTTACTAACACAGCCTGTCCCTCTGGCCCTCCCTTCCCCACCCCCTTTCCTTCACCCTAGTTGTTTCAGCAGTTCCACAGTTCACCACATTGTATCTCTCAAGATCACACCTTCCATCGCCAATAATGGACCGACCATTCCCACTTCTCCGACCAGCCTTACTGTCTCCGACTACATTTTATCTCAGTTTGCTTTGTTGTTATTAACTTCTCCCAGCTGACAATGATCAATTCTACATTTTCCTTGAACCCATTCCCTTTGTCCTAGTTTCACACCTTACACTTCCTTATCTATGTATCTCCCTCTCCCCTGACATTAGACTGAAGAAGCGTCACTCATTCCTTCTCTCCTAAGATGCTGCCTGTCCCACTGAGTTACTCCAGCATTTTGTGTCTATCTTCGGTTTAAACCAGCAATTGCTGTTCCTTCCTGCACAATGGGCCTTCCAGGACACAACCCTGCCTGAGGTAATTTGTTTTTGGCCCTGTTTGATCTTGTTTTCCTGCTTCCAGTTCTCCCCCCCCCCCCCCCCCCCCCCCCGCCCCCCCCCCTAATTTCAGTCAGAAGAAGAGACCCGCTCCAAAACGTCACCTGTTCGTTTTCTCCAGAGATGCCGTCTGACCCACTGAGCTACTCCAGCACTCTCTGTCTATGCTTGTGGTGTGATTTGCCTGGAATGCACGCAAAGCAAAGTTTTTCACTGCATGTCAGTACGTTATAATAATAAGCCAATATTGCAGTTTTTGTTCTCTGCCTCCAGGCAAGTTACAGTAATACAATGATGAACAATTAAGCCCCCAACTGTGCGTTTATCCAGCCCTCCAAAGTAGGCTTGCAGAGACATGAGAGACTGCCTTTATGGACACCAGGAGCTGTAAATGTTGGAATCTTGAGCAAAACACACTCAGTAAGTAAAGCACCACCTCTGGAAGGAATGGACAGGCAACGTTTTGGGTCCGTTGATTGAGGTGAGGGGGAGAAATGTGGAAAAATGTTGTGAGCAGGACAAAGCCTGGTAAGTGATAGGCAGATACAGTTGGGACGGTTCAATTGGGTTGTTACAATCCAGAGCAAAACATAATCTGCGGGGGAAGCATGTGGGGGAAAGGACTGTTGGGTGACCAGCCCCTGCATCAATTTTCTCATTCTTTCATCAATTTCTCCCCATTAGCCCCTGTGTCATACCATGGGGTGGCATGGTAGAGCCACTGCCTTAAAGTGCCAGAGACCTGGGTTGGGTCCTGACTATGGATGCTTGTCTGTACAGAGTTTGTAGGTTCTCCCCGTGACCTGCGTGGACTTTCTCTGAGATCTTCAGTTTCCTCCCACACTCCAAAGACATACAAGTTTATAGGTTAAGTGGCTTGGTATAATTGTCAATTGAACCAAGTGTGTGTAGGATAGTATTAGTCTGCGGGCATCACGGGTCTGCGCGAATTCGGTGGGCCAAAGGGTCTGTTTCCGCGCTGTATCTCTAAAGGCGACGGGCAGAATCTCTGGAAAGAAGGAATGGGTGACGTTTCTGGTCTAGACCCTTCTTCAGACCCAGTCAGGGGAAAGAGAAATGGAAACAAAACTAAATACCACCCCATCTCCTCTTTATGCTTGCTATCTTCCTCTCTGCACATTTGACTGCACTTGGCCTGTATTTAGAAGGATGAGGGGAGACCTAATCGGAACTTACCAAATAGTGAAAAGCCTGGATAGAGTGAATGTGGAGATTGTGTCTCCAGGAATGGGAGAGTTAATAGCGAAGATTCATAGTTTTGTGATTAATATGGGTGTAAAAGGTTACGGGGAAAAAGTAGGAGAATGGGGTTGAGAGGGAAAGGTAGATCAGGCATGATAGAATGGCGGAGTAGACCCAATGGGCCGAATGGCCTAATTCTGCTCCTATGACCTATGAACAGACCTATTGCTGGATTTCCACTCAAACCGCCGACAATTCCTTCTCCACCGAACAGCTGGGGAATCCATCAGGACCATCTGGGAAAATGAAAGCTTCCTGGACAGGACATGAGTTGGGCCAAAGAGCCTGTTTCCAAGGGGTATGACTCTCTCTGTGACTCTGTGACTCTAACAGAGTCTGAAGAAGGGAGGCGAACAAAAATGTCACCCATCTATTTCTTCCACAGATGCCGTGTGTGCAGGAGATAACTACTTCAAAGTCAGCCCGAAACTCGAGTCTGACGAAGGGTCACCGAACAGATGCTGCTTGACTCACTGTTCCTTCCGGAGTTTAGTGTTCACTTCTAGTAAGCTTTTTTTGTGGCACACTCCAAAGTTGTAGCTGTTTTACCTCAGAATACTTAAATTAATTCATTAAAACTGCAATCTTGGGTTGGGCCGAAGATAGACCCAAAATGCTGGACAGGCAGCATCTCTGGAGAGAAGGAATGGGTGACGTTTCGGGACGAGACCCTTCTTCAGACTGGTTAGGGATAAGGGATAAACAAGAGATATAGATGATGATGTAAATGATGATGATGCGGAATATGGATTAAGAACAATGAATAAAAGATATGCAAAAAATTAATGATGATAAAGGAAACAGGCCATTGTTCGCTGTTTGTTGGGTGAAAACGAAAAGCTAGTGTGGCTTGAGTGGGTTGGGGATGGATGCTGCTTTTACCATTTACCTATTAATATTCTCCACAAACCTCGACAGGAGTGCTGGTGGGCGGATACCAACACTAACTCTGCATTAATCCTGTCACAAATTAATTTCAAGTAACCTCCAATATAACATCGATTTTCCCTCTGCCGGTTTAACAGGTGACTGGGTCTGCTGAGGTGAGAGAGGAAGAAATGTAAACACTGTGCCATAGGATGACGACAGTGTGACGGACGGTGTGAGAAGATAAAATAAATCAGCAAAGCAAGCCAGGCAAATATTACAAAGTAATCTTAAAGGGAAGGAGAAAATGAAAGGGAACTATGAGGTAAAAACAGTTACAAAGTCTTAGAGTCATACACCATGGAAACAGGCCCTTTGGCCCAACTCATGTCCTGTCAAGCAAGCTCTCATTTTCCAGATGTCCAGTGGTCATCCAGCTGGTGCTCCAGTTCCCTAAAAGCTGAGTCTCACATTGCGAGTTGACACAAGAGGTACCCCGAGGGAAAGACTCGTGGTTGTGTACGAGATTGCAAGTGTATGATCAAGAGTTTAACCGAGTTCCCACGGGTATGACAAGTTTGCCGTTTACTTGTCATTTCTGCGATGTTCCAAGTTCGTCTCCCGAGTTACTCTTGAGCCAATCCTGATTGAAGGTCTGTTTTAATAAGCAACAGTGTTATGTTTTAATAAGCAACAGTGTTAAAGAAGACCTCTCCATCCTGTGGCTTTGTTTTAAAGATAGAATTCAGCGCGGCCGCATCTATTGATGTGACCTACAAAGGAAAACTGCGCACCATCCAGTGCCAGAGCAGTTATGATTTGTTTGAAACACACAGGTTTGATATGTTTTAATTGAATTTACTGCCATGTCTACACACTGCGGGGAGACGGGAGATTAAATCTTTGAATGTGGACGGATGTGCACATCAGATTGTTGTGAGACGGAGCTCAGGGTTCGCCATCTGAGCTGCTTTGGTGCCCAGGCGTGAGTTGAGGTGGAGAGAGGTTGGGGGGGGGGGGGGGCGTCATTAATCTGTCTGGGGTGACATGGCTCTTGGGTTAGGCTGGGATCATTCTTTGCGGGATGATCTTAGTGCGGGAGACAAGTGTAGGAGAGGTGTTCTGACTGTGTGGGCAGACACTTTGGAAGTGATTGCCCACCAGTCTCAAAAGCCGTTGTGTCTCCCTTTCACTGGGATAGCAGGGGGCGACCAAACAGCACAATACCCCCCTCCCCCTCCACGCCAACATGAAGGGCAGCGATCCCAAGGCTTTAGCGTCAGGAACAGCGGGCAGGCAACAATCACCTGCCATAACGCGAGAGAGATCATGCACTGTTGTCGGTCTCCTTTGCACGTCGGTGTTTCTGTCTTTCTCCACTCATTGTTGGCCCCATCTGTCACCACCCCCACCTACACCCCTCTGTTTCCCGGCCATGTGTGTGACCTCTTCCCTCCCCTCTACAGCTCCCCGCCCATTGCACCGGTGCGGGGGCTTTGCACTGTCTTCACGTCGGCGATGCCAGCAGGTCAATGCCAGTCGTCCCGGGGCAGTCGCTCCCTTCAGTTTCCCAGGGGGTCGGGATGGGACTGGAGTTCACCATACTAGGGGGGCGCTGTCCTGTGCACGGCTGCCCAGCCAGCAGCTGTCCCTTCATCTTTTTATTTTTATTTTAAGTTAGTTAAAGTGTTTTGTTGGAGGTCTAGACTTTTTTATGTGGGGGGTGGGGGGGGGGGGGGAAGGGGGAAACTACCTTTCAGGGTCCCTACCTGGTCGGAGAGGCGGCTTTTCTCCGGGCTGCAGCTTCGACCCGTCCTCGCGGCCTACCAGCGGGCCTGGAGCGGCGTTTCCTGTCGGGGACCGCCCAGAACCACGGCTTTCGGCGGCGGCACAGCGCTGGAGAGCTATCGCGGAGCGGGCGATGCCTTGCCTGGGTCGCCGCGCTGGAGCTCCGGTGAGCTGAGACCGCCGGGAACAACATCGCGGAGCTGCGGGTCTGAGGAGCGACCAGCTGCGGGCGGCGGCGCTGACTTTACACCGGGAGCCTGGGATCTCGCGACGAGATCGCCAGTTGTGGAGCTCCAACCGGCGCGACCTTGTCGGCTTCGGAAGCCGCGGCCTCCAGTGCGGAAGCGGCCGTTCCAGGGTTCCCAGGCCGCTGGGAGGACTCTCCCGACGCCGGAGCAACATCACCCGGCGAGAACGGCCAGGAACATCGGGCCTCCGTAGAGGCAACTGTGGAGTCCTCAATGGGCCCGACTATGGGTGAACTGAGGTTGGGGACTGGACTTTGTGCCTTCCCTCATGGTGGGAGCCATTGTGGGGGGATGTTCTATGTGTTTAAGACTCTCATTGGTGTTATGTCTGTATTCTTTTTTTGTGTGCTGCAAAATGGCAAAAAAGCATTTCACTTCACTACACCTAGGTGTATGTGAATGTGACTAATAAAATGCCTTTGATACCTTTGATACTTTGATACCTTTGAGTTGGGAGGGAAAGGTGGGGGGGGGGAATGGGTGGGTTAGGTGAGCAGGAGAGTGGGGTTGTTTGCAGTTGCAGAGGGAGGGGGCAAGGGCAGTACAGTTCCCAGTCTCAGCTCCTGTCCAGGGGGGTGGCCGGAGACGTCAGGACCAACGGGACACCGACCACCAGGCCCACCAGGCCCACTGCAAGCACGGAGAACCCAGAGACCCACAACCAGCAGCAACTCCAGCCCAGCCCCGCTCCAACTCCAGAGGAACTCGCTCTCCGATGGGCCGATACGGTGACAAGTGGCAGTTCGCCCACAGCCCGAGATGAGGGGGAGCATCTGCCCCCCCCCCCCCCCACCTTTCCCTCCCAACTCCAGTCCCGTCCCGACCCCCTGGGAAACTGAAGGGAACGACTGTCCCGGGGCCACTGGCACTGACCTGCTGGCATCGCCGATGTGAAGACAGTGCAAAGCCCCCGCGCCGGTGCAATGGGCGGGGAGCTGGAGAGGGGACGGAAGGGGTCACACACATGGCCGGGAAGCAGAGGGGTGTAGTTGGGGGTGGTGACTGATAGGGCCAACAATGAGTGGAGAAAGACAGAAACACCGACGTGCAAAGGAGACCTACAACAGTGCATGATCTCTCTCGCATTATGGCAGGTGACTGTCACTGGGAAACTGAATGGAGCGACAATCTGCTGCTGCCTGCCCGCTGAGTTAAAGAGTTCCCACGGTAGACTCACAATACACTAAGGTAAATGCACGGGCCACTACGTTCTTACAACAAGTTAAAATGTTTCAATTCTTAACCACAAGAGTAAAATTGACTCGTGGAAAATTTTAAGCGTGTTTGATTTTTTGCAAGAGTTGACAAGTTTCACGAGTACCTGCCGTTAGCGCCACGAGACTCTAAGTTGCGTCCACGAGTTCCGTACGTTAATCGTACGTTATTACCACGAGTTTTAACTCGGGGTACCTATTGTGTCAACTCGCAACGTGAGACTCAGGTATAAAACAGTCCTTAAGGAGCTGCACCTATACACGATTCCCACAGGTCACTAGGGGTGCCACCACTTTCCCTGACTTCCCACATCCCGCAGGAGGAGCATTCTATCAACAGTGTTCACTGTTTGTGTAGAGGGAACTGCAGATGCTGATTTACACTGCAGACACAAAATACTGGAGTAATTCAGCGGGCCAGGCAGCATCTCTGGAGAGAAGAAATAGATGACATTTTGGGAAGGGTCTCAACCTGAAACGTCGCCCATTCCTTCTATCCAGGAATACTGCCTGTCCAGCTGAGTTACTCCAGCATTTTGTGTCTATCTTCAATGCTCACTGTTCACTGTGATCATCTATTTAAAACCTACCTCTTTGGCCGTGACTTTGATCGTGGCCAGGTATGTGGTCATGTAACACTCAGTTACCTCAAGACTGACTTGTGTTAGGATGTTCTTTCTACATTGGATGTGCTATATAAATGCAGGCTGTTGCTATTGTTGTCCAAGTGTTTTCACCAGGCAAGGACTTATCGAACTGCAGAGTGTAAAGACAATCAACAGAAAAAGCTATGACACACAACGAACTGCAGATTCTGGAAACTTCAGCAAAACGCAAAGTGTCTCTAACTTCTCTCTAACTTCTACAGATGCACAGTGGAGAGCATGGTGACCGGTTGCATCGTGGCTTGGTTCGGCAACTTGAGCGCCCTGGAGAGGAAAAGACTGCAAAAAGTAGTAAACACTGCCCAGTCCATCATCGGCTCCCCTTCCATCGAGGGGATCTATCGCAGTCGCAGCCTCAAAAAGGCTGGCAGTATCATCAAGGACCCACACCATCCTGGCCACACACTCATCTCCCTGCTACCTTCAGGTAGAAGGTACAGGAGCCTGAAGACTGCAACGACCAGGTTCAGGAATAGCTACTTCCCCACAGCCATCAGCTTATTAAACTTGGCTCGGATAAAACTCTGAACATTAATAACCCATTATCTGTTATTTGCACTTTATCAGTTTATTTATTCATGTGTGTATATATTTATATAATGGTATATGGACACACTGATCTGTTTTGTAGTCATGCCTACTATGTTCTGTTGTGCTGAAGCAAAGCAAGAATTTCATTGTCCTATCAGGGACACATGACAATAAACTCTCTTGAATCTTGAATCTCTTGTGTCTCCCTCTTCCCGACTCTCAGTCTGAAGAAGGGTCTCGACCCGAAAAGTCACCCATTCCTTCTATCCAGAGATGCTGCCTGTCCCACTGAGTTACTCCAGCATTTTGTGTCAATCCTCCTAATTTACGTTTATATGTATGAACACAAGCACTTAACACTTTCTCCGTGGAGCTCCTGTAGTGTGGCTGCAGTTTCAGTTGTGTGTAGAAACAAGAATCTGCAGATGCTCATTTACAAAAAAAGTCACAAAGTGCTGGAGTAACTCATCGGGTCAGATGGCATCTGTGGAGAACATGCAATCTGAAAGTTCTGAATGCAAAACGTCACCTATCCATATTCTCCAGACATACTGCCAGATGAGTTTAGTTTAGTTTAGTTTAGTTCAGAGATAGTGTAAACAGGCCCTTCGGCCCACCGAGTCCATTATCAGTGATCCCCGCACACTAACTCTTTCCATTACACACTAGGGATAATATACAATTTTAGCAAGACAATGAGCATACAAACCTGTACATCTTTGGAGTGTGGGAGGAAACTCCCGGAGCTCCCGGAGAAAATCCATGCATGTCACGTGGAGAACGTACAAACTCCGTACAGACAGCACCCGTAGTCGGGATGGAACCCAAGTTTCTGGCATTGTACGGCAGTAACTGTACCACTGCACCACTGTGCCACCCTGCTCTAGTTGCTCCTGCACTTCATGTCTTGTTTACAGTCATTGCAGTAAAATCTGTCCATGCACTGATAGGTTCAAAGTTCCCTGTCTCAACCTTTCTATGAAAAATGATGACAAGAATTAATTAATTTGAGCAGTGCAAGAAACAGGCCGGACACAAGGTGGGGCTTGTGTCAATCAGCTGTCTTGGGTGTGATTTTTGTATTGTAAAAAAATGGGTATTCATGGCAAGTTGTAAAAGAGGCAAGTTGTAAGGGCGGCATGGCCACACAGCGGTAGAGTTGGTGCCTTTACAGCGCCAGAGACCCCGGTTCGATCTTGACTACAGGTGCTTGTCTGTACGGAGTTTGTACCTTCTCCCCGTGACCTGAGTGGGATTTCTCCGAGATCCTCGTTTTCCTCCCACAATCCAAAGGCGTATAGGTTTGTAGGCTAATTGGCTTGGTATAAGTGTAAATTGTCCCCAGTGTGCGTAAGATAGTGTTAATGTGCGGGGATCGATGGTCGGCGTGTCCGCGTTGTATCTCTAAATCTAACTACAGATGTTGGTTTGCAAAGATAGACACAAAATGCTGGAGCAACTCAGCGGCTCAGAACTGGTCACCTGTGCAGATGGGGATGGGCCTAGGTAAGGGATCACATGGTAAGAATGGTACCAGAAATGCTCAGACTAAACTACAATTCCAATTAAGAACTTAACCTTTGTAAGATCATTAGAGTACAGAGGCTACATTGGAGCATTGCATTTTTTATTCGTGTTTTGTTGTATTTTATATCATTATGCCATTTTTGTATTATTTTATGCATTTCCATTTGTAGGGCTTTATGTAATTTTAATTGCAATGTTTAATCAGCTTTCATAAACTTAGCAGAGCCCTGAATTGTGTACTCTGTGAGTAAGACTTGGTTCACTGCATCTGCTGCCAAGCTGAGGATTTCCTTTCTACGACATCAGAGATGTCCTGTTTGTGTATTTGGGTGGTGTGTCGGGTTCAGACGCTTCTGCGGACCAGTAGACCCCTTGGCCCCTCGAGCCTGCTGTCCGCTGACTATAACCATAGCTCCACATTCCCACCTACCTGCATTGAACTTTCTTCCCCTTGCTTATCAAGTACTTGTCTGACTTTGTCTTCAAAACTTTCAAAGACTCTTCACCCACTGCTCCTTAATGAATACATCCCAGCTTGACCAGCTTCCAAAGGGAAATAATAACTTTTCCCTGCCTTAAATGGACAATGCCTTATTTTTATACAGTAACCTCTATATCTATATTCTTCCATGAGGGACCCCTCAGTATCTGAAACCTTTCTATCAAGCCCCCTTACATTCTTTGAAACTCTAGTGGATGCAGATCTGGACTGTCCTGATGATACCTATGAAGACAATTATCCATTCCAGATATAACTCCGGTAAAACTTAACTGAATTATTATTAAAACAATACCATTCTTCAGACAGCCAGAGGTATGTTCCGGCACTGGTCCTATTTCACATATTTTTAGCATCTGTCCTAATGAGAGTCAGGGGAGGGGACTGACTGACTGTGTCCCCTGACTCTCAGTCTGAAGAAGAGTCTCGACCCGAAACGTCACCTATTAATTTCTCCGAGATCTTTGGTTTCCTCCGACGCTCCAAAGACGTACAGGTCTGTAGGCTAATTGGCTTCGGAAAAATTGTAAATTGTCTGTAATATGTGTGGGATAGTGTCAATGTGTGGTGATCGCTGGTCGACGCGGACTCGGTGGGCCGAAGAGCCTGTTTACGCCCTGTATCTCTAAACTAAACTGAATCTGTATTAATCTGAAGAGGGGTCTCGACCCGAAATGTCACCAGTTCCTTTTCTCCGGAGATGCCGTCTGACCCACTGAGTTACTCCAGCTTCTTGTGTCTATCCACGGTTTAAACCAGCATCTGCAGATCCTTCCTACACTTACACTAATCATGCCCATTTATGCCTCCCTACACTTCCATTAAAGTTTCCTCCAGACTTGTCCACTCACTGGCACACTAACGCCGATTTACAGCTTATTAACCAACCATTTTACCGATCTTGGGGATGTTGGAGCACCCAGAGGAATCCCAAGTGGTCACAGAGAGAACCTGCAAACTCCACACAAACAGTGCTGGCAGTAGGGACTGAATCTGTGTTACTGGATCAGTTTCTCCATACTCTGTAGTACCCCATTGTTCATGTTATATGAACGAGCCTCATTAATACTTCCTGAGCGCATCACCTCACAATTGTCTGTATTACAAAATACAACCCTCTACTGTCATTGTCTGTCCTCATTGTCCGAGGACAATTTTGCATCACATTCGCCAATATGCCTCGATCCCATGGCCACCCAGCCTCTTGAACCAGTCAAACTAGTCAAACCTTTGACCTTGTCAAACAGGCTTTATTATAGTCCATGAATATCACATCTACTTGCTCTCCCCATTGATACACTTTGTATTGTAACATTATGTCTATGGTATCCACTGTTCCAGGTGTGGACTCCTATATATCGGCGAGACCAAGTGTGTGCTCGGCAATCGTTTCGCTGAACACCTCCACTCAGTCCGCCTAAACCTACGTGATCTCCTGGATGCCAAACACTTTAACTCCTCCTCCCATTCCCATGCTGACCTTTGTGTCCATGGGACATCTCCATTGTCAGAGTGAGGCCCACTGCAAATTGGAGGAACAGCATCTCATATTTTGCGAGGGCAGCTCTCACCCCAGCGGGATGAATATCAACTTCACTAACTTCAAATAATCCTTGCTTTCCCTCTCTCCCCATCCCTCCCCATCATAGTTCTCCGACCAGTCTGACTGTCTTCCTAGTTATATTTTATCTTTGTATGCTTCGTTGTCACCTTCCCCTAGATGACAACGACCTATTCTACATTCTCCTTGAACTTCGTCCCCTTTGATGTCTCAATTTCACAACTTACCCTTCCATACCTCTGTGTCTCCCGCTCCCCTGACTGAAGAAAGGTCTCGACCCGAAACATCACCCATTTCTTCCATCCAGAGATGCTGCCTGTCCCGCTGAGTTACTCCAGCATTTTGTATCTATTGTCGATATACTTTGTTATCTCTTCAAATAATTCATTCAAATAGGTCAGCCATGTTGGCTGTCTTAGATTAGTCCTTGCCTTTCCAGATAATCATTAATTCATTCCCTCAGAACGTATTCTTCCCGTATCTTCCCCAGCACTGATGTTAGGCTGATTGTTATCAGACTTTGCCCTACTGGATTTCTTGCAAAGAGAATCCATCTTTACTGACCTTCAAGTGCGTTAGAAATCTCAGCCAGAGCATCAGCATTCTCTCTCTTGCCTCCTGCAGCAGGCTGGGAGAAATGCCTTCCATCCCTGGGATTTTATCCACCCACGTGTATGCCTGTCAAAGTATCAAGTTATTTTAAGTTTAGTTTAGTTTAGAGATACAGCATGGAAACAAGCCTTTTGGCCCACCGAGTCTGCGCCGACCAGTGATCCATGCACATTAACACTATCCCACACATACTAAGGACAATTTACATTTATACCAACCCAATTAACCTACAATCCTGTACCTCTTTGGAGAGTGGGAGGAAACCGGAAATTGTGGAGAAAACGCATGCAGTCACAGGGAGAACTCACAAACTCCGTACAGACAGCACCCGTGGTCGGGATCGATCCTGGTTCTCCGGCGCTGTAAGAGCTGTAAGGCAGCAACTCTACCGCTGCGCCACCATGCCGTGTTTTCTTTGAGACCAGTTCTCCATAAATAAAAAAATACATTTTTATCCATGGAGACCTGCACCAGAGTTTCATCAACACTTTCACTAAAATCTCCATCTAAAAGTCCGTCTCCTTTGTGAATACCGATGAAAGGTATTCATTCACGACCTCACCTGTGTCTTCTGGCTCCAAGCACAGATTGCCTCTCATCCAATGTTGGCGCGTTATATCATTGTTGCATCAGAGATTATTCTGGAGACAAGCTTCTGTGGTTCCTGAACCCATCCTGCAAGCAGTAACTCAGCGGGACAGTGCATTGGCACTCAAACACACACAGACCAGAGGAATCAGGCAACAAATAGTGTGACTGCATGGAAACAGTCCCTTCGGCCCACGGAGTCCACAAAGACTATCAATCACCCATTCACACAAGTTCTATGTTATCCCACATTCTCATCCATAACCTTCACACAGAGGCCAATTAACCTACAAACCTGCACGGTTTTGGGATGTGGGAGGAAACCGGAGCACCCGGAGGAAAGTCAATGAGCTGGGATATCCCTCCTACTCCTCTTGCATTTACTGTTCTCCAGACTCCTCTTCATACCCCTCAGACTCCAAATCTCCTTGTGTGGACCCGACGTGGGGGGACTACCGTGCGGGGGAAGGGAATAAAGGAGGAGCCGGCATATGGAGGACCGCCGTGAGGGGGACGGGGAGAGGCCTGGTGTAGGATACTTTGTAACTTTGTCGGTGCCCTTTATGTGGTGACTATTTGCACACCTTGGATATGCAAAACAAAGAATTTCACTGTGACTTGTCACATGTAACAATAAGGTATGCATTCATTCATTCATTCATTCATTCATTCATTCATTCATTCATTCATTCATTCGCTGAACACCTTCACTCAGCCGCCTTGGCCTACGCAATCTCCCGGTTGCCAAACATTTTAACTCCCCTTCCTATTCCCATATTCACTTTTCTGTCTTCGGCCTCCTCCAAGGTTAGAGTGAGAGCAAATGCAAACTGGAGGAACAGCACCTCATATTGTGCTTGGGCAGCTTACAACCCAGCGGTATGAATATTGATTTCTCTAACTTCAAGTCTCCCTTGCATCCCCTCTTCCTCCGTCCCTCTCCACACTATTCATCGTACTAGTTTCACTGTCGTCCTGCTGAGTTTCACTGTTCGTATCACTCGTTATCAACTTCCCCGCAGCCAACAATGGACCATTGTGGGCTCCAACTTTCCTTGATCATCGTTGCTGGCTTTGATCTGTCTTTTTGCACACCTTCCATTAATTTGTTCTAAGTACATTTTCATATCTCTCGGTTCCCTGTCCCCTGACTCTCAGTCTGAAGAAGGGTCACGACCCGAAATGTCACCTATTCCTTTTCTCCACAGATGCTGCCTGTCCCGCTGAGTTACTCCAGTGTTTTGTGTCTATTTTCGGTGAAAACCAGCATCTGCAATTCCTTCCCACACACGGAGTCGTATTCGGTTCTGCTCTGAAGTCACCCTGCTGCTTCTCACTGCTCTGAAGTCACCCTGCTGCTTCTCACTGCTCAAAGATTGTGCAAAGTAAAAACATTAATTTGAAACAAAATGTTAATTTCTGTCGCTGCCTTCAGACATGAAAGCATTGGATCATTCCGGTTACCGCTGTACGCAGTGATCTCTCATCCTCTGCAAAACGAGTCGCAGAACTAATGTTCCCAGTGGAATTACGGGTGTGGGCGAGAAGGGGAAAAGTCACGGAGAGGGAACTCAGCAGAGAGACTGAATCTGCAGAGCTGACGATTCTCAGAGGAAAACACTGATAATTCCCGTTGGTTGCAATCAGATTGCTTTAATTTTTATAATTTCCATACGGCTGTATGAAGGTAAAATTACTATTGTATGAAGGTAAAATATGCATTGTTGTCAACCAAATCAACTTTCAACAATAAATCAGTTTGCAGCCATGATTTGTTTATCGGAATGTTCTGTTTCTGCCACCTTTATATCTATTTTATCCCTATTCATAGTAATTGTGTTATATATTTTGCATAATTGTCATATGTGCTCCTTGGCTATTTAAATAATTCATGTTATGATTCACAGATGCAAATTAAATTCTGCTCACAATTGACGATTCCATGCAATGCACACCTGACACTGTGGCGGGTCAGACTGCAGTAGTAAGACATAACGCGATTCAATGTTGTCATTATTTACAGATTAGGCTGTTTTCACATATCATCTCCAATTCTGAAAATGGGAGCATGTGTGGAAAGTAAAGAGAAAAAAGCCATGGTTTCACAATCTCTGTGATAGTTAATTATTGGAAATGAAATTATCTCGGGCCAGGTAATAAAATTTATATTGCAGCACAAAATAATTATAGCACAGAGCCAAATGCACATTGTAACAGCATCAACTTTAGAGTCATACGTACACATGCGTGGCATCGACATAGATACAGGACTCACAGCTACTCCACAGCTTTATCTACATACAAGCCGTACAAAAGCACGAAAACTGCACAAACTGCAGCAATACCTGAAAACCATTAAAAGAACAATAGCATCTCCACCAAAACAGCAATGATCCCAAATTCACCTACAGCAGATGAGCTGCAATATGTAAAACATATCTGCCCATTAACACCATACACAGTGAGAGTCTGTTTTAATAAATTCAGCCAGGCAACGTCAACATTTAAATAACATCTAGACCAGAATATCTACAGCAGAACATTGAGGCAGAAGAAGGGTCTTGACTTGAAACATCACCTGTTCCTTCTATGCAGAGATGCTGCCTGTCCTGCTGAGTTACTCCAGCATTTGTGTCTATATTGAGTACAAGAGTTATGGGCCTGTCCCACTTAGGTGACTTTGTAGGCGACTGCAAGGAGACTATGCAGTCGCCACATGGTCGCCACATGGCCGCGGGTAGTTGCCGGGGAGTCGCCTTCATTATCGCGAGAAGTTCCCGCATTCTGGGAACTAGTCGCAGCCTCATTATGGTCGCCGTGAATTTTTGAACGTTGAAAAATTAGCAACGTCTAGAATGAATCCGCCATGGAGATTACCGAGAACTCTCGATCCGTAGGTGGGTGACACAAAGGGTCCTAATGGGTTGTCAGGAGGTCGAAGGTTCTCAGAGGTTCTTGTAGGTTGTAGCCAGTGCTGACCAGTGAATTTCATTGGCTCATTGGGAAAACAAAAGGTAAGCAGTAGTTTTGAGAACCAAGGATAACCGACCGGTAATGTTAAATGTCCGCTGAACATCACAGCCGTGTATCTCTGGCTGTGATGTTACATGTTTATAGGACCTGGGTTTAGCCACAATCGCAGAATTGTGTGCAGTTCAGGTCGCCCCATTACAGGAATGGTGTGGATGCTTTGTAGAGGAGCAGAAGAGATTTAAGAGAATGCACCCCTGGGTTAGAAGATATCAGTTAGAAGGACAACATGGATTGTTTTCTCTGAAATGTCAGAGGCTGAGGGGAGACCTAATAAAAGTGTAAAAACCTATGAGTGACATAGATAAGGTAGACAGTCAGAAACTTTTCCCAAGATGGAGATGCCAAAGACTAGAGGGCATAACTTGAAGGTGAGGGGTTAGTTTTAAAGGAGACACGCAGGGCCGTTTTTTAAAGAGTGGTGGGTAATGCACGGCTGGGGTTAGTGGTGGAGGCAGATATGATAGTGGCATTTAAGAGGTTTTTAGATAGGCATGTGGATATGCAGGGAATGGGCTAATATGGACACACACAGACAGAGGAGGTTAGTTAAACCGGGTATCATGTTCAGCGCAGACATTATGCACTGAAGGGTTTGTTTCTGTGCTGTACTGTTCCATGTTGGAGCATCAGATATCCCTAAATATCATGACCTTCTTACTTTTGTACCGTACAGAAACTTGCCAGAGTGGCACAGTGTTGTAGCGGTAGAGTTGCTGCCTTACAGCGCCAGGGACCCAGGTTCAATCCTGACTACGGGTGCTGTCTGTACGGAGTTTGTATATTCTCCCTGTGACCACGCGGTGCTCCGATTGCCTTCCACATTCCAAAGAAGCACACGCTTGTATGTTAATTGGCTTCTACAAATTGCTCCAAGTGTGTAGGATGCGAAACTGGGATAACATAGAACTATTGTACAGGTGATAAGTGGTAGGTGTGGACTCGATGGGCCAAAGGGCCTGTTCCCACACTGTTTAGTTTAGTTTAGAGATACAGTGTGAAAACAGGCCCTTTGGCCCACCGAGTCTGTGCCGACCAGCAATTCCCACACATTAACACTATCCTACACATATTCCATCAGCGGAACGCTCGAGGCCCCCGACAAAGGGAGAACAAAGGGAAGAGATTTAACTTTTCTTGCCTTCCATCATAGTGAGGAATGTGGAGGAGTCACTGTGGTGGATGTTTATGTTAAAATGTATTTTGTGTGTTCTGTTGCTTATTATTTGTATGACTGACTTGGGAAATGAAATTCCTCATTTGTTGCAAAACATACTTGGCGAATAAAGTATTATTATGATTGCGATTTGTGATTGTGATTTCTCTTGTACTCAAACCCTCTTACAAGGAAGGCAGACATACCAATTGTCTTCTTAACATTAACGTTAGAGAATAAATAAGGAGGAATTTCTTTATCCATAGGGAGATGAATCTGTGGAATTCCTGGCCACAGGCGGCAATGGCGGCAAACGTCTGGGTATTTATGAAGTGGAGC
The DNA here is from genome assembly GCF_010909765.2 of Amblyraja radiata. Classification (NCBI taxonomy): domain Eukaryota; kingdom Metazoa; phylum Chordata; class Chondrichthyes; order Rajiformes; family Rajidae; genus Amblyraja; species Amblyraja radiata. The sequence goes on from NC_045988.1 coordinate 24,070,711, forward strand.
TTGATAGTTTCTTGATTAGTAATGGGTCCCAATTAGGCAATTTTTCAACGGACTGCCGGCGACTTTCAAGTTGCTGGCAGTCGCCTGAAAAAAACGGGGACTGGAACGGCGACTGTCAGAGTTGAACACACACACACACACACACACATCGCTTCCTTCGCCAGCCTGTGTGAATTTTTTAGACAGTGCTCCCCCCGCTTGACCTGTCTAAAAAATTCACACGGTGCAAAGCCAAGGTGATACAGACACACACCGCAATGAACAGGAAGGTTGGCGCTGTAAAATGATGGCTAAATAACAGTGTACGATAATTGCTTTAAAAGAGGGGGGAGAAGGAGTGGAGCCAACTTTTAAGAAGCCAGAAATACAAGGTTGTGAAGTTCGGCAGACATTTAACATTAATTCAGTTAACCTTAATTCTGAAAACTACTGCTTACCTTTTTTTCCCCAATGAGTCAATGAAATTCACTGGTCAGCACCAGCTACAACCTACGAAACCCTCCGAGAACCTTTGACCTCCTGGCAATCCATTGGGACCTCCTGGCGACCCACCTACGGCACGAGAATTCTCGCTACTCTCCATGGCGGCTTCATTCTAGTCGCCGCTAATTTTTCAACATGTTGAAACATTCTCAGCGACCATAATGAGGCCGTGACTAGTACCCAGAATGCGAGAACTCCTCGCGATCATGAAGGCAACTCCCCGGCAACTACCCGCGAACACGTGGCGACCATGTGGCGACTGCAGTCGCCTAAAAAGTCTTCAAAGTGGGACAGGCCCATAAGGGTGTCAAAGGTTACGGGGAAAGGCAGGAGAATGGGGTTGAGAGGGAAATTTAGATCAGCCATGTTGAAAGGCAAAGCAGACTCGATGGGCCAAATGGTCTAATTCTGCTCCTATGACTTATGAGTTTATTAACTTCTGAACTGCTTGTTTGTTTTCGGTTGTGAACAAGAGCACCCATATCTCTTTGTAAATCAGCACTTGATGAAGCATCACACTTTAAGTAACATTCTGCACTTTAGTGTTTCCTGTCAAAGTTAGCAACTTCACCCTTATTTAAACTCAATCTCCATGCAGCCTCTATACAACCTGCGCATCATATTTCTCCTTGCCCCTCCCCTTTTTATGTGACATCTACAAACAGTTACACAGGAACAGCAATCTTGTCAAAGCAGTGCCAACAACAGACCATTTTTAGCATCAGAACATTCTGTGCACCTCAACCTTAGTGTTGGTAGATGTAACATTATCAATGTGAGGATGTGTTGCATGCTACCTATGGGGATGTGTCACACCATGTTAGGTGAGGGGTAGGTTACACTATGTTTGTGTGGGGATATGTCACATTGCATTAGTATGGGTATGTGTTGCCAGGATATGTTGTGGTACACGTCCTACCATGTTAGTGTTGAAGGTGTCGCACTCTGTGTGCGTATGTGTCACAGTGTGTAAGTGTACAGCTCACATTTTAACTTATGGATTTGGAGCAGGAATAGGCCACATGGTCACGCAAGTTTGCTCCAACGTTAATACCATCATAGATAGACACAGAAAGCTGCAGTAACTCAGAGGGACAGGCAGCATCTCTGGAGAGAAGGAATGGCTGACGTTTCGGGTCGAGACCCTTCCTCAGTCATGATTGATCTCGTCATCATCTCAAATCAACATTCCTTCCTTTCACCAAATAATCTTTCACTTAGTTTTTCAAACTATCAATACGTCTTGAAAATTTCAAAGACTCCATTTCCGCTTCTCATTGAGGAAGAGAATTCCAAAGATACTGTGGCGCAGCTGGTCATATCGCTGCCTCCTCGCTCCAGATACCCGCGTTCCATCCTGACCTTGGATGCCATCTACGTATGTATGTTTGTGTTTGTACATTTTTCCCTGTGACAGCATGGGTTTCTTCTTGATGCTTCAGTTTACTCCTACATCCCAAAATGTGCTGGGTCCCACACAGGAGATTAGTGGGCAAAATTAGGGCACATGGTATTGGGGGTAGGGTAGACCTGGATAGAGAATTGGTTGACAGACAGGAAACAAAGAGTAGGAATAAACAGGTCCCTGTCAGAATAGCCGGCAGTGGCGAGTGGAGTGCCGCAAGTCTCGGTGCTGGAGCAGCAACTATTTACAATACATATTAATGATTTAGATGATGGGATTAAAAGTAACACTAGCAAATTTGCAGATGACACCAAGCTGGGTGGCAGTGTGAACTGCGAAGAGGATGCTAGGCGGTTGTAGGGTGACTTGGACAGGTTGAGTGAGTGGGCAGATGCATGGCAGATGCAGTATAATGTAGATACGTGTGAGGTTATCCACTTTGGCGGCAAAACCAAGGAGGCAGATTGTTATCTCAATGGTGTCAGATTAGGAAAAAGGGAAGTGCAATGAGACCTGGGTGTCCTTGAACATCAGTTACTGAAAATAAACATGCAGGTCCAGCAGGCAGTGAAGAAAGCTAATGGCATGTTGACCTTCATAACGAGAGGATTTGAGTATAGGAGTGAAGAGGTCCTTCTGCAGTTGTACAGGGCCCCGGTGAGACCACATCTGGAGTATTGTGTGCAGTTTTGGTCTTCTAATTTAAGGAAGGACATCCTTACTATTGAGGCAGTGCAGCATAGGTTCACAAGGTTAATCCCTGGAATGGCGGGACTGTCATATAACCATATAACCATATAACCATATAACAATTACAGCACGGAAACAGGCCATCTCGAACCTTCTAGTCCGTGCCGAACACATAATCTCCCCTAGTCCTCATAAACTCATATGAGAAAAGATTGGAAAGACTGGGCTTGTATTCAAGGGTGAGAGGGGATCGTATAGAAAATTATAAAAGGACTGAACAAGATAGATGCATGAAAAATGTTCCCAATGTTGGGGGAGTCCAGAACCAGGGGCCACAGTCTAAGAATAAAGGGGAGGCCAATTAAAACTGAGATGAGAAAAACCTTTTTCAGCCAGAGTTGTGAATTTGTGGAATTCACTGCCACAGAAGGCAGTGGAGGCCAATTCACTGGATGAATTTAAAAGAGAGTTAGATAGAGCTCTAGGGGCTAGGGGAATCAAGGGATATGGGGAGAAGGCTGGCACGGGTTATTGATTGTGGATGATCAGCCATGATCACAATGAATGGCGGTGCTGGCTTGAAGCCTCTTCCTGCATCTATTTTCTATGTTTGTAGGTTAATTGGATTGTAAATTGCCCCAAATATGTTGTGTGTAGATGCAAAATTGGGTTAACATTGAACTAATGTGAATCAGATTCAGATTCAATTTTAATTGTCATTGTCAGTGTACAGTACAGAGACAACGAAATGCATTTAGCATCTCCCTGGAAGAGCGACATAGCAAATGATTTGAATAAATAATAATAAGTGATAATAAGTGTCCGGGGGGTGGGGGGGTGATTGGCAGTCACCGAGGTACGTTGTTGAGTAGAGTGACAGCCGCCGGGAAGAAGCTGTTCCTGGACCTGCTGGTTCGGCAACGGAGAGACCTGTAGCGCCTCCCGGATGGTAGAAGGGTAAACAGTCCATGGTTGGGGTGAGAGCAGTCCTTGGCGATGCTGAGCGCCCTCCGCAGACAACGCTTGCTTTGGACAGACTCAATGGAGGGGAGCGAGGAACCGGTGATGCGTTGGGCAATTTTCACCATCCTCTGCAATGCCTTCCGGTCGGAGACAGAGCAGTTGCCATACCATACTGTGATGCAGTTGGTAAGGATGCTCTCGATGGTGCAGCGGTAGAAGTTCACCAGGATCTGAGGAGACAGATGGACCTTCTTCAGTCTCCTCAGGAAGAAGAGACGCTGGTGAGCCTTCTTGATCAGAGTTGAGGTATTGTGGGTCCAAGAGAGGTCATCGGAGATGTTGACTCCCAGGAACCTGAAGCTAGAAACACGTTCCACCTCCGTCCTGTTAATGTGGATGGGGGTGTGCGTGCCGCCCCTGGACTTCCTGAAGTCTAGTCCTGAATGGGTGTTGAGTGGTCAGTGCGGACCATGCTGTAGCTTTCAATCGATCAATCAATCAAGTCTCACTACCTTCTGAAAGAAAAACATGTAACCTCAGGTAGACACAACATGCTGAAGTAACCCAATAGGTCATGCAACATCTCTGGAGAAAAGGAATAGGTGACATTAGGGATCGAGATCTTTCCTCATACTCTGATAAAGAAATTCAACCCGAAAAATCACCTTTGGCCCACCCAGTCCATGCTGACCAGCGATCACCCCATACACCAGCACTAGCCTACACACTACCTGACACATTAACTATTTAAGAAGAAACTGTGGATGCTGGAAAAATCGAAAGTAGACAAAAAATGCTGGTGAAATTTAGCTGGTGAGGCAGCATCAATGGAGAACCTGAGTAGGCAACGCTTCGGGTCGAGTCCCTTCATCAGACTCTGGATTGAAGAGATGAAAAGACAAAAAAGTGTGGCATAAGGTCTACTAAGACCTACAGGTTTGCATGCTAATTGGCTTGGTAAATTGTAAAATTGTCCCTAGTGTGTGTAGTTAATGTGCGGGGACCACTGGTCGGCACGTACTCGGTGGGCCGAAGGGCCTGCATCTCGAAACCAAACTAAAAAAGAGGTGAGAACTGTGAAGTCAGAGATAGGGAGAGGTTGGCGAGGGGGGAGGGGGAGAAATGGGTGTGCATCCAGATGGGGCACAGGGATCTGTGGTAGTATAATGGAGGGGGGGGGGGGAAGCAAGAGGGTGGGAGAGGGTTGTTTGTAGATTAGATTGGAGGATTCAATGTTCATTCTGTTAGGCTGTAATCCTACTGATTTTCAGGGTTCTGCATCAGATTGTAATAATCACCTAATGAGTACCAGTGAGATGCAAAAATATTCGTAACTGCAGCATGAATACATTCATACCTGCGGTCCTGGTGATATCCGGCATCATCAATCCCACCCCGTTCTTGGAAAATAAATCAGTTTAGCAATTCAATTACAAATAAATGAAGTCTGACTGTTAAGCAGGAAATTGTGTGAAGGAACTGCAGATGCTGGAGTAACTCAGACACAAAATGCTGGACTAACTCAGCGGGACAGGCAGCATCTCTGGAGAGAAGGAATGGGTGACATTTCCGTCCAAGACCCTTCTTCAGACTACAAAGTGAGCCAAGCTGAGAGAATAGTTGATTGAAAGACACAGCCATCAACCATCAATCATCAGTTTGCACTATTTCTATGTTATCTCAATTTTCCATCCATTCCCCACACACGAGGGGCAATTTTTACAAAGGGCCAATTAAGCTACAAACCCGCACGTCTTAGGGATGTGGGTGGAAACTGGAGCCCCCGGAGGAAACCCAAGCGATCAGGGGTACTTGATAGAGGTCTTTAAAATGATGAGAGGGATAGACAGAGTTGACGTAGATAAGCTTTTCCCACTGAGAGTAGGGAAGTTTGAAACAAGAGGACATGACTTGAGAATTAAGGGACAGAAGTTTAGGGGTAACATGAGGGGGAACTTCTTTACTCAGAGAGTGGTAGCTGTGTGGAATGAGCTTCCAGTGGAGGTGGTGGTGGCAGGTTTGATTTTATAATTTAAAAATAAATTGGGTAGTTATATGGACGGGAAAGGAATGGAGGGTTATGATCTGAGTGCAGGTAGATGGGACTAGGGGAGAATTAGTGTTCGGCACGGACTAGAAGGGCCGAGATGGCATGTTTCCGTGCTGTAATTGTTATATGGTTATATGGTTATATGGTTATATGGATCACAGGTAGAACGTGCAACTCCACAAAGACATGGGGTGGCACAGTGGTGCAGCGGTAGAGTTGCTGCCTTACAGCGCCGGAGACCTGGGTTTGATCCCGACTACAGGTGCTGGCTGTAAGGAGTTGCTGGTTTTCCCCGTCACTGCGTGGGTTTTTGGTTTCATCCCACACTCCAAAGATGTACAGGTTTATAGGTTAATTGGCTTGGTATAACTGTAAATCATCCCTAGTGTGTGTAGAATAGCGTTAATGTGTGGGGATCGCTGGTCGGTGTGGATTCGGTGGGCCGAAGGGTCTGTTTTCCGAGCTATATCTCTAAACTAAACTAAATTAAACATCGCCCATGGTCAAAACTGAACTCAACACTACCCATTGCACCATCATGCCGCCTGCTGGCCAAACACGTGTGTGTGTGTATGCACTTGTGTGTATATATTTTTATGTTTGCATGTGTGTGAATGTGTACATATGTGTGCACTTGTGTATGATTATTTGTACGTGTATCAGATATGAGCATATGTGCGCACTGGCCTGTGTGTATTTGTTCATATGCATGTGTGTATGCGCGTGTGTGTATATGTGTGCACCTGTGCGTGGGTATGTATACATGTGCATTTGAGTATGTGTGCATGTGCATGTGTGTTTGTTTGCATGTGTGTGTGAGTATGTGAGAGAGAAAATGAGAGCGTGAGATGGAGAGGCAGCACTGTATGTGATAGTCAGTGTTCAGAAGCATTATTTGGGGGATCGTTGCCAGAAATCTGTATTTAAAAGTCTATTTGACTCCTGGTGAACTAACATTGACCATAAATTGACAAAACAACAATCAAACTACAACAAGGCACCACAGGGGTTTTTGTTTAAAGCAACTTTCAAAAACACTCTGAAACATGAAGAATCGGAGAGCAAAACCTTTTATTTCAAAGAGATTTAAACAAAGGAATGATAACACTGTGCTTTCTCCATGGACTCAGCATTGTCACTTCAGATTTTCTGCAGAGTAACTCCAGGTGCCTGTGACGTCAGAGATATTCTTCATCAGAACAACTTGTCAGTGTTAATTTGTTGAAGCAGGACTAAACAAAGTAAGGGACATATAGTGCCTGATGGTGAACAGAGTCTGGCTGATGATCTGAACAGATTTTTCAACACATTTGACTGCCCCACACCACCCCAGCCTCCCCCATCTGGTCAGCTGACCATTGCTGCTTCCTCTACACCTCCCCTCCCTCTCTCCATCATCTCCATCACTCCTGAGATGTCACCTGTACGGAGTCCCCTCTTTCCACCTCCCACTCCACCGGCAGCCCCACCTATGACTCTTCATACTGCTCAGGTCAAGGTGATGCTGGACAGACTGAAGCCAGGGAAAGCAGTGGGGCCTGATGACACCAGCCCAAGGCTACTGAAGACTTGCTCTTCAGAGCTGTGTGGTATTCTAACACACCTGTTCAACCTGAGCTTGCGTCTACAGAAGGTTCCAAGGCTGTGGAAAACATCTTGCCTGGTACCTGTCCCAAAGAAGACCCATCCCACTCACCACAATGACTACAGACCAGTAGCGCTCACTTCACATATAATGAAGACATTTGAGAGACTTGTCCTTTCCTACATCAGGACTAGTGTGTCAAATCAAATGGATCCTTTACAGTTTGCATATCAGCCTAACATCAGTGTCGATGATGCCCTCATTTACATGCTGCAGAGGGTGTACACACATTTGGACACTACTGATGCATCTGTAAGGATTACATTTTTTGACTTCTCAAGCGCCTTCAACACAATTCAGCCCCGACTGCTAGGGGAGAAGATGGAGAAGATGAAGGTGGATCCATTACTGGTACTGTGGTGTTTGGATTACCTTTCCCTCAGACCACAGTATGTGCGCCTACAGAACAGTGTCTCGGGCACCATCTTGAGCAGCACCGGGGCTCCACAAGGAACTGTGCTGGCTCCGTTCCTGTTTACCATCTACACAGCGGATCTCCAATATAACACCAACAGCTGCTTTTTGCAGAAGTTTTCGGATGACACAGCTGTTGTCGGCCTCATTAAAGGGAGCAATGAGGAGGAGTATAGAGACATAATAAGTAACTTTGTGGAGTGGAGTGCACACAATAACCTCCATCTTAACACCAAAAAAACCAAGGAAATAGTTGTGGACTTCAGGAGGGGGAGGAGGAGGACTCAAGCAACACCAATCACCATTAAGGGCACTGAGGTGGAGGTGGTCGCTAACCACAGGTACCTTGGGGTGCAGCTTGACAGTGAGCTGGACTGGAAGTGTCATATGGAGGCGGTGTACAGGAAGGGACAAAGCCGACTGTATTTTTTAAGGAGGCTGAGGTCATTTAACATCTGCCAACCCCTACTGTGCAGTGTCTACCATTCAGTGGTGGCCAGTGCTCTGTTTTTTGCTGTGGCCTGTTGGGGAGATGGCGCCCGCATAGCGGACAAAACAGACTGGACAAACTAATCAGGAAGGCCGGCTCAGTGGTCGGGGCTGAGCAACGAACGGTCCAGCAGGTGGCAGAGGCCAGAACTCTGAACAAACTGGGTTCAATAATGACCAACACCACTCACCCACTCCACGCCCTGAAGGTGATCAAGAGCAGCATCTTCAGTCAGAGACTGATTGCACCAATGTGCAAAACTGAGAGACATAGGAAGTCCTGTTTACCAGCTGCTATAAGGTTATATAATGCACATAAATAACTGCACTTTTTTTCATTAATTGTATTTTAACTTGTATTTTAACTTGTATTTTAACTTGTTAAGTATGGAAGCTATTTGAGGAAATGTGTGGTGTTATGTCTGTCTTGAAGCTGTCGTGGCACTGTAATTTCCTGTAAAGGATTATTAAAGGTATGATCAATCAATAGACATCATGTGTAGGAAGGAACTGCAGATGCCGGTATAATGGGAGGTGATCATGGGAGGTGGTCTTCGAGGGGAGGATGCTCCTCAAACTGCGGAGCATCCTGGACAATACAGCTCACCCCCTCCATGACACACTGGTCAACCTGAGGAGCACCTTCAGCAACAGACTGGTTCCACCAAGATGCAGCACAGAATGCCACAGGAGATCCTTCTTCCCTGCGGCAGCCAAACTATACAACTCCTCCCACCTCTGTCATGGGGTAGACTGACTACACCCCCCCTCACCCCCACCCCCCCCCCCCCCTCACCCCCTCCCTCCCCTTCTCCCCCCAATCCTTTCCACTGGTCACTTTAATTCCGTGTTTCATGTATCTTGTGTTTTATGACTGCTGGCAGATCAATTTCCCTGCTGGGATAAATAAAGTTATTTCGTATCGTACCATACTATATCATATCGTATCGAGAGCTATAGAACAAATGAACCCCACATGCCTCGTCAACTCCTGCACGGAGTTCTGTCCCAGGGTCAAAGGAACCCAGAGTGCCCAAGGAAACGGTTCAAAGTCCGTATCAAAGACCACCTCCAGCACGCAGGCCCAGCCCCAAAACAACTGGAAACCCATGCCAGTGATAGGACTGGCTGGCGTTCAACCACTAAGAAAGCGGTCAGCAGTTTCGAAGATAATCGCCGAAGCCGACTCGTTAGTGCCAAAGATGGGAGGAAGGCTGCAGCCCTAAACCCACCCCCCCCCCACAACAGCCTTCATGCCCCCCCCCCCCACTCCCCCCACGTGTGTCCACAACCATACTATCACTGTCTACGATGGGCCACCACCACCAGAACAAATGAATGAAAGTCATGCAAAAGAAATATGGACATAAAGTCTATAATCTGGATGCAGAAAAGACAATTAGAAAAGGAAGCGGTTGTATCAATCAGCAATGACACGTTAACAGGTTTTGAGCAGATCTGGGCAACGTACAAGGAAGGATCGATGAACCATGGCATCGGGATCTGGCCCCAGGCTCAGCCAGTCATGGTATCCGGAAGGAGCTGCTGGAGATGTCGGATGCTAGGAGCAAGGGGAGATGAGAGGAGAGGAGAGGGATGTCAGTTCGCAGGCTGATCTGGTTTAAGGTGACGGAGGAAGGACCTGCCGGAGCCTGGGGCTCATCTGGATCAGGAACTGTTCCAGTAGACCGAGCGTGCGGGCGGACTGGACTGTGGACTGTGGGAATGGCGCCAAAACATGTGTAAATATGCATAAAGAATTTCATTGTGACAAATAATGCATCATTAAAAGAATCCTACGGGCAGTTTGATCAGCTGTTCAGCCAGATGTGGGCTGACTCCTTTGATTGATCAGTGAGCTGAGTTTTGTCCACATCCAGGGTTACAGCTGGTTGCAGGCGAGAGAAGTTTGCAGTTTACAGTTTAGAGATTAAACAAGTGTGAAATTATCTTTTACATTTTTTTACTTTTGGCATCTGGCCTTTGCCTGCAAGGCCAGCATTTATTGCCCACCCCTTGAGGAAAATGGCGGCGAGCTATTTTTAGGTGGCATGGTGGTGCAGGGGTAGAGTTGCTGCCTCACAGCGCTAGAGATCTGGCTTCGATCCTCACTACGGGTGCTGTCTGTACGGAGTTGTACGTTCTTCCTGTGACCTCGTGGGTTTTCTCTGGGTGCTCCAGTTTCCTCCCACACACCAAAAGACATACAGGTTTGCAGGTTAATTGGCTTGCTACTAATGTATATTGTCCCTGGTGTGTATGGAATTTTGTTAATGTGCGGGGTTCGCCGATCAGTGTAGACTTGGTGGGCTGAAGGGCCTGTTTCCATGCTGCATCTATAAATTAAACTCAACTGAGCTAAACTAAGCCTCCCCTTTTTATCCTTCCTTCTTCCTGCCACCCCCTATCAGTCTGAAGAAGGGTTTCGGTCCGAAACGTTACCTATTTCCTTCGCTCCTTAGATGCTGCTGCACCCGCTGAGTTTCTGAGCATTTTTGTGTACCTTTGAGCTAAACTATCAACCAGTTGCAGTCCATCTGGTGAAGATTGAAGATGCTCCCACAACTACTTGGGAAGTAAGAGGCTGAGAAGTGACCTTAGAGAGTTTTACAAAATTATGAGGCAGCTAGATAAGACTGGTAGTCTTAATCTTTTGCCCAGGGTGGCAGAGTCTAGAACTAGAGAATGCAGTTTTAAAGTGAGAGGGGAGAAAGCTAAAGGAGATCTGAGCGATAGGTTTTTCCACACAGAGGATAGTGGATATCTGAAGCAAGCTACCAGAGAAGGTGGTGGAGGCAGCTGCAATTACAATGCTTAAAAGGCATTTGAATAGTTTCTTGGAAAGGAAAGAAGGATTTTGACCCTCATGCAGGCAAATGGGATTAATATAGATAGGCATCGAGGCAACATGGACGAGGTTAGCCAGAAAGACACATATCCAGTCTTAGTGATACACCAAGACCACAGACCCTTTCGCCCAACTTGCCCATGCTGACTAAGATGCACCATCTTCACTAGTCCCACCTGCCTGCATTTGGCCATTATCACCTCTTTACACACTTTTTTTTTAAAAATTATTCTATTGGACGCAATTGTACAAAAAACTTGATAATGTTACAACTTTGTGAACAGCTTCGCTTTTAACATTTTCCAAACAGAACATTAAATTAAAAAGGGAAGAAGGAGAAGAGAGAGAGAAAGGAAAGAAAGAAGAAAAGAGAGGAGATACCCATTCTTACCTTAAACCTATGTCCTTTGGTTCTCGATGCTCCTACTCTTGGCAAGAGACTCTATCTATTCCCCTGATGACCTTATACGCCTCTATACGTTCACCCTTCATCCTCTTGCGCTCCAAGGAATATCATCCTATCCTGCCCAACCTCTCCCTATAGATTAGGCCCTCAAGTCGCTGCAACATTTGGGTAAATCTTCCCTGCACTCTTTCCAGGTTAACAAGTCCCAGAGCAAGGTGACCAAAACTGACCAAAACTGACCACAATACTCCAACTAAACACTAGACTCTAATCCTGTACGATTCGAAAATTTATATTTTTACGTGGGAATATCTTCCACTCCTTACTTTATCCAGAGCAGTTCTCTGTTTTTGGATTTTTCTGCCTCTTAGCATCATACGGTCATATAGCATGGACACAGGCCCTTTGGCCCGACTAATCCATCCCGACCATGCTGACCCATCTAAGCAAGTTCCGTTTGTCTCCGTTTGGCCCACATTCTACTAAATATTTCCTATCTATGTACCTGTCCAAGTGAATTTTATATGTTCCAGTATCCATCTTGCGTGATACTGGTGCTACTCAGTCCTTTATATTGGATGGTGTACTGCCGTTTTCTGGGGAATCATCGGTTGGGTCAAGTGTCCCAGTGGTAGGATTCGGGATGGATGACATGGTAGTGCCTTTGCATACCGTGCGTCTCGAGTCCGAGTTGGTTTCAGGCCGGGTAACTGTTGGGTTACGGCCGTGTTTTCCCTTTGGGGGAGTTTCTGTGATTTTGGGGAATGACTTGGCAGGAGGTAGAGTTTTAGTCACTCCTGAGGTGACGGCTGTTCCGATGGTGCAGAGTCCTGATAGATTGGCTTTGCAGCATCCAAAGGTCTTCGCAGCTTGTGCTGTCACGAGGGCTATGGCTAAGAGCCAGGCGAAGTTTGAGGATGTGGTGGACCTGAGTGAGAGCATTTTTGGGGATCAGGACCCACAGCCCCATTTATATCAACGGGTCGATGGTTGAAAGGGTCAAGAGCTTCAAATTCCTGGGCGTGCACATCTCTGAAGATCTTTCCTGGCCGAGAACACTAATGCAATCATCAAAAAAGCACATCAGCGCCTCTACTTCCTGAGAAGATTACGGAGAGTCGGATTGTCAAGGAAGACTCTCTCTAATTTCTACAGGTGCACAGTCGAGAGCATGCTGACCGGTTGCATCGTGGCTTGGTTCGGCAATTTGAGCGCCCTGGAAAGGAAAAGACTACAAAAAGTAGTAAACACTGCCCAGTCCATCATCGGCTCTGACCTTCCTTCCATCGAGGGGATCTATCGCAGTCGCTGCCTCAAAAAGGCTGGCAGTATCATGAAAGACCCACACCATCCGGGCCACACACTCATCTCCCTGCTACCTTCAGGTAGAAGGTACAGGAGCCTGAAGACTGCAACAACCAGGTTCAGGAATAGTTACTTCCCCTCAGCCATCAGGCTATTAAACCTGGCTCGGACAAAACTCTGATTATTACCAACCACTTTCTGTTATTTGCACTATCAGTTTATTTATTCATGTGTGTATATATTTATATCATGGTATATGGACACATTTATCTGTTTTGTAGTAACTGCCTACTATTTTCTGTGTGCTTAAGCAAAGCAAGAATTTCATTGTCCTATACAGGGACACATGACAATAAACTAACTTGAACTTGAACTTGAGATCCTGTGTTGTGAAGGGTGTTTCTCCATCTCAAGATGGGATAGTGTCTGGAAATGTGCCGGTATCACTGTCACGTGACCGGCTGGTTGAGGAGCAAAAGAGTGATCCAGGTTTATCTGATCTGTGCGACTGCGCAGTGCCTGAGGGGGATATGGATTCCACAGCAAAGGGGTATTTTCTAAGGGATGGCTTACTGATGCGAAAATGGTCTCCCTTGGATATATCTGGGCATGATGATTGAAGCGTGGTTGATCAGATTGTGATGCCTCGTCGGTATAGGGACGAGATACTCTGTTTGGCTCATGATGGTCCTCTGGGTGGACATTTGGGGGTCAATAAGACGTATGACCGCATCTTACGGAATTATTTTTGGCCAGGGTTGAAAAAGGACGTGAAACAGCACTGCAGGTGTTGTCACATTTGCCAGGTGGCAGGAAAGCCGAACCAATCGATTGTTCCTGCGCCTTTATATCCAATCCCTGTGGTCGGTGAGCCGTTTGAGCGGATTCTAGTTGATTGTGTGGGCCCTCTACCTCGGACAAGGGTGGGCAACAAGTTTTTATTAACAATTATGTGTGCGACTACCCGCTTTCCGGAGGTGGTCCCTTTGCGTAGAATTACTGCCCCTGCAATTGTTAAGTCTCTCACTAAGTTTTTTTCGTTGTTCGGTTTGCCCAAGGTTGTGCAAAGTGACCAAGGTACCAACTTCATGTTGAAGGTTTTTGGTCAGGTAATGAAGTTGTTAGATATTAAGCATTGTTACTCCAGTGCGTATCATCCTGAGAGCCAGGGGGCTCTCGTGAGGTTTCACCAGACTTTGAAATCTATGTTGAGGACTTACTGCCTGGAGTTTGAAAAAGACTGGGATGAGGGAGTTCATCTAGTTATGTTTGCGGTGCGTGAGGTCGTGCAGGAGTCTTTAGGGTTCAGTCCTGCTGACCTGGTGTTCGCGCATACTGTACGTGGTCCGTTGAGGGTCCTGAAGGAGAAATGGTTGCAGGAGGATACAAAACGTAGTATTTTAGACCACGTCTGTACTTTTCGCTCTAGTCTGAGGAGGGCATGCGAACTGGCAATGGGTAATCTTGCCTCTGCTCAGTCTAGGATGAAGGACTGGTTCGACAGGAAGGCTTCTAGTAGGAATTTTTCTCCAGGTGACAAGGTCCTGGTGTTGTTGCCTATTCCTGGTTCCAGTCTGCAGGCTCGGTATAGCGGTCCCTATCAGGTGGTTAAGAAGGTCAGTGAGAGGGATTACGTTATTGGTACCCCTGATCGGAGGCGTAAGACTCAGCTCTGTCATGTCAACATGATGAAACAGTACCATGAGCAGGAGCCTGTGGAGGTTGATGGGTCGGAGCTATGTCCTTCTAAGCCTGTTTTGGCTGCAGTGGTGCTGCCCCCTGACACGGGTGGTGATGTGGGGGAGGCACGGTTGTCTGTGGCAGTAACGCAGGGAAAGCTGAGTAACTCTGAGGCTTTGGAGACGCTTCCCTTGCGGTTGTCTCATTTGACTGAAGGTCAGCGGGGTGACCTGCTTGCTTTGGTGAAGTCAAATGTGTCACTGTTCTCGGATGTGCCTTCTCAGACGCCTGTGCTGCAGCATGACATTGACGTGGCCGGTGCTACGCCAATTAAACAGCATCCGTATCGGGTCAACCCTGACAAGCGTCATCGTCTAAGAAGTCAGGTTGACTATATGCTGCGGCATGGCATTGCTGAACCTAGTTGTAGCCCGTGGAGTTCTCCGTGTCTACTGGCGACGAAGGCTAATGGGGAGGACAGGTTTTGCACGGACTATCGGAAATTAAATAGTGTAACTAAGCCGGATTGCTATCCTCTTCCACGGATGGAGGATTGCGTGGATCGTGTGGGAAGTGCATCTTTTGTGTCTAAGTTGGACTTGTTAAAAGGCTATTGGCAAGTCCCTTTGACTAGGCGGGCGAGGGAGATCTCTGCGTTCGTTACGCCTGATGACTTTCTTCAGTACACGGTAATGGCATTTGGGATGCGCAATGCGCCGGCAACCTTCCAACGGTTGGTGAACATTGTATTGTCTGGTTTGTCCTTCTGTGAGGCATACCTTGATGATTTGGTTGTGTGCTCCAGGTCGTGGTTCGAACACATCGCTCATCTGAAGGAGGTATTTCATCGTCTAGCGGAGGCAAACCTAACGATCAATCTGGGGAAGTGTGAGTTTGGCCAGGCCACGGTAACGTATCTGGGTAAGGTAGTGGGCCGGGGTCAGGTTCGCACTCTCAAGGAAAAGGTGGGGCATATTGTCGCATTTCCTGCTCCAACCTCTAGGACTGAACTCCGTAGGTATCTGGCTATGGTTGGGTACTATAGAGGATTCTGTCCAAACTTCTCTGCGGTGGCTGCCCCTTTGACGGATTTGCTGAGTCCGAAGGTAGCTTTTGTGTGGTCCGCAGAGTGTCAACAAGCCTTTGATCAGACCAAAAGTCTTCTGGTGCGCGCACCTGTGCTTGCGGCACCTGATTTTGAGCGTCCATTTAAGCTGGCAGTAGATGCTAGTGATCGTGGGGTTGGTGGAGTTCTTCTACAGGATGATTCAGATGGGGTGGAGCATCCAGTTTCGTACTTCTCTAAGAAGTTTAATCGTCATCTGAAGTGGTACTCCACCATTGAGAAAGAAACCCTTGCGGTTGTAATGTCTCTGACTCATTTCGAGGTTTATGTTGGCTCCTCGAATGTCCCTGTCATCATACTCACGGATCATAATCCTTTAGTATTCTTGCAGAATATGCGGAATAAGAACCGGCGGTTAATGAGCTGGAGTTTGCAGCTGCAAGATTACAACTTGGAGATCAGACATATCCGTGGCAAAGATAATGTATTGGCTGATGCATTGTCGCGCCAGTGATGTCTGTGCTACTGAATAGTTGCTGAAATTTGGTGGTGTTTTTTAGTTCATTTTCAGAAACTTATTCAGTATCTTTGGGTGGGGGTGTTAGGCGCTCCCCCCCCTGGTGAATGCTATGTACTTACCTCTCTGTTTCTCTCCCAAGCACAGGCCTCGTGGCTGTGAGTCTGGAATCGAGGGGTTAAAGGCTCCTGTACCCGATTGGCCAAGCTGCGTCAGGTGACGGGTGACTCATCTGAAGTATAAATACCAGAGCTTCCCAGGATTCTCTCTAGCTTCTTCGTAGACTCTGACTGATGAGGAGACTGTTGGTGTGGGCCGAGGAAAGCCTGACCACATGGCATAGAACTTTGTGTATTTTCACCATTCCTTGTTAACAGATATTGAATTGGGACGGATAAGGGCTGACCTTAGAGTTTTCGTGTATTTTGGTTTCAGGGTTGTATCTCTTTGGGCAGGTTTTGGAGTCTCCGGTTCGACGGCCCATTGCGTGGCTGGCTGGAGCATTGTTAAATTGTTTGTCGGTTTATCCATATCCCTGACTGGGTTGTTTAAATCAGGTTTGGGTTTTGTGTTCCAATGAATAATTAAAACTGTTTTTGAACCTGAACCTGGTTTTTGACTTGTGTTACGCGGCTCTGAAGTACTTGCATTCGGGAGTCGTAACACTGTTATAGAACCTGCCTCAACTACCTCCTCTTGCAGCTTATTCCCTATAACTGCCATCCTCTGTGTGAAAAAGTTGCCCCTCAAGTGCATATTAAATCTTTCCCCTTTACCTTAAACCTATGTCCTCTAGTTCTTGATTCCCCTACCCTGAGTAAAATACTTTGTGCATTCATTCTACATATTTCCCTCATGATTTTGGACACCTCTATTAAATCACCCCGCATCTTACTGTGCTCCAAGGAATAAAGTTCTAGCCTGCCCAGTTCCTCCTTATAGCTCAGGCCCTTGTGTCTTGGCAACATCCATGTAAGTTTTATCTGCACTCCTTCAAACTTAATCAAATGGTTCCTATACCAGGATGACCAAAGTTGAACACAGTTCTGTGAAGATAGACAAAAAATATTTGTTTTTTTAGTTTAGTTTAGAGATACAGTGCAGAAACAGGCCCTTCGGCCCACCGAGTCCGTGCCGAACAGCGATCCTCGCACATTAAAACTATCCAACACACACTAGGGAAAATATACAATTTTACTTCGGAGTCACAGCCCTTTATTTCAGCCCTATCATCATCATTAACCCTACTTTAGTTATCCAAACAGATGCCAGTGCTCAAGGCTGGGGAGCGGCTAACTCCATATCCAGCACAGGTGGTAGATGGACTAACCTAGAGTCATCATTACTACTTACACTGGGCATTAACTATCTAGAGATGTTGGGTGCCTTTTATGGTTTAAAAGCATATGCATCCAATATGCATCACTTGCATGTACGGTTACAAATAGACAATACTACAGTGGTGGCCTACATTAACCTTATGGGCGGCATAAAATCGATATCATGCAACAAATTGGTCAACACAATTTGGTAATGGTGTGTTGAAAGACATATTTGGCTATCAGCAACTTACCTGCCAGGTAAGCTAAATACAGTGGCAGACACCAGGTCACGCAAATTTAATGACAACATCGAATGGATGATAAACCCCAAAGTGTTTGCAAAGATTATTAAGCAATATGGCACGCCAGAAGTCGACTTATTTGCATCAAGGCTAAATCACCAGGTACCTGTGTATGTCGCTTGGGAACCAGACCCTGAGGCAGCAGCGGTAGATGCGTTTGCGCTGGATTGGGGAAATTTATTCTTCTATGCATTTCCTCCCTTCTGCCTCATCAGCCGTGTACTACGCAAAATACAAATGGACTCTGCTTCAGGTATTTTGATAGTACCCGACTGGCCTACACAGCCATGGTTCCCATTACTCCACGACATCCCTCCGAACATCCACAAGAAAACAGTACTTGTCCAGCATCAAAAAGTGGGAGAAGTACTGCTTGGATACAGGGACCACCTACTCAACCGCTACAGTTACCAATGTACTGGAATTCCTGGTGAACCTTCACCACGATGAAGGACTCACCTACAGTGCCATCAACACAGCTAGAAGTGCCCTGTCTGTCTATTTAAAACAAGCTCCAGGACAACAGGCCATGGGGTCCCACCCGCTGGTGGTCAAACTAATGAAGGGTATTTACAACTCTAACCCCCCTAGACCAAGGTACACCCATATATGGGATGTCAGTGTGGTCCTGACATACCTCAGGGGATGGCCACCAGCCAGATCCCTCAACCTGGAACAATCTAGGCTCAAAACACTCATGTTGATGGCACTTGTATCTGCACAGATGGTCCAGTCACTACGCCTATTGCGACTGGACAACATGATCACAGCTCCAGACCAGATCTCTTTCATTATCCAGGGACTGATCAAACAGAGCAGACCAGGAACACCTAATCCAGTCGTGGAGTTCCGGGCTTACCCGCCAGAACCACGGTTATGTGCCATGACCCACCTACTGTCCTACATAGACACAATCAAAAATATTCGAGGGAGTGAAAAAGCCTTATGGGTCAGTCATTAAAAACCTTATGGTCGGGTGACAAGTCAAACCATTTCGAGATGGCTCAAGCAGGTGCTAAAAGCTGCTGGGATAAACACTAACATGTACAAATCTCACTCCACAAGGGCAGCATCCACGTCGACGGCCAAAAGAATGGACGTGCCTATAGACCACATCCTGGCTATAGCAGGATGGTCGGGGGAAAGAACGTTCAGAACTTTTATAATAAGCCGTTGGCAAAGCCTGCTTTATTTGCAGAATTTTTTTTACCGACCGCAAATATTTCATTTAAGCCCAGGGGGCAATTTAATGTCTTTGTTGTTATTGTTAAAAAATACCATTGTGTTTTTCTACAAACAGATTCATTGGTTGATTACGATAACACACTTCCTCCCTCAAGGACTTCGGCAGTAAGTGAAGTAATAACTGTTGCACGGTTTGAAATCACAGAGCTTTAAAATCTTCACGTAGTCACTCACGTGACTCCGAAGTAAAATAGTAAGATTAAACTATATTGTTAGTTACATAAACCTCGTTTGAAGGAATCACTACAAACCTTCTCCAGAGGATTAAATGGGTCTGGCATATACTGGAGTGAACATTGACATTTTGAGTCTCACTCCACCAAGACCGCTACCTCAGCAGCAGGGTTATGGACCACATCCTAGCGGCTACAGGATGGTCAAACTATTGATCTGTCCAAATATTCAGATCAAACTCATTGCCAGATTGGGGGTATTTGCCAACTCTATGTTAGGTATGTTTCCTCCCGGTTGAGGGAGGTTACTATTGCACTATTGTTCATTAACAGCATCAACATGTCAATGTCATGTCTGAATGCAATATTAATATTCACTCATCATTGGCCTACTGATGCAGTGTATGACGCCTGGACTCGTTTTCCAAGGCATGAAATCACAGAGCTCTAAAATCTTCACGTAGTCACTCACGTGACTCCGAAGTAAAATAGTAAGATTAAACGAGAACTTACCAGTTTGAAGTTTGATCTGTATTTTATGAGGAGTTACGATGAGGGATTACATGCCCTCCGCTCCCACCCTCAATAATATGGGTCAAACTGATAACTGATGTCTCCTTTTCTTTACTATGTTTATTTCAATAACTGTGTCTATCTGTGATTCCACACCGCTGCTTTGAAGTATGCCACGCATGCGTGCTGAGCGGGCTCTTCACATAATCCCTCATCGTAACTCCTCATAAAATACAGATTAAACTTCAAACTGGTAAGTTCTCGTTTAATCTTACTCTTTTACTTCGGAGTCACGTGAGTGACTACGTGAAGACCCCGCCAGTACGCATGCGTATATTATCGTCTATCGCATTGCGTGACGACTGGCAGGATGGACGTGATTCTCCTGCCAGCAACAAACCTGAGGTAAGTTTTTTTTTAATGTTTTCAGGTTTTTCATCTTCTTGCAGGAATCTCCACTTAAAGGTCCTGCTAAAAGTCCGGGGCAAAGTCGGGACTAGGGGGAACCCCAGTCACAAACTTCAAGGGAACCCCGGTCACGGGGATACCTGCCCACGGACCAAGTCGCTCGGGAAACCGCAGAATGCGGGTAGCGAGCGGTGGTGGATTCGCCTTTCGAGCCGCTGGTGGTGGAGCCAGCGGCTTCATA
Source organism: Amblyraja radiata (assembly GCF_010909765.2). Taxonomy (NCBI): domain Eukaryota; kingdom Metazoa; phylum Chordata; class Chondrichthyes; order Rajiformes; family Rajidae; genus Amblyraja; species Amblyraja radiata. Next base: position 24,090,876 of record NC_045988.1, read on the forward strand.
TAGGTGGAGAATCCGCTCGGGAGACCGGGCGGCGGTGGATTCGTCTACCGAGCCGTTGGCGGTGGTACCAGCGGCTTCATATTGGTGCCGGGGGCACCTAGAGAACCGCTCCGGAGACCGCTGAACGCGTGGAGCGGGCGGCGGTGGATGCGCCCTCCGAGCCACTGGCAGAAAACCAGCGGCTTCATATTGGTGCTGGTGGCACCCAGAGCAGATACCCCCCGACATTGCAAATCGCGGCTATCCCTTTTATAGGGACCGCGGGGATATCCCAGCTGTAGTTACTGCGGGGATACCCAGCTCAGGGGGGACCCCGGGGGGGGGGGGGGGGGGGGGGGGGACCCCGACTGGAGAACATCGCGGAGAATCCCTGCTATAGGGACCGCGGAGGTAAAGCTCGGGGGAGAAATACCCGACATGGAAACCTTTCTACAAGGACCACAGAGGGAACCCCAGCTGCAACAACTAAGACCAGGAGACCAGGCTCGGGAGGAGCGTTGCACCTGCAGCAGAAGGTTAAAAACAGGACATGCAGGTAAAAACCTAACTCAAAGGTTGTTTTGTGCTATTTTATGAGAATGTTACAGGAATGGACCACATCCAGACTGACTGAGGAGGACCGCGGAATTGCAGGCAGTCAGCAGCGGTAGGCTGCACCTGGATCGCTATTGATCAGCAGTCTCCGACCTGTCACCTGCACTGTCATACCCCGCATGGAGCTATTGATGGAGCTGATGCTCTAATGTGACATGCTCCGGTATATGAAGTTCTAGTCACCATGGGGTCCTAGGACGCCCATGGCAGCACATTATCGAGGGCTGCATAATGCATCTCCCTCGACAGAAGAGAGCATTAGGAGTCACTTCTGGGCTGACTCTGAATACAGGGGTTTGGCTGAAGATACCACAAGTGTGCTCGGGGTGCAGGAACAACACAACCAGCAGTAGGAGAAGGTTGTGAATAACAACTACCAAATACCCAGCACCAGGGATCTGTATTTCGCTCAGTGTCCCTGCGGTGAACAGCTATCAGGGGGATACTGCCATTTGGGCAACCTGATGAAACAAGTCAAGAAGCTCGACAAGGGCCGTTGGGCTCATGAAGGCCATAGCATCACGCAAGACCTCACATCTCCAACAGCAGCACCCCTATGCACCCACCAGCAAACCACGATACACTGAAGCTGGTGAAAGCTTGAAGGCCGTACAACCAGGACAAAGGTCTTTTTAGGCCACAGCCCAGAACGGCCTTCCTGGAACATACGCCAACCCCGTACTCGAGCTCCTCTGCCTCCCAGGAGCAGAAGTGCAAAATCATGCACACATGGTTGAGGCAGCTACTGGGTCGGGTTGCATAAGTCCTCCCATTCGGATGTGGAAGGATGAAGCTAATTGAGGCAACTCCTGGAAGTTCCCCATACGGCGGTGTGAAGGTAGGGAGCCACATCATGATCCTGTCACGGATAGGTCGATAATATTTACACTGGTTTGAATATTTACCCTGGTTTGGGATAACATAAGATTAGTTTATACTGCACAACAGGTATGGTTGGAGTAGCCTTTCAAGGCAGCCTCACAATTATGGAGATGTGGACTGATCATTGTCAACAGCCTCAAACCGCAAGTGCAGTATAGACATTTCTGAATAACTTCCATGTGATCATTTCCGCTTACAGGGTTCGGAGATAATTGAAATTTAACTGGATGAGGCAATGAGACACTCAGTAGCATTGCAAAATGGGCTAACTTCAGTTTCCAGATTATTTACCAAATCACTATAATCAGTGCTTTAATAACCATATAACCATATAACAATTACAGCACGGAAACAGGCCATCTCGACCCCTCTAGTCCGTGCCGAACACATAGTCTCCCCTAGTCCCATATACCTGCGCTCAGACCATAACCCTCCATTCCTTTCCCATCCATATAACTATCCAATTTATTTTTAAATGATAAAAACGAACCTGCCTCCACCACCTTCACTGGAAGCTCATTCCACACAGCTACCACTCTCTGCGTAAAGAAGTTCCCCCTCATGTTACCCCTAAACTTCAGTCCCTTAATTCTCAAGTCATGTCCCCTTGTTTGAATCTTCCCTACTCTCAGTGGGAAAAGCTTTTCCACGTCAACTCTGTCTATCCCTCTCATCATTTTAAAAACCTCTATCAAGTCCCCCCTTAACCTTCTGCGCTCCAAAGAATAAAGCCCTAACTTGTTCAACCTTTCTCTGTAACTTAGTTGCTGAAACCCAGGCAACATTCTAGTAAATCTCCTCTGTACTCTCTCTATTTTGTTGACATCCTTCCTATAATTAGGCGACCAAAATTGTACACCATACTCCAGAATTGGCCTCACCAATGCCTTGTACAATTTTAACATTACATCCCAACTTCTATACTCAATGCTCTGATTTATAAAGGCCAGCACACCAAAAGCTTTCTTTACCACCCTATCTACATGAGATTCCACTTTCATGGAACTGTGCACAGTTATTCCCAGATCCCTCTGTTCACCTACATTCTTCAATTCCCTACCATTTACCATGTACGTCCTATTTTGATTTGTCCTGCCAAGATGTAGCACCTCACACTTATCAGCATTAAACTCCATCTGCCATCTTTCAGCCCACTCTTCCAACTGGCATAAATCTCTCTGTAGACTTTGAAACTCTTCTTCATTACCCGCAACCCCACCTATCTTAGTATCATCTGCATACTTACTAATCCAATTTACCACACCATCGTCCAGATCATTGATGTACATGACAAACAACAGTGGACCCAACACAGATCCCTGTGGCACCCCACTCGTCACTGGCCTCCAACCTGACAAACAACCATCCACCATTACTCTCTGGCATCTCCCATTCAGCCACTGTTGAATCCATCTTGCTACTCCACCATTAATACCCAACCATTGAACCTTCTTAACCAACCTTCCATGAGGAACCTTGTCAAAGGCCTTACTGAAGTCCATATACACAACATCCACTGCTTTACCCTCATCAATTTCCCGAGTAACATCTTCAAAAAATTCAAGAAGATTAGTTAAACATGACCTTCCAGGCACAAATCTATGTTGACTGTTCCTAATCAGACCCTGTTTATCCAGATGCTTATATATATTATCTCTAAGTATTCTTTCCATTAATTTGCCCACCACTGACGTCAAACTAATAGGTCTATAATTGCTAGGTTTACTCTTAGACCCCTTTTTAAACAATGGAACAACATGCGCAGTACGCCAATCCTCCGGCACTATTCCCGTTTCTAATGACATTTGAAATATTTCTGCCATAGCCCCTGCTATTTCTACACTAACTTCCCTCAATGTCCTAGGGAATATCCTGTCCGGACCTGGAGACTTATCCACTTTTATATTTCTCAAAAGTGTCAGTACTTCCTCTTCTTTGATCCTCATAGTTTCCATAGCTACTCTACTTGTTTCCCTTACCTCACATAATTCAATATCCTTTTCCTTGGTGAATACCGAAGAAAAGAAACTGTTCAATATCTCCCCCATCTCTTTTGGCTCTGCAGATAGTTGGCCACTCTGACTCTCTAATGGACCAATTTTATCCCTAGTTATCCTTTTGCTATTAATATAGCGGTAGAAACCCTTCGGATTTACTTTTACCTTACTTGCCAAAGCAACCTCATATCTTCTTTTAGCTTTTCTAATTTATTTCTTAAGATTCTTTTTACATTCTTTATACTCCTCAAGCACCTCATTTACTCCATGCTGCCTATAACTATTGTAGATATCCCTCTTTTTCCGAACCAAGTGTCCAATTTCCCTTGAAAACCATGGCTCTTTACAATTTTTACGATTTCCTTTCAACCGAACAGGGACATAAAGATTCTGTACTCTTAAAATTTCACCTTTGAATGTACTCCATTTCTCTTCCACATCTTTCCCATAAAACAAACTGTCCCAATTTACTCCTTTTAAATCCTTTCGCATCTCCTCAAAGTTAGCCTTTCTCCAATCAAAAATCTCAACCCTAGGTCCAGTTTTGTCCCTCTCCATAATTATATTGAAACTAATGGTATTGTGATCACTGGACCCGAACTGTTCCCCAACGCATACCTCTGCCACCTGACCCATCTCATTTCCTAACAGGAAGTCCAGTACCGCCCCTTCTCTAGTAGGTACTTCTATGTATTGTTGCAAAAAACTATCCTGCACACATTTTACAAACTCCAACCCATCCAGCCCATTTACAGAATGTGTTTCCCAGTCTATGTGTGGAAAATTGAAATCTCCCACAATCACTACCTTGTGCTTACTACTAATATCTGCAATCTCCTTACATATTTGCTCTTCCAATTCTCGCTCCCCATTTGGCGGTCTATAATACACCCCTATAAGTGTTGCTACCCCTTTCCCATTTCTTAGTTCCACCCAAATAGCCTCCCTAGACGAGCCCTCTAATCTATCCTGCCAAAGCACTGCTGTAATATCTTCCCTGATAAGCAATGCAACACCTCCACCTCTTGCCCCTCCAATTCTATCACACCTGAAGCAACGAAATCCTGGAATATTTAGTTTCCAATCACAGCCCTCCTGCAACCATGTTTCACTGATCGCCACAACATCATACTTCCAGGTGTCAATCCAGGCTCTAAGTTCATCCACTTTTCTTACAATGCTCCTAGCATTAAAATATACACATTTAAGAAACCCACCCTCTCTTATTCTCTGATTATTTTCTTTTTCTTCTCTCTCCCCTACATTTTGGGTCAGAGTGCTACCATGCTTTGACTGCACAGAGCTAACAAATAAGTGTTATGGCCAATCTGGATGATATTGAACATACTGAATTTTACTAAATTAGCCTATCAGCCACATAGCTATATTTGATAAATTGGGGTTCTAACCCGTCCAGTTAAATTTAAATCAAGCTGATACCAACTGAAACTATTGATTATTGGAATACAATCAATCCATTTATTTGTCTGGGATTCGGCTCTGAGACAAAAGATTAGACATCTGCTATTCGCAGCTGAATCTAACAAAGTCACAATGGTGGACGAACAGTATTCAGCGTTGCTCCACTAAACCTCTCATCCGTAAATCTTCAGTCATTCACAAACTGATGCTATAGCTCAAAGATGGGGAATTTACTAATACCATCTCTAGTTACGGCTGCAGATGGGATTAGCACGAGTTATCAATTGGTCAGCCATGGTATCAACTGCCAATGGACACCAGGTGCATTCTGTGCATTAAAGGGTGTGTGAATATGCATAATCTGCATGCACAAGTCCTAGGTGATACACTTTGGTGGTGGAATATGTTAATCACTAAGGTACAATCAAATCAAAGTATCCGGTGATAGTTTTACCTAACCGCATTTAGCACTGGTGTATTATCATGCAAATCAATGACAACACAGAATGAATGTGCAATCACAAGGTATTTAATGACATTGTGAATCGATGGAACACTAACGATCGAGATGCTTGCATCCAGGCTCAATCACCAGTTGCAAAAATACGAGGCATATCAGTGGCGAAGGGTGCATTCTCGATACACAAGGGAGGAATGGTCTTTTATATCTTCCTCCATTTGGCCTCATAGGATGGGTCATGCAAAATTCCCGCTTCCGGCTTTTCATAGTGCCTGCCTGGGTGATTTACCCATGGTTCCCGCTAATGTGGGGAATGAGCATAAAACCTTACATGGTTATTTCTGGGCACAAAGATGCTGGTTCAGTTGTGATGTTGAAACCATCCTCTGCATGATATAATCAATTCATTGACATAGACTGAGAGACCGTTCCTGTGGCTCGGGTTGTCAAACCTAAAGCATTGGGAGTGCTCACTGCAGATTGCAGGAATAGCATCAAATAGCAGCATTCCTCATAGGAGATGGGAAGTATTGTTTATGCTTCTTTACGTTTAACTCGGCACGGATGACTGACATCTTGAAATTCAGTCTTATGGGATTATAACATTAAGTTAATATTCCATTTACTGCGCCTGAAGTACCTCCTCATCATTTGGCTGCGGTGAACATAAACCACTCTGTCCGGTCTCACCCTCTGACATCTAGATTATGAAGGGTATCATCAACTTAAAACCTCCCAGGTCTAGGGACGCAGAGATATGGGTTGTTAATATTGTACTACGTCACTTCACCGATGGGCACCAGCAACATCCCTGTCCATGGTCATACTCACGTACTAGTGATTATGCCATGGTGCTGAGTACAGCGCTATGGGTCCAGTCATTGCTACACTGGATAGGATGATCATATCTGCGGGCCATAATAACATGTTTTGTTCATGATTAGTCAAGCAGAGTAGACAGGGACATAAGACCAAACTAGATGTTGCATATCCCATGGACCTTGTGTTGCGTGTAATCACGCATCTACACCAGTATGTCAAGGTCCTTAAGAGTCTTATAGACTCTGACTAGCTATATTGTTAGTTACATAAACCTCGTTTGAAGGAATCACTACAAACCTTCTCCAGAGGATTAAATGGGTCTGGCATATACTGGAGTGAACATTGACATTTTGAGTCTCACTCCACCAAGACCGCTACCTCAGCAGCAGGGTTATGGACCACATCCTAGCGGCTACAGGATGGTCAAACTATTGATCTGTCCAAATATTCAGATCAAACTCATTGCCAGATTGGGGGTATTTGCCAACTCTATGTTAGGTATGTTTCCTCCCGGTTGAGGGAGGTTACTATTGCACTATTGTTCATTAACAGCATCAACATGTCAATGTCATGTCTGAATGCAATATTAATATTCACTCATCATTGGCCTACTGATGCAGTGTATGACGCCTGGACTCGTTTTCCAAGGCATGAAATCACAGAGCTCTAAAATCTTCACGTAGTCACTCACGTGACTCCGAAGTAAAATAGTAAGATTAAACGAGAACTTACCAGTTTGAAGTTTGATCTTTATTTTATGAGGAGTAACGTTGAGGGATTACGTGCCCTCTGCTCCCAGCCCTCTATCATAAAGGTCAACTGGTATTATGGTTCTCTTATCTTACTATGTTCAGTTCAATAACTCTTGTCTGTGATTTCACACCGCTGCCTTGAAGATTGACACGCATGCGTACTGGCGGGGTCTTCAACGTTACTCCTCATAAAATAAAGATCAAACTTCAAACTGGTAAGTTCTTGTTTAATCTTACTATTTTACCAATACAATACAATACAATACAATTTATTTGTCATTTGAACCTCATTGAGGTTCAAATGAAATGTTGTTTCTGCAGTCATACACACAAGAAAGAACCAAGACACAACACAATTTACACAAACATCCATCACAGCGCATCTCCTCCTCGCTGTGATGGAAGGCAAAAACTTATCTCTCCCCTGCACTTCCCATTCCCCTCCCGATGTCAGAGTCAAATCCCCCGGCAGGCAATGGTAATTGTCCCGCGGCCATTAACGCCGCGCCGGGTGATGCAAGGCCACGCTCCGGGTCTTGTTGTTGGAGCCCCCGGCGGGCGCTAGCAAAGTCTCACAGCCATTCCAAGCCGCGCCGGGCGATGATGTAAGGCCCCGCTCCAGGTACTCTTCAACCCCGCAACTCGGGCGGGTGAAGTCGCCGTTGCGGAAGCCCCGAAAAGCGGTCTCCCGGCAGGGACCCGCGGGCTCCCGATGTCACTGTCCACCAGACCTGCGGTAAGCCTCCGAATCTCCGAGGTCAGGTCGCAGCCGAGCGCCACCACAGCTCCACCCGCTCCGAACTCGGCCAGCTCCACAATGGTGAGTAGGTCCGCAGCTCCATGACTGGAGCCCAGGTCGTTCCTGCTGGAGGCCGCTCCACGGTGCTAGGCCCCAACGACAACGGAGACCCGACAGAGAAAAGGTCGGGTTCTCCGTGCAGGGGATAGATTTTAATAGTTTCCCCCACCCCCCGCCCCCCACACACATACCCACACACATACACAAAAACCCCCCAAAAAAACTACATTCAAACGAGACAAAAAATAATAAAAAGACAGACGGCCTGCAGAGGCCGCTGTGACATGAGTCACGCCGCCCAAGCCAATTAACCTACAAACCTGTATGCTATTGGCCCCCTTGACCCGTAGTGGTCTGCCACCCAGATTCACGGCAGCCTCCATGGGAGGCTTCATACTGTTAGTTGTTGAGCAGTATCCCTGTGGCTTGTCAGTGTACCCAGAATATCATAGCACGACTGGGCTGTGCGGATTTCCTGGCTTTGAGCAACTAACAGCAACCACGAGGTTCAATATTCATTCGACATAGAGGCAACCTTTAGAGGAGATGCACGGGGCAAGATTAACACGCAGCTTAAAGTGAGATCTAGTGTCTGAATTATTACTTTATCTAAAGCACTTTTCACCGGTATAATAGCCATGGGGTAAATAAAACAAAATGAAAATGAATGTATTTAATCTTTAAATTAATGTTTTATACACTAATCCACGCAGTTCCCCGAATACCTGAAAACAAAGGACATGTTTCATTGTCACAGACAACCCTGAGAGAGAGCTCCCATGGAGTGATGGGAGTTTTGCATAGGAAGGAACTGCAGATGCTGGTTTACACTGAAGATAGACACAAAGTGCTGGAGTAACTCAGCGGGGCAGGCAGCATCTCTGGATAGAAGGAATGGGTGACATTTCGGGTTGCGACCCTTCTTCACATTCAGTCAGGGGAGAGGGAGACAAGAGATAAGGAAGGGTAAGGTGTGAAAACGAGACATCAAAGGGGCTGAAATTCAAGGAAAATGTGGCATAAATCATTGTTAGCTAGGAGAAGGTGACAACAAAGCAAACAGAGATAATATTTAGTCAGGTGGACACAGGCTGGGAGGAGAACTAGGAAGGGGGAGGGATGGAGAAAGAGGGCAAGCAACGGTTACTTGAAGTTAGAGAAATCAACACTCATACCGCTGGGTTGTTAGCTGCCCAAGTGAAATATGTGGTGCTGCTCCTCCAAGTTGAGGTGAGTTTTTTTTCAATATTCCCACATTCCAGTTCAAATAATTATTACTTCAAATAAATAATTTACTTCACTGAAAGATCTTTTGGAAATGTTGTGTTTTTTTTTCAAACAGAAGACACAAAGCTCCTGCAAAATTTATCACATAATTGTAAGATGATTACTACTGGTGTTAAGGTGACAACAAAAGTTTCTAGTTTCCATTAACTTGTTCCAAGTAATTTACAAAAAAAATAGGTCTGCAGAGCAATCTCCAGCCAGTTATTGAGTTTGTAATCTCTTACTTAATCATAACATGGATCGTTTTCTCTGGAACGTCAGAGAGATTGGGGGGGAGATTCATAGAAGTATATAAAATTATGAGAGGCGTTGACTGTCAGAACCTTTTTGCCCGGTTGGAAATGTCAAGGACTAAAGGACACACATTATCTTTAAGGTGAGAGCGGCAAAGTTGAAGGGAGATGTGCGTAACAAGTTTTTACAGAGGGTGGTGTATGCATGGAAATCACTGCCAGGAGTGGTAGTTGAGGCTGAGACGATAGATCTGCCTATCTATTATCTCTGCTCAGTCCGCCTAAAGCTACCTGATCTCCTGGTTGCTAAACACTTTAACTCCCCCTCCCTCACCACACTGATCTTTCTGTCCTGGGCCTCCTCCACTGTCAGGGTGAGTGTGATGTTTGGTGGACTGTGATGGACCGTTGGTCCTCCCGTGCAGCAGGTGGCGCTGCACAGGACAAAGGGAGATGTTTTGTATATAGTTTTCTTCTGTGTGTGTGTGTGTGTGTGTGCAGCCATTTTGAGATGTCTTGCTGCCAGCACTGGGTAATGTAATAGAGACCTCTGTTTTGTGCAGACCTAGTGCAGACCTAGAAAAAGAACACAAAAGTGGTGTCAGGAGTGGGCTACGTCGATTTGCGTCCAAAGACCTAGATAAGAGCTAGTTAAGTTTTTCGATTAAAAACATTTGATTTTTGAGTTCTGTAATGTACTCAAACTAACATTTCTCGGCAATTTGAACGTTTCGATCCTGAGCGAGAAAGGTAGTCGTCGTATTTAATGCAAGCTGAGTTTTATTTTGAATGTATTGCAATTACGACTGACCAGAGGAAGAAGGCTCTCTTATGTTCGCAAGAAGCTCCCACAACGATTATATCCCGCCATAAATCACCCACCCAACGGAGTCCGAGTGGATCACCTTACCGAAAGGACGGTGCGGGAGGCGGCGCAGACGGAGGCGGCAGAAGCGCGGTTGTCGAGCCGGTATTCACGCTAGGCTAAAGGAAGATCCTTACAGACCAGCGCTACCCAGCATCTTTTTGACGAACGCCCGATCGCTCAGCAACAAGATGGACGAGCTGGAGCTGATCACTGAAGAAAACACAACTGTACAAACCTGCTCGATCATGGTGGTAACTGAGACCTGGCTTCACGCTGGGATCCCGGACGAGGCCATCAGTCCGGTAGGTCGCACAGCACACCGGGCCGACAGGAGCAGTGACTCTGGTAAGAGCAGAGGAGGGGGGCTATGTATTTACTCCTATAACAAATGGTGTACAAATGTAAACGTTGTCGAGAGACATTGTTCACCAGACATGGAGTTTATTACATTGAAATGTCGACCCTTCTACCTGCCGCGGGAGTTCGCAGCTGTCGTTATTCTGGCTGTTTATATTCCACCAAGTGCCAACGTCAAGCTAGCACTGAACACCCTGCTAGCATCAATCAACAAATTACAGACTGCGCACCCTGATGGGATTTTCATCGTGGCTGGAGATTTCAACCAGGCTAATCTAAAAACTGTCCTCCCTAAATTCCATCAGCATGTCACGTGTCCGACGAGAGGTCAAAATACACTGGATCACGTGTACAGCAACATTAGGGATGGATACAAAGCCTCCTCTCTCCCTCATCTCGGCCAGTCTGACCATCTATCACTCTTTCTCACCCCGGCATACAGACCTCTCATTATGAGAACCAAGCCCAGGGTGAGAAACATAAAGACTTGGCCCGAGGGCGCTGCCGCCCAACTTCAGGACTGTTTTGAGCGCACCGAGTGGGACTTGTTTGCAAACCAGGACATACAAGAATACACATCCACAGTCATGTTCTATATACAGAACTGTATCAACAACGTCACTGTCGACAGGGAGGTCAGGTGCTATCCAAACAACAAACCATGGATGACCAGGGATGTCAGGAAGCTGCTGAGGGAACGCAACTCAGCCTTTAGATCTGGCAGTGATGAATTGTACAGCACTGCCAGATCTAAACTAAAGAGAGCCATTAAAGAGGCAAAGACAGCCTATGGAAGAAGGTTAGAGGGGTATTTTAACGAGAGGGACCCTCGGCGTGTCTGGCAGGGCATTCAGCAACTCACAAACTACAATTGCAAGGGGGGGCCGATCATCTGCAGCAGTAACAACTCGCTAGCTGAGGAGCTCAACCATTTTTTCGCCCGTTTTGAGCTGAATGAGGCGGAGCCTGCACCTGCAGCCGCACCCAGCACTGACGACCTGGCACTCACTGTGCCACTCACTGTGAGTACGGAGGACGTCAGAAGAACACTCCGCAGGGTCAACCCCAGGAAGGCTGCTGGCCCAGATGGCATCCCAGGGAAAGTATTGCGGGACTGTGCAGACCAGTTAGCGGAGGTTTTTAGCGACATCTTCAAACTCTCTCTGTCAACGTGCATTGTCCCTAAATGCTTTAAGACTGCTACCATCGTGCCTGTACCCAAAAAAACATCCATTACCAGCTTGAATGACTATAGACCTGTTGCTCTCACTTCAACGGTGATGAAGTGTTTTGAACGGCTGGTCCTGGCCCACATTAAGTCTTCACACCCATGCACCCTGGATCAGCATCAGTTTGCATATAGAGCTAATAGGTCAACGGAGGATGCCATCAACATAGCTCTACATTCTGCACTGACACATCTGGACGTCCTGGCTCATATGTCCTGTAACATATCTACATATGTTATTTGTAGATTTTAGTTCTGCATTTAATAAAATCATCCCCAGCAGAATGGTGGACAAACTGTCTGATCTGGGTGTTAATGCAAACACATGCGGATGGATTAAGGACTTTTTAACAGACCGCCCACAGACTGTCAGGATGGGGTCCAATTACTCCCCAGTCCTGACGCTCAGCACAGGAGCGCCACAAGGTTGTGTGCTGAGTCCCATCTTGTATACAATATACACTTATGACTGTATACCAACACACAGTGCAAACAGGATCATCAAGTTTGCGGACGACACGACTGTGGTGGGACTGATAAACAACAACGACGAGTCTGCCTACAGGGATGAAGTCCAAAAACTGACTGTCTGGTGTACCAAAAACAACCTGGTACTCAGCCCATCAAAGACAAAAGAACTGGTCGTTGACTTCAGGAGGAAGAGGAGAGAGGAACCTGCTCCCTTGTACATCAAAGGAGACATGGTGGAGAGAGTCACCGGCTTTAAGTTCCTGGGAATAAACATCTCCCAGGACCTCAAATGGCAAATGAACACCGTCACTCTCGTGAAGAAGTCACATCAGCAGCTGTATTTCCTGAGGTCTCTGCGGAGAGCAAACGTCTCACAGCCGCTGCTGCTGTCCTTCTACCGATGCGCCGTGGAAAGTATCCTCTCCTATGGAATCCTGGTGTGGTTTGCTAGCTGTACTGTGGCTGAGAGGAGGGCGCTGCAGGGAATTATAAAAACTGCGCAGAGCATTACAAACGCCCAACTGCCCTCCTTGGATGACATATATAGGGCCCGATGCTTGCGCCGGGCTACAAATATCAAGCAGGACACATCCCACCCTGCCAACCACCTTTTTACTCTGCTACCCTCGGGGAGGTGATTCAGGTCTCTGAAGGCTCGCACCGGTAGACTAAAAAATAGTTTCTACCCATGTGCGATAAAAGAGCTAAATTCCAACAGAGAACACTGGGGAAGCAAAATATAATTCCAAGAAATGCCGCCAAATTCTTTTAAACTCTTTTAAAATACTTATTTATTATTTTACTAATAAGTGTACATATGTGTTAATGGTTGTCGTGTTTGTATTTTTTTTTAACCGGAGGAGATGTAATGGAATTTCGTTGCACAGTTTGTGCAATAACAATAAACGTATTCATTCATTCATTCATTCATTCATTCATTCATTCATTCATTCATTCATTCATTCATTCATTCATGTTCATCAATGTCTCCAGAAACTTTTGCACTGCTTCAAAATTTACTTACAGAAGAAGTAACTGAAGCCTCATATGTTGAAATCACAACGGCTTTACAGCTGCATTTCGAAGAAAGTCGAAATTTCCTCGCAGCTCGCCTTGATTTCTACAGGAGGGTGCATCAGGAAGGGCAATCGATTACCAAATTTCTTGCCGAGCTTTGCAACAAGGCAAAGGCATGTGATTTCAAAACTCAATGCTGCGAAAAGTGCCAAGACAATGCGTTGCGGGATAGACTGATCATGGACTGCAGGCACGCATTCAGCAGGCGATTCTCAAGGAATCAGAGGCCTCATTGAAGATTGTGCTGCGGTGTGCTAAGATGGCCGAGCTGCTGAGTAAAACTGCACAAAATGGGCGGAGAAACAGCGTCGAAGCTCCCTCAGGAGGTGCATACAGTTGCATACAGTTCGTCAGACTTGTCCGCAACGCCAGAAACCAGTTGATCGACCCAAAGCAAATCCGGAGAAGGTGGGACAGTTTCAGAAGAGCCGTCCAGCAACGCAGCCGCAGGTCCGGTGGACTGGGACATCGGGAGCTCGCGGGTCCGGGTGGAGAGACCGCTTCCCGGAGCTCCCGCAATGTGACTTCTCCAGCCCGTGTCGCGGGGTTGGAACGACCCGGAGCGGGACCGTACATCGCCCGGCGTGGCCTAAAATGGCCATGGGACTTATCATCGCCCGCCTGGGGCTTCGACATCGGGAGAGAAATGGACAACGGGGGGGGAAAAGACTTTGCCTTCCATCACAGTGGGTTCACTGTGATGGATGTTTGTGTGAATTAAATTGTGTGTATGTCTGTAGGAAATTGTCATTGTTTGTATGGCTGTGGAAATGGAATTTTGTTTGAGCCTCACTGAGGTTCAAATGACAATAAATACTGTATTGTATTGTATTGTATTGTCCCCCTGTGGGGGAGGATTGAAACCCTACTATTGGTGCGGCTCGACTGCTCATCATTACCGTGAGTGCCCGTATATCAAGTCCGTTTGTTATGCCTGTTACTGAAAATGTCATCACCAGGCAGTGTGTCACTCCGTAGGAAAACTGAGAAAGGGCAAGAAATCGCAAAACACAGTCGACCAAATCGCGGAGACCATTCCTATTGAAGTGCTCGGTGTGTCTACAATCACCGACAAGACGAGGATTTTGCTGCGGGTCTCGAACGTCGATCTATAGTTCCAGGTGGACACTGGTGCGGCTGTGTCGCTAGTGGGTCAGGACATCTGGGAGAGGATCGGTTCGCCGAAACTGAAACCGGCCATTTTGGATACGGACAACAGTCCATTCCCACGAAAGGCAAATGCACTGTCGCCGTTTCCTGTAATGGTATGACACAGATGTTGCCGCTGATCGTCGTTGGTAAAGAAGGTACATCCCCGTGCGCCATCGACCGGATCCATGCTTTCAAGCATGACATGAACGCCTTGATCTACGATGGATCAACTATGGCATTGTCATCTGCAACATGGTCAGCAAGTGCGAGAATAACCTGCGCAAACAGGACGTCAAATGGCACTGGTCCAAAGAGTGTGACCATGTATTCACCAGGTTGAAGGTGATGCTTGCCCAGAAGACGCGTTTGGTCAACTATGACCCATCGAAGCCGATCTCACTGGCCGCCGATGCATCGCCATCTGGTCTTGGAGCAGTAATCTCACAAACGGCGCCGAACGGCAAGGAAGAACCAATCGCGTTTGCATCCAAAACGCTGATGACCGCTGAGAAAAACTACAGCCAACTGGAGAAAGAACAGCATACAGATAAAGCAAATACTGATATCTCTTCAAAAGAGAACACTGAGGAAAACGCTGTTGATTCTGAGCCTTCAGCAAGAGTTGTGAAATGCAAAAAAGGCTGGAAAAAAAGAGTGAAGCGAGGTCCAGCTAAATTGAGACTTTCAAACTGGAAAGGGGGAATGTGATGTTTGGTGTACTGTGTGGGGTGGTGCTGCACAGGACAAAGGGAGATGTTTTGTACATAGTTTTCTCCTGTCTATGTGTGTGTGTGTGTGTGTGTGTAGCCATTTTGAGTTGTCTTGCTGCCAGCATTGGGTAATGCAATAAAGACTTCTGTTGTACCTTGAAGACTCTCAAATGTTGTGCAGGCCTAGAAAAAGAACACGAAAGTGAGGCCAAAAGCAGATTGGAGGAACAGCATCTTATATTTTGCTTGGGCAGCTTACACCCCAGTGGTAGGTATATTGACTTCTCTAACTTCAAATAACCTGTGCTTTCTCACTCTGTCCATCCCACCCCAATCCTAGTTCTGTGACCAGTTTGACAGTCCCCCTGATTAAATGTTATCTCTGTGTGTGTCATTGTCACCTTCTCCTAGCTAACAAAGATCTATTCCACTTTTTCCTTGAATCACATCTCCTTTGATGTCTCATTTTCACACCCTACCCTTCCATATCTCTGTGTCTTCCTGTCCCCTGACTCTTGGTCTGAAGAATGGCCTCGACCCAAAACCTCACCCATTCCTTCTATCCAGAGATGCTGCTTGTCCGCTCTGAGTTACTCCAGCATTTTGTGTTTATCTTCGGTGTAGACCAGCATCTGCAGTTCCTTCCTACACAGATAGGATAATGGTGTTTAAGAGGCTTTTAGACAGGCACATGGATATACAGGGATTGGAGGGACGTGGATCACGTGTAGTCAGAGGAGATTAGATTAACTTGGCATCATGTTCGACATGGACATATTGGGCAGAAGGACCAGTTTCTGTGCTGCACTGTTCTATGTTCTACATGTTATAACAAAAGGTAGGCAAAGAATACATCATGACCTCTCTTCACAGACACTGGCTCCTGGAACCGTGTTCCAGCATACAGCATTTTTGTGTGGAAAACATGGAAACATAGAAAAAAAAGTAGGCCATTCGACCCGTCGAACCAGCACCGCCATTCAATACGATCATGGTTGATTATCTAAAATCAGTACCTCGTTCTTGCTTCTTCCCCATATCCCTTGATTCCCTTAGCCCTAAGAGCTAAATCTAACTCAGCCTTGAAAACATCCAGCGAATTGGCCTCCATTGCCTTTTGTGGCAGAGAATTCCACAGATTCACGACTCTCTGGGTGAAAAAGTTTTTCCTCATTTCAGTCCTAAATGACCTACCCCTTATTCTTAAGCTGTGACCCTGGTTCTGGACTCCCCCAACATCGGGAACATTTTTCCTGCATGTAGCATTTTTGTGTGGAGGGATGATTAAAATTATAATGGGTCGTAAAATGAAAATAAGGGGAAGCTGTTTCCAACACAGAAGGTCCAATGATCACAGAAAATTGATTTAAGATAATGGCAAAGGAACGGGGGGCAGATGAAGAGAAATAATTCGAGGCAGTGAGGTGTGACTTGAGAGGGGGTAAGTTCAATTGTAACATTTTAAAGGGAATTAGATGTAATAAGAAAAATATTGACAATGTAATCAGAAAACTGTGGAGGGATGACTGTGGAGTAATTGTTCTTTGCAACTCCCAGCACAGCCACATTGGGACAAATGGCCTCCGTATCTGCCCTATACTTCAGTGGTATTATGTTTTCAGAATTTGCAGCGGCCTGCGTTTTTATTAGTTAACCTGAAACATTGATAGATTGGTTGTATTAATTGAAAGGTACCTGCTTTGATCACCCATTCACAGAAGGTAGGCACAAAATGCTGGAGTAACTCATTGGCACAGGCAGCACCTCTGGAGAGAAGCAATGGGTGATGTTTTGGGTCGAGATCCTTCTTCAGACTCACACACTCCCACTTTGCCATCGGTTCCCTTCCACACGAGGGGGGGGGGTAGTTACGGAGGGGTCAATTAAACTGCAAACCCGCGTGCCTTCGGGATGTGAGAGGAATATAGAGCATGTAGAGGAACTTATTCCCCACACAAGTCACAACTACTGCCTCTAATCTCTCCTCATTTGCCCCTTGTTCGTTACCATTATCTTAAATCAGATTTCTATGATCATTCATTGGACCTCCTTAGCTCATAACAGCTACCCATTATTTTCATTTTCTGTTATAATTTTAATTGTCTCTCCACACAACATGGAGTATGCTGGAACACAGTTCTGAGAATCAGTGCCTGTGGAGAGAGGTCATGATGTATTCTTTGTGTAGCTTTTGTTATGACACATAGAACATAGCACAGAACAGCACAGGAGCAGGCCCTTCGGCCCACAATGTCCGTGCCGGACATGATGCCAGGTTAAACTAATCTCCTCTGCCTGCACATGATCCATGTCCCACCATTCCCGGTAGATCCATACACCTATCTGAAAGCCTCTTAAATAATGTTATTGCATCAGCCTCCACCACCACCCGTGGCAGCATGTCATGTGGAGAACATGGAACCTCCACACTGACAGCACCCGACCGAGGTCAGGATCGAACCTGGGTCTCTGGCGCTGTGAGGCAGCAGGTCTACCAGCTGTGCCACCGTTAGGGTTACCAACTTTCTCACTCCCAAATAAGGACAAAAAGGTGGCCAAAGAAGGGCCAAAAGATGGCTATGGTGCTCACCCGGGGTGAAGTGACCCATGTTGGCCTCTCCATGGGAGAAAGTGACGAGGGAGGGACTTTTGAGGGATCTTGCAGGAAGCGAAATGGACATCGAACGGCAACGGATCTGATGAGCCGGTTGATAAAATCTCAGAGCTGCTGCTACCTACTGTGACAGTTCGCAATGTGTTCGCTCTAGCGGGGGCTGGCACTCGGGAGATTTAAGGGGCGTCGGTGTTCAGGGAATTGGTGAGCACTCCAACCGAACAGGGGCAGTGGTGGGAGTGGGGGTGGGGTGTTTGGTTGAGAGACGCCAAAGAGATTTCATAATTAAAACGTGGAAATTAAGAAAAAACACTCCAAGAGGCAGAGGACTAAATAGGAGAGAGAGGGAGGGGGGAGGGTGGAACTAACCCAGAGAATGAAAACCCATAGGCACCTAGCCGTCCAGCCCTCAAAACTCTGATGATGGTAGGTTAGGTGTATTACATGCATTTTTGACTTTTTATATTTTCGATCTACGATGAGTTTATCGGAATGAGGAGCACCTGGTAGTAGCAGTCAAATACGGGACAAGAGTGGTCCAGTATGGGACAAACCAATTTAGCCCAATATATGGGATGTCCCAGTTAATACGGGACAGTTGGCAACCCTAGCCACTGTGCCGCCTTTATGGATATGGGACCATTTCATGAATGGCATAGTGGTTAGGACAAGCAACAGGAAACATCATTCTTCTCCTTATGTTCAAGGTGAAGGAGAAAAGATTTAATAGGAATCTGAGGGGTAACCTTTTCACACAAAGGATGGTGGGTGTATGGAACGGGAGGTAGTTGAGGTTGGGAGAGGCAGCATCTCTGGATAGAAGGAATGGGTGACGTTTCGGGTCGAGACCCCGAGAGATTAGTTCTGGCCCGGGCACCAGCATCCCATACCCCATAGAGCACGTGGTTGTGATACACATTCACGGGCCAATACTAAATCTGAATAGACTGCATTCTCCGCTCAGATTGAATCAGATTGTGTAGCGGGCCTGAAATCAATCTCTTTGTTCCCAAACAATGCAAAGTTGTGTATCTTGAAACTGATGAGCCCAGCAGTTAATGTGGAACGAAAGCTTTTAAAGAGTGCAATCAAGCAAAGTGGAGGACTGAATGTACAGACAAAGGGTGAGACTGCCGGAAGCACCCCTTTGCCTACAGCACTGGAGATATCAATGTAGTCTTCATGGACGACACAAAGAAAGGTCAATGCTTCAATGTTCACTGTAAATGCTGAGTAATCCCGTTGGAAAGAAAGGTCCCGACTGTCATGTATAATTCAGGTTTCACTCCAGGACTTTAAATTGTCAAGACGGGGGAAGGATTGGGTGAAAATAGCACAGAACTGATGAAAAAAGAGATAGGAAACGAGAGAGAAGGTCAGGGTGAGAACAGCGAATACCTCAAAGGTCAGGGAAGCCAGCTCACCAGAGAATAAAACAACCGCGGAAACCAATTGAGGGAACAATTAATACAAGTGAAATAAATTGCCTGTGCAGCAATGTGTGCAGGATCTGAAACAAGGCAGAAGGGCTGGAGGCAATATTTCCTCCCAAGGACTGTCTACAATAGAAGCAAATAATGTTCCTAAAAAAAACAGATTGCCAGTTAAATATTACAGTGTTTTACATACGACAAGGTAAGGAGACAAAGATAAAAGTACCCTATCCACTGCACTCACTTTCTGGATTCTGCAATAGGAAATCCAATGGTAAAAAACAGAGTTATGGTCTGGAGCTGTGAGCATGCTGTCCAGTCGCAATAGGTGTAGTGACTGGACCCTCTGTGCAGATACAAGTGTCATCAACATGAGTCTTTTGAGCATAGATTGTTCCAGGTTGAGGGTTCTGGCTGGTGGCCATCCCCTGAGGTACGTCAGGACCACACTGACATCCCATATATGGGTGTACCTTGGTCTAGGGGGTTAGAGTTGTAAATACCCATCATTAGTTTGACCACCAGCGGGTGGGACCCCATGGCCTGTTGTCCTGGAGCTGGTTTTAAATAGACAGGCAGGGCACTTCTAGCTGTGTTGATGGCTCTGTAGCTGAGTCCTTCATCGTGGTGAAGGTTCGCCAGGAATTCCAGTACGTTGGTAACTGTAGCGGTTGAGTAGGTGGTCCCTGTATCCAAGCAGTACTTCTCCCATTTTTTGATGCTGGACAAGTGCTGTTTTTTAGTGGATGTTCGGAGGGATGCTGACATGGTGTCGATGGTTTGTTCTGATAATCCCAGTCCCAGAAGTGGTTTGTGCAGAATCTGCAACCCAGGAGTTTGATTTTTTCATGGCACGGGTGGCTTGTGCCCGACACTGGGTGTTAATAACTCTGGATCACTGGGGAATACTATCGGAGTTTCAACAACCATGTCATGGAGTATTGGGATTCATGGCTGCGTAGGCCAGTCGGGTACTATCAAATACCTGAAGCAGAGTCCATTTGTATTGTGCGTAGTCCCCGACTGATGAGGCAGAAGGGAGGAAATGCATAGAAGAAGAATTTCCCCCATCCAGCGCGAACACATCTACCGCTGCTGCCTCAGGTCTGGTTCCCAAGCGACATACATAGGTACCTGGTGATTTAGCCTTGATGCAATTAAATCGCTATCTGGCGTGCCATATTGCTTGATAACTTTTGCAAATTTTTTGGGGTTTAACATCCATTCGATGTTGTCATTAAATTTACGTGACCTGGTGTCTGCCACTGTATTTAGCTTACCTGACAGGTAAGTTACTGATAGCCAAATATGTCTTTCGACACACCATTGCCAAATTGTGTTGACCAACTTGTCGCATGATAACGATTTTATGCCGCCTATATGGTTAATGTAGGCCACCACCGTAGTATTATTTATTTGTAACCGTACATGCAAGTGATGCATATTTGATGCATATGCTTTTAAACCATAAAGGTCACCCAACATCTCTAGATAATTCATGCCCAGTGTAAGTGGTAATGATGACTCTGGGTTAGTCCATCTACAATCTGTGCTGGATATGGAGTTAGTTGCTCCCCAGCCTTGAGCACTGGCATCTGTTTGGATAACTAACGTAGGGTTAGTGATGATAATAGGGCTGAAATTATGCCAAACGTTTTTTGCCCACCACTGTAGTTCTGATATTGCTTCAGTGGGTAACTTCATGACACAATCATAATGACCTGCATGTCGTTTTGGTGCCTGTACCTTTGCTCTTTGTAAGTTTTGATAGTGCAAAGGTCCGAATTATGTAGCCGGAAATGCTGCTACCATTTTCCCAATTACTCTGCTACTTGTCGAATAGTTGGTCGTTCGTTGACCATTAAATTGTTGCATGATTGTGCCAATTCAACTGTTTTGTCTCTTGGCAATGTTACAGTCACGTAGACTGAATTAATTGTGAAGCCCAAATAGTCCATGATTGTGGATGGCTTCAACTTAGATGTATCTGGATGTAAGACAATCCCAGGGTTTCGAACAACTGTTTGGTAGCTGATATAGCTGACATAGTCAATTCCATGGTCTTGCCTACTATTAAGATATCATCAGGATATGCCAGGACAATATGTTTTTGTCTTCTTAATATTGCCAGAGCTGGTTTTGGTATCTTGGTGAATAATCTTGGGCTGATGTTAAGCCATTGGGTAACGCTTTAAACTGCCATAGCTGCCCCATCCAGGTAAATTTCAGGTATCTGCGATGATCCTTGTGAATGGTACTGAATAGTAAACATCTTTAAGATCAATGCTTGCCATGAAGCATCCTTTGGAAATTAGTTGTTTGGCAGTAATAAACGTTTCCATTTTGAAATGTATACACTTAACATACATATTTAGTGAAGTTAAGTCAATGATGATGCGACATCCACCATCTTTTTTGGGTTTAGTGAATATATTTGATACGAATTCCAAGGGTTCATGTTTTGTTTTTCCCAATGATACCCTTTGTAATTAGTCTCACCAGTTCAGCTTGTCCCTCTCGTTTTTCTTTAACTGAGAGAGAAAATACCCCCTGGGGTGAATGTTGAACTGGTGGCAATTTTCCTAGTATGAATTGTATTTTGTATCCACGAATGCCATTGAGTATATACTGATCACTCGTGATAGACTCCCATGCTTCTTTAAACGGGTGTAATCTCCCCCCTGTTAGTATTAAGCCCCTATTTTCTATAAGCTGATATGAACCAGACCTACCTACCTCCATGGTTATGGGTATTTCTTCTGTTTCCTGCCGGTCCAACGAGTCTTGCACGTTGTCTGACATGGCGGTGATGTTGGGGGGTGGCGCATTTTCCATGGGGTCCGCTCTGGGCCCTGGTCTAAAGAAGACTTTCGGTGATAGAATGCGGACCCCGAGCTTTCACCAGTCCCATATGGTAGACGTCGACTGGTGGACGCGATGGGGTGCTGTTGCTTGGGAATTATTGTTTTTGGTTCACTCGTCCCGGGGCCTGCCCTCATGAGACCGAAAGTTTTTTAAGGCCTCTTCCATATCCTTTATATGCTTTGTGAGGTTTTTGCCAAAGAGCAGTGGGTCTGGCTCAGTGGCTGGGGTTTTGCACAACCCCGCAAATCTAGGATTTTATGGCAGGTCTTATGATTTGTTTACGAAGGTTGTGGTCATCTCCGTATTTGTCCATGGAATGAGCAAACGATGTGATGGCTGACGTCAGGAGCCTGAGGATCCGCTGCAGTTTTAGCTCCTGGTTCCGAATATTTACCCCAAAGTTCCCCCAGTATTGGCTGTTTACAGCCGGCACTTTAAGGGACTCACAGTTCTCTGGAGCTGTATACGTTTCTAAGGCATCATTGACCACCTCTCCTGTAGGGGCCTGTTGGAGAGGTGGTTAATGCTGGCCGCTTGTTTGGCCTTTAACGGCCTCCTGCACGTGGGGCTGCCACGTAGCGGTCCACCACACCCAGCAGCTCTTCCTGTTCCTGCACCCCTTGCATACTCCCGACATCTTCAGCCAGTGTCCCCTCTTCTTGACCAGCCCAGTCCTGGTCCCCAAAGCTACCCTCGGGTAAGGAGGAAGCAATGGATAGTGCACAAGACACTGTGGAGGGAGTGCCTGAACTCCCCCTGCGAGAGCGCCCCTCACGAAACGCGTCTCGCTGGAGCTCCTGCGCCAGGAGCCGCTCCATGCGGCTCAGGCGGCTGTCTCCCCTCCCCGTGCAGGTGGAGAGACGTCCCAGTCCGACAAGTTGGAAGCCACCGGCCGGACGCTTCTTTGGTAGCTTTACTTCCAGCCCGCTGCTCAGGCGCTAGCGGGCTGGGCTCGGCACGGTGTCGGGGATAGCGGAGCGCCCGGTAAGCGGTCCTACCGCCTTGTTGCTGCCCCCCCCCCCCCCCCAGATGGAACGCTCCTCCGTGGAGTCGAGCGAGGGACAGGTTTGTCCAAGAGCCTTTCTTCTCTGCCTGAAATAAAGCAGAAGGCTCCCTGTGAAATAAAACCCAACCTCAGGGTACTTACCTGACGGTCCGTTCTTTCACCTGTAGCGGGAGCGCCTGACTCCCGATGCGGCCGCTGTTGCACTGCTGAACGCAATGTCGCGCATGCATGCTGAGCGGGCTCTTCACGTAGTCACTCACGTGACTCCGAAGTAAAATTAAGAATTTAATTGTTCTATCTAGGACATATGACAATAAAACACTCTTGACTTGATTTAAGCATTGAAATGATCACAGACATCTACACCACACCACAAAGACATTCAGCCCTTTGTGTCCACATCAGCCAAGAGAGAGCGTTGCACCTCATGTCTTAGTTCCCAACCATTTCATTATTGATTTTCATCCAGATACTTTTCAAAATGCGATGAAATCTTCTGCTTCTATTATCCAACCTCCTTTTAACAGGATAATATCTGCAACTCATCGAATTCTTCAACTTGTGCTGAATCAATTTCCCTCAGTATTTCATCACCTCGCCCTCTCACAGTTTGAATACTGAGCTATCTCGACCCAAAACGCCCATCTCTCACCACAGATGCTGCCTGACCTGCAGAATTCCTCCAGCCATGCTGGAAACCCTCCGAAAGTTTCCAGCATATCAATTAAATTATTCTGCATCCTGCTTTTTCCAAAGAGAATGACCCCTTGAAAGTCAAAATAAAATCCCCACTGATGTTGGATATCTGAAATGAAAACAGGGAATGCTGGAAACACTCAGCAGGTCAGGCAGCATCTGCGGTGAAAGAAACAGTTACTGTGTGAGATCAAACACCCTTCCTACAAACTGGGAAAGAGGGAAAATGCAACTAGAGGCTGAGGTGATGAAAAACTGATGAAAATTGATGTACCATAGGGTAAAGAAATAGATGAGAGTTACAGATAAGATCCTGTGTTCAGATAGTGTGCATTCAGAGGGATTATAGGACAGTATCCCTGATAGTGTGATTAGGTTTGCACTAGGATATGCATATTGGTTTTGGTTTATTATTATCACCACGTATTGTGAGGTACATTGAAGAACTTTGTATGGTCTCCAGTCAAATCAAATCGAACATCAGTACAAATGGTGTGTAGGAAGGAATGGCAGGTGCTGTTTTAAACCAAAGATGGACACCAAATGCTGGAGTAAAGGGCCTGTCGCGCTTGCCGCATGCAGTCGCATGCTCGTGGGACAGGCCCTTTAGGTCGCGCTTGCCGCATGGTCGCATGCACGTGGGACAGGCCCTTTAGGTCGCGCTTGCCGCATGGTCGCATGCACGTGGGACAGGCCCTTTAGGTCGCGCTTGCCGCATGCAGTCGCATGCACGTGGGACAGGCCCTTTAGGTCGCGCATGCCGCATGGTCGCATGCACGTGGGACAGGCCCTTTAGGTCGCGCTTGCCGCATGGAGTCGCATGCGCATGGGACAGGCCCTTTAGGTCGCGCTTGCCGCATGCAGTCGCATGCACGTGGGACAGGCCCTTTAGGTCGCGCTTGCCGCATGCAGTCGCATGCACGTGGGACAGGCCCTTTAGGTCGTGCTTGCCGCATGCAGTCGCATGCTCGTGGGACAGGCCCTTTAGGTCGCGCTTGCCGCATGCAGTCGCATGCACGTGGGACAGGCCCTTTAGGTCGCGCTTGCCGCATGCAGTCGCATGCACGTGGGACAGGCCCTTTAGGTCGCGCTTGCCGCATGGTCGCATGCTCGTGGGACAGGCCCTTTAGGTCGCGCTTGCCGCATGCAGTCGCATGCTCGTGGGACAGGCCCTTTAGGTCGCGCATGCCGCATGGTCGCATGCACATGGGACAGGCCCTTAACTCAGCGGGACAGGCAGCATCTCCAGATAGGTGATGTTTTAGAGTAGTCGGGGGAAAGGGAAATGAGAGATATAGACAGTGATGTGGAGAGATATAGAACAAATGAATGAAAGATATGCAAGAAAACCGATGATAAAGGAACCAGGTCATTGTTAGCTGTTTGCTGGGTGAGAACGAGAACCTGGTGCAACTTTGGTGTGGAGAGAGGTGGAGATGCAGGGCTTACTTGAAGTTAGTTACAAATAAGCCT
Source organism: Amblyraja radiata (assembly GCF_010909765.2). NCBI lineage: Eukaryota > Metazoa > Chordata > Chondrichthyes > Rajiformes > Rajidae > Amblyraja > Amblyraja radiata. The sequence goes on from NC_045988.1 coordinate 24,116,074, forward strand.
TACACAAGTACAACAGGCAATGCAAAGAGAAGAATAACCAATTTGGTACTACAATGTTACATAGAACATAGAAACATAGAAAATAAGTGCAGGAGGAGGCCATTCGGCCCTTCGAGCCAGCACCAACACTTTAGAATAGAGAAAGTACAGATTTAAAAAGTGTGAAGGTCACAATGGGGTAGGTTGGGAGATTGCGTCTACATCCACATCCTAAGAGTAAACAAGATCATGCATTTGATGGATCAATGACTCCATCCTTGTCAATCCCTCAACAACTAACAATCTCCAACCCTACAACTGACTAGGAATGAGTCAAGCCAACTTTATGCCTAACACAACCTGCATTTCATAGTGGCCATGTATTCCTTGATCAAAACTCACCCATTCAAGCCGAAGCATTGAAATGTTTCACTTCACATCTGGTAAAATTGTGCCTTTGGCAGAGGAGCAGTTTTAGGAGCATTCCTACCAGGTTAATTAAGGGTGGACACAAAATGCTGGAGGAACTCAACAGGTCAAACAGGGTGATCCCCGATCAGCGCAGACTCCGGGGCGAAGGCTGTATCACTAAAGTTTAAAGCCTACAGTCTAAATCTAAGCTGATGCTGGCACCACATTTCTGGCATATTGATCCTGAATGCAGCAGTGAAAAGGTTCAAGGAAATACAGGGCCAGTGTTGCAGATCACAATGGAACTGGAACAAAGTAAAATACTGCAGATGTTGAAAATCTGAGGTAAAAACAGAACATGCTCATGTTCGTAAGTTGTAGGAGTAGATTTAGGCCATTCAGCCCATCAAATCTGCACTGCCATTCATTCATGGGTGACCTATCTTTTCCTCTCAACCCCATTCTCCTGCCGTTTCCTCATAACCTCTGACACCTGTACTAATCAAGAATCTATCAATCTCCACCCTAAAAATATCGATTGACTTGGCCTCCACAGCCGTCTGTGGCAATGAATTCCACAGATTCACCACCCTCTGATTAAAGTAATGTTGGTGACCATCAGCAAATCACATGGCAATAGCGGAGACTGTTGTGGTTTCTATTAGTGAGAGAGTCTAGAACTAGAGGTCAAAGGTTCAGAATTAAAGGACGTCCTTTTAGGAAGGAGATGTGGAGAAATGTTTTTTAGTCAGAATCTGTGGAATTCTTTGACACCGAAGGCTCTAGAGGCCAGGTCAGTAGATATTTTGAAGGCAGAGATAGATAGATTCTTGATTAGTACGAGTGTCAGAGGTTATGGTGAGAAGGCAGGAGAATGGGGTTAGGAGGGAGAGATAAATGAGCCATGATTGAATGGCGGAATAGACTTGATGGGCCGAATGGCCTGACTACTCCTATTCCTTATGACCCTATGTGAAAGAAACAGTTAACGTTTGGGAGGTATAACGTTCAAGAGAACTGGATTAGGTGACTAAGGTAGGAAGATTTTCAGCGTCTCTCTGAGACAGAAGCATGGTGCAGGAATACACTCCCACAGCTCTTCAATTTTTCAGATGGAAGAATGTCGCTCGAGCAGAACATCATGATGCCAACACGACACTGTCATCAATCAACACAGAATGTATTATTTATTTACTGATCCTCTGCATTATCACCAGTGGAAATCGAGAACAAATGTGATCTTCAGTTAAAGAATCGTTGGGGTGGCAGATGTCGATGAGACCAAAGATGCTTTTCTTGAAAACATTTTCAACACTAAATCCTCAGCATTGAATTTGAAATGGGGAGATTTTTTTTTCTGATGGTGTTGGGTAGACTGATGGGACTGAAGGCTGATAAATCCCAGGACCTGATGGTCTGCATCCCAGGGTACTTAAGGAAGTGACTCTAGGAATCTGCAGGCAGTGAAGAAAGCAAATGGCATGTTGGCCTTTACAACAAGAGGAGTTGAGTATAGGAGCAAAGATGTCCTTCTGCAGTTGTTTAGGGCCCTAGTGAGGCCACACCTGGAGTATTGTGTGCGGTTTTGGTCCCCATTTTGATGAAGGTCATACTTGCTATTGAGGGAGTGCGGCGTAGGTTTACAAGGTTAATTCCCGGTGTTAATCCTGGCTAAATTGGAGCAGCTAGGACTTCAAAATAGGGTTAGGTTTCAGGGTTGTTGGGAGATTTGGTCAAATTGGAATTACTCTCTGCAGAGCTGGGACAAGCTGCGAAGAGGTGCCAGAGTGTCTGGAGCTTAGATACAATTTGCAAGCAAAGAATGGAAAGATCTGCAAACCCTGTCAATCTGGTGCAAAATGCATAGAATGGATTGGATGGCTGCCAACCAGACATACACCTTGTAAATAGTTGTAAATAATGTTGCAGAGTTTGACGTTGCCAAGTGTTGATTGGAGGAGGTGTTGAGCCTTGTCTGGGTTTTCTGTTAATTTGATTTGATTTGATTTGATTCATTTATTGTCATTCAGACAATTCAGGGTAAATGTTTCCAAGTTGACTTCCTCTCGAAGTCCGTTGTGAATACAATGTATTGAACTGTTGTATCATTGGGTTAGGGGAATGCCTGTTATGCATGGGGTTAATCGATATCTGTAATTGGGTTATTGAGAGACCACCCACATGTGGTTCGGCCCCTCGAGGTCCTGGGACATAAAATTCCACGATCACGATCTTTTGGAAGAGCGCTCGGGACTGCATGAACTTCTGGAGTGCCTCTGTCTGAGTGAGGCCTAGAGGGATTCAACAGGCAGCTGCGAGCTTCGAACCCGTGGTGGGATAGGTACAGTGTGTGATCTGTGACGCGCTTTTGTTAAAATAAAATTTAGTTGTTTCAAGTGCTTGATTCAGTGTTTTTACTGAAACTAGACTGGGGGGAAGCTTAGAAACAAGCAATTATCATTGGGAGCTTGTCCAGGATCTCAAAAGACCCCTAAACCCAAGTTTGCGATCAAGGGTGTTGAGCTTTTTCGATCGCGGGTACAGAAATCGGTGCGGTTTTTGCATTGATGTTCGGCACCGTAAATCGGAGCAGATTGATAATTCACGGGCTTGGGAAAGGGTCTAATCGAGATCATTAGAACAGAGTGTAGCAAGCACGGGGGAGTGGTTAACACGCCTTTGCGTTGGAGGCCCATAAAACCAGGCTGGGGTTAGAGGCCCTGGTGGGGTTTGGTTAAAGGCCCTTTCCTGGGTTAGAGGCCCAAAACTGGTCGTAGTTAAGTAGACTGCAGCTGCCTTTAACGAGAACCAAACGCACTTCTTTAAGCGAGGAGTAGCCCAGGGTTACTTGGGGGAGTGTTTGCTAGTGCTGTCGGGGAGGATTCAAACTAATGTGGCAGGGGGATGGGTGCAAGAGCAGAGAGGCAGAAGGGTGTAAAATGAGGGTAGAAGCAATAGGTAGCAAGGTGAAAAGTAAACGAGGTAGGCAGACAAATCCAGGGCAAAAATCAAAAAGGGCCACTTTTCAACAATTGTATAAAGGGTAAGAGTGTTGTAAAAACAAGCCTGAAGGCTTTGTATTTTAATGCAAGGAGCATTCGTAATGAGGTGGATGAGTTGAATGTGCAGATAGCTATTAATGAATATGGTATAGTTGGGATCACGGAGACATGGCTCCAGGGTGACCAAGGCTGGGAGCGGAAAAGGAGGCAGGGTAGCGTTGCTGGTTAGAGAGGAGATTAATGCAATAGAAAGGAAGGACATTAGCTTGGAGGATGTGGAATCGATATGGGTAGAGCTGCGAAATACTAAGGGGCAGAAAACGCTAGTGGGAGTTGTGTACAGGCCACCTAACAGTAGTAGTGGAGTTGGGGATGGCATCAAACAGGAAATTAGAAATGCGTGCAACAAAGGTAAAACAATTTGTCAGGTCTCGCGTTTGATCTAGTTTCTGTTTCTTATTGGTTTTTAGTATTAGAGTTTGCATTCTTGTTTTATTTTGGTGTCTCACATCTCCTCTTGTTTCAGGTCCCATTTCCTGTCAGGTCGTTTACCCTCATGTGATTGTTGGCCACGCCCTGATGTGTTTCACCTGTGTCTCGTTATCCCCTGCTAGTCTGTATTTAAGCCTTTTGTGTTTTAGTTCCCATTGCCAGTTCGTTGTGTATGCTACTTGGTATCACCTCGTTCCAGCTCTCGAAATCTTGTGACCTTGTGATCTCGACCTTTGCCTGTATTTTCGACCACTGGTTCTTGCCTGCTCCTATATGGTACTGTTGCCTCTGTTTTGCCTACCTGTGTACTGACTTGGACCGATTAAACGCCGAAGACTGATCTGCCCTGTGTCTGAGCCTGCATTTGTGTCCTCCTCCTCGTTCAGTTCTGACATTACGAACTGGCCAACAATGGACTCAGCGGGCTCTGATCCTTTTCGTGCAGTGCTCCAGAAGCAAGAGGAGCGCATCTCGCATTACGAGGGTCAACTCTCCTCGATCGTCTCCGGGTTCCGGGATCTCGGCGAGCGTCAGCAGGGGTTCCAGGCAGACATCGGTTCACAGGTGAACACTTTAAGTTCTCGGTTTGAAGACCTGGTTACTCGGCTGAATTCTTTGTTTCCTGCTGCGGCTCCCGTGCCTGCCGAGTCTGTTTCCTTGTCTGTGTCTCCAGGAGCTCCGATGGCCGCGGCTGCTGCAGCATCTCCATTCGTCCACCTGGCAAGACCGGAACACTTTTCGGGGGAATCGGAGAAATGTAGACCTTTTTTGATTCAGTGTGGACTGCATTTCGAACTTCAAGCGGCTTCCTTTTCATCAGAACGCTCAAGGGTAGCCTTTATCATCACGCACCTGTCGGGTAGGGCGGAGGCTTGGGCCACGGCGGAGTGGTCTCGGAATTCTCCTGTTTGCCAGACATCGGTCCTGTTCATGGAAGCTCTGTCCCGCACGTTTGATCACTCCAATCCTGGCCGAGAGGCTTCACAGAACCTGGTCTCCATGAAACAAGGTAATCGCTCTGTTATGGATTTTGCTATTGACTTTCGAACTGTTGCTGCTAAGGGTGGATGGAATGAGGCTGCTTTGTTGGATGCTTTTCGCAATGGATTGTCTGAAGCTATCAAAGATCAATTGGCTCCTCTAACCCTGCCTTCCGACGTCGAGTCTATGATTTCCCTGGCTATCCAAATTGACGCTAGGCTCAGAGAAAGAGATCGAGAGAGGAGATCGGCTGCAGTTCGGTCCTCCTCCCAGCAGTGGCGGCAGCGTCGCCCTTCACCTTCCAGTCGGGACTTCTTCCCTCTCGGCCGGTCCAGTCAGCCTACAGCGCCACCTGCATCTTCGGAGGAGCCCATGCAGGTGGGACGAGCCAAACTCAGTCCGGAGGAACGGCAGCGCCGCCTAAGGGAAATGAGGTGTTTTTACTGTGGTGAACTGGGACATTTGTTGAACAGCTGTTCAGTAAAAGACAAAGCTCACCAATGAAAGAGAGGACATTGGTGAGTTGTACCACTCCTATGAGCCGTTCCTCTTGTCCATTGTCGACGGTACAATTGTTGGTGCATTCCCAGTGGCACTCCCTGCAGGCTTTGGTTGATTCTGGGGCAGATGAGAACTTCATGGACATTCGCTTGGCTGATGAATTGAAGCTGGAACGTGAACAGCTTCAAGATCCTATGCAGGCTAGTGCACTGGATGGGCGCCTACTGTACAGGGTAATTCACCGAACTCAACCTGTTCAACTCATCGTGGCAGGTAATCACCTTGAGACCATCAGTTTTCATCTCCTCGACTGTCCTCTTCATCCTCTGGTTTTGGGGCTCCCTTGGCTGTCTTACCATAATCCTCACATGAACTGGGGTACTGGGGAAGTAATTTCTTGGGGGAATAACTGTAAACTCATCTATCTGCATGATTCTTCTCCTGAGTCTATGAAGGATCCGTCAAGGAGCAGTTTGCTGGGATCTTCCAGGACCACCCTCCGGCAGCCTCCCCGTTCAAGGGAGGAGGATTTTCCAGATCTCACCAAGGTTCCCTCATATTATCTAGACCTAAAGGAGGTGTTCAACAAGGCCAAGGCCACATCTCTTCCGCCGCATAGACCGTACGACTGCTGCATCGACCTTCTGCCAGGTACAGCGCCTCCTAAGGGCCATCTCTACTCCTTGTCTTCACCTGAGCGGCTCGCCATGGAAAAGTACATTGACGATGCCCTTGCTGCTGGGATCATCAGACCTTCTTCTTCACCTGCAGGAGCTGGATTCTTCTTTGTGGATAAGAAGGATGGAACACTTCGGCCCTGCATTGACTACAGAGGACTCAATGACATTACTGTTAAGAACTGATACCCTCTTCCTCTTATCTCCTCTGCATTTGAACTGTTAAAAGACGCTGCAGTATTCACTAAGTTAGATCTTAGAAATGCGTATCATCTGGTGAGGATAAGGGACGGGGATGAATGGAAAACTGCGTTTAACACACCCAGTGGTCATTATGAATATCTGGTCATGCCGTTTGGTCTTACTAATGCTCCAGCAGTTTTTCAAGGCATGGTTAATGATGTATTACGGGACATGCTGAACCGATTTGTGTTTGTGTACCTTGATGACATTTTGATTTTTTCTCCAGACGAGACTTCCCATGTGCAGCATGTACACCAGGTGCTAGAACGTTTGCTCCTGAATGATCTGTTTGTGAAAGCTGAGAAATGTGAATTTCATGTTAACACTGTTCAATTCCTTGGTTATGTTGTATCACCTGCTGGTATACAGATGGACCCGAGCAAGGTCAGTGCTGTGGCTACCTGGCCTACACCCTCCAGTCGTAAGCGACTTCAGGGGTTCCTTGGGTTTGCTAATTTTTATAGGAAGTTTATCCGGAACTTTAGTGTCACTGCTGCACCACTCCATGCTCTTACCTCACCCCACGTGCCTTTCTCTTGGTCCTCTCAAGCAGAAACTGCATTTATGAGACTCAAGAGGAGCTTCTCCTCAGCCCCCATCCTGGTTCACCCTGACCCGTCACTCCAGTTCGTGGTTGAGGTGGACGCCTCGGGTGTGGGCATCGGGGCCGTACTCTCACAGAAATCCCCCACAGATGGTCGATTACATCCCTGCACTTTCCTCTCAAAGAAGCTTTCTCCTGCTGAGAGAAATTACGATGTGGGTAACCGTGAACTGTTAGCGGTTAAAACAGCCTTGGAGGAATGGAGACATTGGTTGGAGGGTACCAAGCAGCCGTTTCTAGTTTGGACAGACCACAAAAACCTGGAATACATCAAGTCAGCCAAACGCCTCAACTTGCGCCAAGCAAGGTGGGCTCTCTTCTTTAATCGATTTGATTTTGTACTGTCTTACCGCCCTGGTGCCAAGAATGGCAAACCTGATGCTCTCTCCAGACAGTTTGATCCTGACCCATCCCCTAAGGTTTCAACTCCCATTCTGCCTGCTTCCTGTTTTGTTGGGGCGGTTACTTGGGAGATTGAGAAGAGAGTTTCCGAGGCAACTGCTGGTGTTCAGTCTCCGCTAGGGTGTCCTTCTAATCGTCTGTTTGTTCCCGAGTCTCTTCGTTCACAGGTGATTCACTGGGCTCATACGTCTCGGATCTCCTGTCATCCCGGTGTCCGCCGAACACTGTTTGTGGCCAAACAGCGGTTTTGGTGGCCTTCCATGGAGAGGGGGATTAAGGAGTACGTCGCCGCCTGCAGTATTTGTGCTCAGAACAAGACCTCCCGTCGGGCCGCATTTGGCCTCCTGAATCCGCTGCCTGTCCCCTCACGCCCCTGGTCAGACATCTCCATGGACTTTGTCACGGGCTTGCCCTCTTCTGAAGGTAACACCTCAGTCATGACTGTAGTGGACAGATTTTCTAAGATGGTCCATTTCATTGCGTTGCACAAGCTTCCCTCCGCCAAGAAGACGGCAGAGGTCATGCTGTCTCATGTTTTTCGCATTCATGGATTTCCCAGAGACATTGTGTCTGACCGGGGGCCTCAGTTCGTGTCCAGGTTTTGGAAGGAGTTTTGTTCTCTGTTGGACGCCACGGTCAGCCTTACATCTGGTTATCACCCGGAATCCAATGGACAGACTGAACGCCTTAACCAGGAATTGGAGACAGGACTGCGGTGCTTGGTGGCACAGAACCCTTCAACTTGGAGCAAACACCTTATTTGGGTGGAGTATGCACACAACACACTTCCTTGCTCATCCTCTGGTCTCTCTCCATTCCAGTGTGCCTATGGTTATCAACCGCCATTGTTCCCTGCTGTGGAGAGGGAGTCCAGTGTGCCCTCCGCTCAGGCTCTCGTCCGTCGCTGTCGCAAGGTTTGGAATGGGGCTCGTCAGATGCTGTTGCGCAGTTCGGCGCGTTACAAGAGGATGGCTGACCGTGGAAGAACGCCGGCTCCAGTATACTCGCCTGGTCAAAGGGTGTGGCTCTCCACTCGAGACTTACCGCTGAGGGTGGAATCCCGGAAGCTGGCTCCTCGTTTTGTTGGTCCTTTCCCCATATCGAAGGTCATCAATCCTGTGGCGGTTCGTCTCAAATTCCCCCGTGCCATGAGGGTCCACCCTACTTTCCATGTCTCCCGTCTGAAGCCATTTAAGGAGAGTCCTCTGGTCCCTGCCTCCACACCCCCTCCGCCCCCCCGGTTCCTTGATGGGGGTCCAGTGTTTACGGTCAGCCGGTTGCTGGGGATGCGCCGGCGTGGTCGTGGTTGTCAGTATCTTGTGGATTGGGAGGGGTATGGACCTGAGGAGCGGTCTTGGGTGCCAGCTCGCAACATATGCGACCCGGAACTTATCAGGGACTATCGGCGCCAACATCCTGAAGATCCTGGGCCGTCAGGAGCCGGCCATGGAGGGGGGGGGGGTACTGTCAGGTCTCGCGTTTGATCTAGTTTCTGTTTCTTATTGGTTTTTAGTATTAGAGTTTGCATTCTTGTTTTATTTTGGTGTCTCACATCTCCTCTTGTTTCAGGTCCCATTTCCTGTCAGGTCGTTTACCCTCATGTGATTGTTGGCCACGCCCTGATGTGTTTCACCTGTGTCTCGTTATCCCCTGCTAGTCTGTATTTAAGCCTTTTGTGTTTTAGTTCCCATTGCCAGTTCGTTGTGTATGCTACTTGGTATCACCTCGTTCCAGCTCTCGAAATCTTGTGACCTTGTGATCTCGACCTTTGCCTGTATTTTCGACCACTGGTTCTTGCCTGCTCCTATATGGTACTGTTGCCTCTGTTTTGCCTACCTGTGTACTGACTTGGACCGATTAAACGCCGAAGACTGATCTGCCCTGTGTCTGAGCCTGCATTTGTGTCCTCCTCCTCGTTCAGTTCTGACACAATTATAATGGGTGACTTCAATTTACATATAGATTGGGTGAATCAAATTGGCAGGGGTGGTGAGGAAGAGGATTTCTTGTAATGTATGCGGGATAGTTTTCTAAACCAACATGTAGAGGAACCAACGAGAGAGCAGGCTATTCTAGACTGGGTATTGAGTAATGAGGAAGCGTTAGTTAGAAGCCTTGTTGTGCGTGGCCCCTTGGGCAAGAGTGACCATAATTTGGTTGAGTTCTTCATTAGGATGGAGAGTGACATTGTTAATTCAGAAACAAGGGTCCTGAACTTAAAGAAAGGTGACTTTGAGGGTATGAGACATGAATTGGCCAAGATAGACTGGCAAATGATTCTTAAAGGGTTGACGGTGGATATGCAATGGAAGGCATTTAAAAACTGCATGGATGAACTACAACAATTGTTCATCCCAGTTTGGCAAAAGAATAAATCAGGGAAGGTAGTGCATCCGTGGATAACAAGGGAAATCAGGGATAGTATCAAAACAAAAGATGAAGCGTACAAATTAGCCAGAAAAAGCAGCCTACCAGAGGACTGGGAGAAATTCAGAGTCCAGCAGAGGAGGACAAAAGGCTTAATTAGGAAAGGGAAAATAGATTATGAAAGAAAACTGGCAGGGAACATAAAAACTGACTGCAAAAGTTTTTATAGATATGTGAAGAGGAAAAGATTAGTTAAAACAAATGTAGGTCCCTTGCAGTCAGAAACCGGTGAATTGATCATGGGGAACAAGGACATGGCAGACCAATTGAATAACTACTTTGGTTCTGTCTTCACTAAGGAAGACATAAATAATCTGCCGGAAATAGCAGGGGACCACGGGTCAAAGGAGTTGGAGGAATTGAGTGAAATCCAGGTTAGCCGGGAAGTGGTGTTGGGTAAATTGTATGGATTAAAGGCCGATAAATCCCCAGGGCCAGATAGGCTGCATCCCAGAGTACTTAAGGAAGTATCTCCAGAAATAGTGGATGCATTAGTAATAATTTTTCAAAACTCTTTAGATTCTGGAGTAGTTCCTGAGGACTGGAGGGTAGCTAATGTAACCCACTTTTTAAAAAGGGAGGGAGAGAGAAAACGGGGAATTACAGACCAGTTAGTCTAACATCGGTAGTGGGGAAACTGCTAGAGTCAGTTATTAAAGATGGGATAGCCGGAAATAGCAAGGGACTGGGGTTTAAATGAGATGGAGGAACTGAGTGAAATCCAGGTTAGCTGGGAAGTGGTGTTAGGTAATTTGAATGGATTAAAGGCCAATAAATCCCCAGGGCCAGATAAGTTGCAACCCAGAGTACTTAAGGAAGTAGCCGCAGAAATAGTGGATGCACTAGTGATAATTTTTCAAAACTCTTTAGATTCTGGAGTAGTTCCTGAGGACTGGAGGGTAGCTAATGTAACCCACTTTTTAAAAAGGGAGGGAGAGAGAAAACGGGGAATTACAGACCAGTTAGTCTAACATCGGTGGTACACAAAATTGCTGGGGAAACTCAGCGGGTGCAGCAGCATCTATGGAGCGAAGGAAATAGGCGACGTTTCGGGCCGAAACCCTTCTTCAGACTGATGGGGGGTGGGGGTGGGGGGGGGGGGAAGAAAGAAGGAAAAGGGGAGGAGGAGGAGGAGCCCGAGGGCGGGCGGATGGGAGGGTGGGAGGAGACAGCTAGAGGGTTAAGGAAGGGGAGGAGACAGCACGGGCTAGCAAAATTGGGAGAATTCAATGTTAATGCCATAAGGACGCAAGGACGCTTCCTTCCTCTCCAAAGTCTACATCGGTAGTGGGGAAAATTCTGGAGTCTGTTATTAAAGAAGGGATAGCAGCACATTTGGAAAGTGGTGAATTCATTGGACAAAGTCAGCATGGATTTATGAAAGGTAAATCATGTCTGACGAAACTGATATAATTTTTCGAGGATGTAACTAGTAGAGTGGATAAGGGAGAACCAGTGGATGTGTTATATCTGGACTTTCAGAAGGCTTTCGACAAGGTCCCACATAAGAGATTAGTATACAAACTTAAAGCACACGATATTGGGGGTTCAGTATTGATGTGGATAGAGAACTGGCTGGCAGACAGGAAGCAAAGAGTAGGAGTAAACGGGTCCTTTTCAGAATGGTAGGCAGTGACCAGTGGGGTACCGCAAGGCTCAGTGCTGGGACCCCAGCTATTTACAATATATATTAATGATCTGGATGAGGGAATTGAATGCAACATCTCCAAGTTTGCGGATGACACGAAGCTGGGGGGCAGTGTTAGCTGTGAGGAGGATGCTAGGGGGCTGCAAGGTAACTTGGATAGGTTGGGTGAGTGGACAAATGCATGGCAGATGCAGTATAATGTGGATAAATGTGAGGTTATCCACTTTGGTGGCAAAAACACGAAAGTAGACTATTATCTGAATGGTGGCCGATTAGGAAAAGGGGAGATGCATCGAGACGTGGGTGTCATGGTACACCAGTCATTGAAAGTAGGAATGCAGGTGCAGCAGACAGTGAAGAAAGCAAATGGTATGTCAGCATTCATTTCAAAAGGATTTGCGTATAAGAGCAGGGAGGTTCTACTGCAGTTGTACAGGGTCTTGGTGAGACCACACCTGGAGTATTGCGTACAGTTTTGGTCTCCTAATCTGAGGAAAGACATTCTTGCCATAGAGGGAGTACAGAGAAGGTTCACCAGACTGGGATGGCAGGACTTTCATATGAAGAAAGACTGGATAGACTCGGCTTGTACACGCTAGAATTTAGAAGATTGAGGGGGGATCTTATAGAAACTTACAAAATTCTTAAGGGGTTGGACAGGCTAGATGCAGGAAGATTATTCCTGATGTTGGGGAAGTCCAGAACTAGGGGTCACAGTTTCAGGATAAGAGGGAAGTCTTTTAGGTCCGAGATGAGAAAATCATTTTTTACACAGAGTGTGGTGAATCTGTGGAATTCTCTGCCACAGAAGGTAGTTGAGGCCAGTTCATTGGCTATATTTAAGAGGGAGTTAGATGTGGCCCTTGTGGCTAAAGGGATCAGGGGGTATGGAGGGAAGGCAGGGATGGGATACTGAGTTGGATGATCAGCCATGGTCATATCGAATGGCGTTGCAGACTCGAAGGGCCGAATGGCCTACTCCTGCACCTATTTTCTATGTTTCTATGTTTCTATGTTAGACTTGGAATCCGAATTGATGGGGTATTAAAAGACAGGTCTCGCCTTCGATCGGATCGTTGCCAGGAGCATGAATTCAAACGGTGCTCTTCGGGTAAGCGTTGGATCCTCAGTACTGAGCAGAGGGTGTGTCTGTGTGTAGGTAACTGAGTCTCTCCCTGAAGTGACGGACGAGGAGCTTCGAGAAGGTACCGAGTTTGGACGAATTGAGTATAGATTGGCCGGAATACTCCAGTTCGTTTAAAAAATTGAATTGGGCAATTTTAGCTAAATCGAGAGCCCGCGTAGTAAGAAAGATAAGCACTAAAAATTAGGAGATTGAGTTCGAGTCCATATTTACAGCTAAATTTTCAATACTGGATTTCATATTGAAGTTCAGCGTAAGGTGGGATTCGAATTCTTGTATATAGAACTTCGAAGTTGGTGCATGTCCGTGATCGATTCCAAATAGCGGCTGATCAACAGTGAATAGTAACCCTCTGGTCGATTGTTGACTTGTTATGGATTGCATGAAATTAAAGTCACGCCTGTAGGGGAATCTGGACCGAACACAGCTGAAAATTATATGATTACCTGTCATCAGATATACATAATATAACACCGTGTGGGTATGAAGGAGGATAATTAGTGTCGATACTAGAATAATAAATAATATATTAGGGAATAGAATAGGAATAGGGATATAGGAATATAGTACAATATAATAGGTTTGATAGATAATAGAATAGGAATAGGTTCAAGTGAAATAGGAATAGCGAATGTGTGGGAAAGCAGGAGTGCATGATGGTAACTTGCATTGTCCCAAGTTTCTTAGGATTTTCTAGGGTTTAGGTTCGACTGTGGAAGGTGATAGAAGACTGGGCAGGAACACGGATGGAAGGAATTCACGCCCACAAAAATTCTGGAGGTGAAGACTCCTCAGACAGAACTTGTGAAGTTAGGCCCATGAAAACTCGGGACGCTTAACAAGATTCTGAGAAGAAACATCATCATCTTGTGTTACTGATAGATGGGAAATGTAAAGCACACTTATGTATATCTGGTTGGCTGATTATTGAGCCACTTTGGTTATCATTAATGATGGGTTATCATTATGATAAAAGGAAGGAATATTATTCCTGGCTAAATTGGAGCAGCTTAGACTTCAATATGGGGTTAAGTTTCAGGGTTCCTGAGATATTTGGTCAAATTGGAATTACTCACTGCAGAGCTGGGACGAGCTGCGAATAGGTGCCAGAGTGTCTGGAGCTTAGATACAATTTGCAAGCAAAGAATGGGAATATCTGCAAACCCTGTCAATCTGGTGCAAAATGCATAGAATGGATTGGATGGCTGCAACCCAGACATACACCTTGTAAATATTTGTAAATAATAAGTCTGACTTTGCCAAATGTTGATTGGATGAGGTGTTGAGACTTGCCTGGGTTTTCAGTTAATCAGGGTAAATGTTTCCAAATTGACTTCCTCTCGAAGTCCGTTGTGAATATAATGTATTGAACTGTTGTATCTTTGGGTTAGGGGAATGCCTGTTATATATGGGGTTAATCGATATCTGTAATTGGTTTATTCAGAGTCCACCCCCATGTGGTTCGGCCCCTCGAGGTCTCTGGACATATAAAAGTCCGCGGTCACGAGTCTTCTGGAAGAGCGCTCGGGACTGCGTGAACTTCTGGAGTGTCTATCTGAGCGAGGCCTAGAGAGCTTGAACAGGCAGATGCGAGGATCGAACCCACAGTGGGATAGGTACAGTGTTTGAACTGTGACGCGACTTTGGTAAAATAAAATTTAGTTGTTTCAAGTGCTTGATTCAGTGTTTTTACTGAAACTAGACTGGGGGGGAAGCTTAGAAACGAGTAATTATCACCGGGACGGCGGGACTGTCATATGCTGAGCAAATGGAACAGCTGGGCTTGTATACTCTGGAGTTTAGAAGGATGACAGGGGATCTTATTGAAAAATATAAGATTGTTAAGGGTTTGGACACGCTAGAGGCAGGAAATGTTCCCGGTGTTGGGGGAGTCCAGAACCAAGGGCCGCAGTTTAAGAATAAGCCATTGAGAACGGAGACGAGGAAACACTTTTTCACACAGAAAGTTATGAGTCTGTGGAAATCTCTGCCTCAGAGGGCGGTGGAGGCCGGTTCTCTGGTTACTTTCAAGAGAGAGTTAGATAGGCCTTCTGTGTCAAGATAGCAGAGTCAGTGGATATGGGGAGAAGGCAGAAACGGGGTACTGATTGGGGATGATCAGCCATGATCACATTGAATGGCGGTGCTGGCTCAAAGGACTGAATGGCCTACTCCTGCACCTATTGTCTATTGTCTATTGAGACCCAGGTTCAATTCTGGCTGTGGGTGCTGCCTGTACAAAGTTTGTACATTCTTCCTGTGACTGCGTGGGTTATCTCCAGGTGCTCCATTTTCCTCCCACCTTCCAAAGACGTGCAGGTTTGTAGGTTAATTGGCTTCTGGAAATTGTCCGTGGCGTGCAGGATAGAGTTAGTAAAAGGTGATGATTGCTGGTCGGCGCAAACTCAGTGGGCCAAAGGGCCTGTTTTCACACTGTATCTCCACAGTCCAAAGCCTAAAGTTTCAAGGTGATGTTTTGGACTTCTTCAGGCTCCGAATCAAATTCTTGGGTTAACTTTTAATTCACTAACGAAACATTGACATATCGAGGTAGGCCTATCCCGAATTACCTAGGTGAAGATCGTGTTGAATCCTACACTGAACCCCTGTAAAGGCTCTCCCACATTGCTGTTGGCCGGGAGATCCAGGATATGATGGGGCAACAATGAGGGCAGGCAACAAACTCCCAGGTCACGATAATGTGAACTGGACATGCAATGGAAACTGTCAGTGATAATGTTCCTATGTAGTTAAATCCTTGACCTTCTTGTCAAGAGTCAAGAGTGTTTTATTGTCCCAAAACAGAACAAGTATATATATCTTTCTCCCTCAACCCCATTCACCTGCCTTCTCCCCATAGCCCTTGACACATGTAATAATCAATAATCTGTCAATCTCCATGTTAAAAATATCAATTGACCTGGCCTCCACAGTCATCTGTGGCAATGAATTCCACAAATTCACCACCCTCTGACTAAAGAAATTCCCCCTCATCTCCTTTCTAAAGGTGTGCCCTTTTATTCTGAGGCCTCTGATCCTAGACTCTCCCACTAGTGGAAACATCCTTTCCACACCCACTCTATCCAGGCCTTTCACTATTCGGTAAGTTTCATTGAGGCTCTCCCCTCATCCTAAACTCCAGCGAGTACAGGCCCAGTGCCGTCAAATTCTCATGATGGATGGGAGGTCATCGATGAAGCAGATGAAGATGTTTGCGTCTAGGAAAAAGTGCTGAGGAGCTTCTACAGTGAGGTTCTGGGCTTAGGGTGACCAATGCCCAATCACCAGAGCCATTTTCCTTTATGTGTAGAATAATGCCAACCATTGGGTTTTTTCCTCTGATCCCCCTTGGTTCTGCCAAGTTTCCTGATGCCACACTCAAATCAAATGCCATCTTGATGTCACAGCAGCAGGGGAGGGTGGCAACTGATAATTAGGATGTGGTTTCCTTGCCTAATAATTGATTTAAATATACAGCATGGAAACAGGCCCTTCAGCCCACCAGGATCACGCCAACTATCGATCACCCGTTCACACTTGTTCTACCTTATTTTACATTGCCATTCACAGAGGCAATTTACAGAAGGCAATTAGCCTACAGACCCCCACATCTTTTCTTTGGGATGTGGAAGGAAACCGGAGCGCCAGGAGGAAACCCATGCAATCACAGGCAAAACGTGCAAACTCCACACAGACAGCACCCGAGATCAGCATCAGACCCGGGAGTCTGGTCCTGTGATGCAGCAGCTCCACCCGCTGCGCCATTGTGCCGACCAGTTGCTCAGTTCATCAGTATGAAGACATCAGCTGTGCTAGTGTCTGAAGGCCTTGCTAGACTCCAAAGCCATGTTTAGAGAAAGCCCCATTGAAACATACAGAATAGTGAAAGGCTTGCATAGAGTGGATGTGGAGAGGGTGTTTCCATTAGTGGAAGAGTCTAGGCCATAGGCCCAGAATAAAAGAATGTTCCTTTACAAGGAGATGAGGAGGATTTCTCTGATCAGAGAGTGGTGAATATCTGGAACTCTTTGCCACAAAAGGCTGTGGATGCAAAGTCAATGGATTTTTATTAAGGCAGAGATAGATAGATTCTTGATTAGTACGGGTGTCAGGGGTTATGGGGAGATGGCAGGAGAATGGGGTTGGGAGGGTGAGATAGATCAGCCATGATTGAATGGCGGAGTAGACTAGAGGGGGCAAATGGCTTAATTCTACTCGTATTCTTTATGACATTTTATAATTGATCAGAGAGATTTAGAATGTGGGGGAAGAAATAGAACATGGAACATAAAACAGTAAAAAACAAGAACTGGCCCTTCGGCCCACAATGTCTGTGCTGAAGAAAATACCAAGTCAAATATCAGCATTCCTTTTCAGGAATTCAATACAGGTACAGTCCTTGAGTCATAGAATCATACAGTGTGGAAACAGGCCCTTCAGCCCAACAAACCCACACCAACCAGCATGTCCCATCTACACTAGTCCCACCTGCCCACGTTTGGCCCATATCCCTCTATACTGATCCAATCCATGTACCTTTGTCGAAATGTTTCAAAATATTGCGATAGTCCCTGCCTCAACTACCTCCTCTGGCAGCACATTCCAAACACCCACCACCCTTTGAGTAAAAAAGTTACCCACCTGGTTCCTAGTACATCATTCCCACCTCACCTTAAACCCATGTTTCCTGGTTCTCGATTACCCTACTCTGGGCAAGAGACTGTGCATTTATCCGATCTATTCCTCTCATGATGTTGCACACCACAAATAAGATCGCCCTCATCCTCCTGCGCTGCAAGGAATAAAGTACCAGCCTGCTCAACCTCGAGAGTTAAGAGAATCAAGAATCAAGAGTGTTTTATTGTCGTATGTCACAGACAGAACAATGAAAGTCTTACTTGCAGCAGCACAACAGAATATGTAAACATAATACGCTGTTAACAATATAATAAACAAGAAATAAGTTGTATATATATATGCGTACACATAAAAACAAACAAACACTAACAATACACAAGGACAAAACTAATGCCCCCAAGTCTAAGTAGTTCAGAGCTTATTTGGTGGTTGCAGTGTTTGATAGCCTGATGGCTGTAGGGAAGAAGCTGTTCCTGAACCTGGATCTTTCAGCTTTCCTCTCCCTACAGCTCAGGCCCTCGAATCCTGGCAGCATCCTCGCAAATCCTCTCAGCACCCTTTCAAGCTTGAATGGGGAAGGACACAGGTATTTGTCTCATTATAGATATCTCAGGGTTAATTTTCCTCTCTGCTCTTTCCTTGCGCAGCACAGAATCCACAATCCGCTCGGTGAAGTTGCCTGCTGTTCTCAGGGCAGCACCCTGCGCTCGCATACTTAATTCTACACACAGAGCGTCAACTCAATTTGCTTTGAAGCTGCCATAGGAGGGAAGAGGATCTGTGCCCCGATTGAAGTGAAACACAATTTGCAGAGATGTAGATGCAATGCTTCAGCACATTGCCTGCCTACATCATCGCTGCCTACTCAGGATTCAAGACAAGCTCCAACAGATGAAGCGAAAGTAATAAAACACAGTACATCACCCTCTCCTTCTGAAATATGTTTGAACACCAAATATAAAAGGCAGTAATAAATATGGATTAGAAAGTCATTGCACCACTGGATCATCTGAATCGTGCCTCGAAAATCTTTTACTTAGCAGCTGAAAAATGGGTTTTAGACAGAGTCTTTGTTAGTTATTTATGTATTTTTATAACAAACATCGGCAACAGTTCCTATCGTCAAATGATGAGATATATAGCTGAGTTACTCCAGCACTTTGAGGCTTTTAGGTAAACCCGCATCTGCAGTTCTTGTTTCTAAGATATAAAGATTTATAGTTTACAATTATAGTGAAGTAGATAGGTCCTTGAATTCAGAGGTGGAATGGGTCAGGGAGGCAGTTAGAATGGAGTGACCTTGGTAACGTGAAGGATGGCGCTATGACAATAAAACACTCTTGAAATGACTTGACTATCTCTGTCCCATTTCTGATCAGGTGGATTTTTAGATTCACGTAAATTCATTAGAATCCCATTCCCACAACTAGCCACAAAATTCTGGATGAAGTTCTATGAATGCCGTTGGAAAACATTACTGGTCGCCCAGCCGTAGGAAGGACAACCTTAAGCGGGAAAGATTCACAAGGGTACACAAATATCCCCACAAAACGTTGGATTGACAGCGGGTCAGGCAACATCTCCGGAAAACATGGATGGGTGAAGTTTTGGGTCAAGGAAGTTAAGTCAAAAGTAAGGGTCAAGAATGTTTTATCGTCATCTGTCTCAGTTGGAACAATGAAATTCTCACATGCAGCATCACGACAGAATTAAACATAATACACTGTCAACAATATAATATCCAAGAATAAAGGTTTAGTGTGTATACATATATACATATACACACCTATACACATGCACACATATGTACACATAAAATACAGGCAAACAATAATAGTGCAGTAATCGTCTATGTATTTCAGAACTTATTGGAAGTTGTAGTGTTTAATAGCCTAATGGCTGTAAGGAAGAAGCTGCTCCTGAACCCGGATGTTACAGTTTTCAGGCTCCTGTACCTTCTTC
Source organism: Amblyraja radiata (assembly GCF_010909765.2). NCBI lineage: Eukaryota > Metazoa > Chordata > Chondrichthyes > Rajiformes > Rajidae > Amblyraja > Amblyraja radiata. Next base: position 24,135,185 of record NC_045988.1, read on the forward strand.
CTGATGGCAGGGGTGAAATGAGAGCGTGCGCAGGGTGGTGTGGGTCTCTGATGATGCTGGCTGCCTTTTTGAGGCAGCGACTCCTGCAAACCCCTTCGATGGTGGGGTGGTCAGTACCCGTGATGGACTGGCAGTGTCAGGATCCCTCTTTGGAATTATTCTTCAGAGATGTTACATGACCCGCTGAGTTTAGACTTTAGAGATATAGGGTGGAACAGGTCCTTCGGCCCACCGAATCTTCACCAACTAGCAATCGCCCGGTACACTAACACTATCCTACAAATCTGTATGTCTTTGGAGAAAAGCAAAGCACTCGGTTAAATCCACGTGGTGCCAGTGAGAATGTACAAACTATGTACAGACAGCACCTGTAGTCAGGATCGATCCCAGGTCTCTGACGTTGTCAGGCAGCAACTCTACCGCTGTGGCACTGTGCCGCCCCAACTGAAGACTTTCAGTTTTAGTTTAAATCTTTTTATTTGAATTTTGAATTTAACACCAATTTGCATACATACAATGATAACAGACAGTGATAATCAGGACATAATTGTACAACAGTATGTAAACGACCCTCAAAACCCTTACCCTTACCCTTACCCACCCTCGCCACCCGGGGACAAACAACACTCACATACGTACACATCCACATAAATACGATTAAAAAAAAAAAATTTTTTTTAAAATTTAAAAAAAGAAGAAAAAATGAATAAAATAAATAAATAAATAAATAGATTGTGGGGAGGGAGGGGGGGGGGGGAGGGGTTGAGGGGATAGCAACTGCAATAAGACAGAGCTGTGATAGAGGACACTCAGTCCTCTTCCGAGTACGGAAACAAGTTAAGAGAGTTAACAAGTTCCAGGAAAGGGTTCCATGTCTCTAGGAATGTCTTGGTAGAGCCTTTGAGAGAGAACCTAAGTTTTTCAAGCTTTAAGTTGTAGAGCACCTCCTTGATCCAGCGGGCGTGTGTCGGGGGACAGGTAAGTCTCCAGTTAAGCAAAATCAGTCTCCGGGCTAACAGGGTTGTAAAAGCCAGGACCCGCTTCAACGCAACAGAGAGGTTGGTGTTGGGGGGAATACCAAAAATAGCTGACAGTGGGTTTGGAGGAATAGTCTGGCCATAGGCTCTGCTTAGCACGTCGAAAGTACTCCTCCAAAAGGTTGCTAGCTTAGGGCAAGACCAAAACATATGACTATGGTTGGCAGGGGATTGATTGCATCTGTTGCAGGTGTCTTTAACAGCGGGGTATATTCTAGATAATCTTGCGTTTGTGTAGTGGACTTTGTGAAGGACTTTGCATTGGATTAGGCCATGACGGGCACATATGGAGGAAGAATGGATCAAATCCAAGGCAGAGTCCCATTGCTGGTCTGTTAGTTTCATATTCAGCTCGCCCTCCCACGCAGCTTTTAATGAGGTATGAGGTTTCAATATACCCGACCCTAACAAGTTGTACAAAAAAGAGATGCATTTCTTCCAGTTGGGATCTAGAGCTAGGATGGAATCGGTCAGGGTTTCAGGGGGACGATTTGGGAAATGGGGGAATATCTTCTTCACAAAATTCCTAATCTGGAAAAAACGAAAAAGGTGGGAGTTTGGGAGGCTATAGTTGTACGAAAGCTCCGCAAAAGACGAAAAAATACCATCCTTGTATAGGTTTTTGATACTACTGATGCCATTACTATGCCAGGTTTTGAATGCGGAGTCTGTACTTGAAGGATTAAAGATGTGATTTTTAAGCAGTGGGGTCATAGAAACATAGAAACATAGAAAGTAGGTGCGAGAGTAGACCACCAGGTCCGTCGAGCCCGCACCGCCATTCGCTCATGGCTGAACACTAAACAGACACACTTACCCACAAACAGTAGACACAAGACACAGAACACAAGACACTACCCTCCCCTTTATACCGCTATCACCCCTCTCCACCCCAAGAACCTCGCGATCTCCTGGGGGAGGCAAAAAACCGGATAAAAACCCAGGTCCAATTCGGGAAAAAAATCCGGGAAATTCCTCTCCGACCCCAATCCAGGCGATCGACACTTGTCCAGGAGATCACTCAGGTCTTACTATACTAACCATACCTAGATCTTTCTCCTTTTTAAGAATTAGGGAGATAGTAGCCAACGACAAGGTGGGCGGTAGGCGACGATGTAAAAACGCCTCATTGTACATATCTCTCAGGACTGGTGCGAGGAGAGCAGAGAAAGCTTTGTAATATTCTACAGTGAAGCCGTCAGGGCCGGGCGACTTTCCGCTTTGCAGCGATGTGATGGCTGCTTGGACCTCAGTGACAGTTATGGGACCACCCAAGACTTTCGTGGCTTCATCGTCAATTCGGGGAAACGTCATACTACGGAACATGTCATCTGCAGTGGGAGGACAATCGGAAGCGTATAGCTCAGCGTAAAATTTAGCAAATGCTTCATTAATTCTAAGAGGATCGGTATGAATCTCCCCTAAGCTGGATCTAATGGCTGGAATTAGCCGTGAAGTCGCCTCGGTTCTGGCCTGATGGGCCAAAAGCTTCCCAGCTTTATCCCCAGATTCAAAAAAGTGTTGCCTAGATTTAAGCAGTCGTAACTTGGCTTTATTGGTAGACATGAGGTCAAAGTCTATTTGTAACCTAAAGTGTTCTTTATAAAAATTAGGGTCTGGGTCAGATGCGTATTTATCATCAATGTCCTTTATTTTTCGTAACAGGTCTGCCATTTGGGACGTCTCGGTTCTTTTCAGGTTGGAGACAAAAGAGATAAGTTGGCCCCTAATATAAGCTTTTGAAGCTTCCCAGAGTATACCTCTTGCTATGTCCGGCGAGTCATTCAGCTCAAAATATAAGGTGATTTGAGAGTGCAGGAATTGCTTGTAGTGAGCCTCTGCTAGTAATGAGGAGTTGAACCTCCACTGTTTAAAGGGGTTAGTTCGTTTACGAAAGTGAAGATCGAGGGAAGTCGCTGCGTGATCTGATATCACGATACTATGATACTCGCTGGATTTGATTTTGGAGAGCAGTCTGTTATCTAAGAGGAAGAAGTCTATACGGGTATAGGTACGGTGCACGTGGGAAAAAAATGAAAATAATTTAGTCGTGGGAAATGTATGTCTCCATGGGTCAGTGAGCCCAAGTTGTTTGGTAAAAGCATGCAAAGTCCTACCTGATTTAGTTAAAGTGGAGGCTTTGTTCGAAGATCTGTCCAGTATAGGGTCTTGGACCAGATTAAAATCTCCACCCACAATGACGTGGTAATTTTCAATGTTAGGGAGAGATGTAAAAAATTTGGTTACAAATGAGCTGTCATCCCAGTTGGGACCGTAAATACTGGCCAATATGACAGGTGTGTCTTGCAGTTTGCCAGAGACCATGACAAAGCGGCCAGCAGGGTCTTCCACCGTTTTCTGTGGTTCGAACATAACGTTTTTACGAATCAGGATAGCAGTACCCCTAGCCCTATAATTAAATTTTGAATGAAATAAGTGGCTAATCCAGCCTCTCTTAAGCCGTGTTACCTCTCTGTTGCGAAGGTGTGTCTCTTGAATAAAAATATATCGCCCTTAAGGTATTGCAAGTGGGCCAAGATCTTATCAGTCTTAGTAGGACCCCCCACTCCCCTCACGTTCCACGAGACAAATCTAAGAGTGTCGTTTGTGTTGGCCATATTTAGCTATATCCAAACGAGTGGGCAGAGCGCTGTAATACTGCAGATTGAAATGGAAGAGCGCATCGAAGCCAGCTGCTGAGAGTGGGGGTGTGGGTGGTAAAAGGGGAAAAGAAAAAAAACAAAACAAAAAAAAATACATACATATGTATACACACAACAAACGGTCGTGACACATATCACTTAACCATCTTTCAAACCTGAGTCCCCGGACCTGAGGTCCCCAATGTCCCAACCGAACCTTGAGTGCCCATTGCACCAAGGTACGTTGTCCTCGCATCCGCATGGAGTAGTCCGATCTTAACTCCCAATATTTCCACATCCCAAAGCAGCAAAGTCGCTCAATATCAGTAAAGTAACATAAAATGAATATAACTATAATAATGATAACAATGATAATAATAATTTGAGAAATAGACAATAGAAAATAGAAATAGAAATAGAAATAAAGTGAAGTAAACCTAAATGAATAGATACAAAGTTAAAATAATAGCCTTGGTAGTTGTACTACCAATGACATTGCTAACACTAATGGTAATAATAGTAGTGATGATAGTAATAATACAACAAGACAAATTAACAAAATTAACAAAATAGTGATACTAAATAAGTAAGCCAACGTATAAGTGAAACAGGAATAGCTTCCTTTGGTATAACATAGTATAACTTAAAGTTGGTAAGGTATAAAGAAAGAGTTAGCATTAGAGAGATTAACAAGTGGCAAACTGGATTCTTGGATTAAGGCGCAGGGCAGAAGAACATCAATTAAGTTTTGTTAAACAAAAACGCTGTAAGAGCTAATTGGTGTAACGCAGCCTTGACTATAATGAGTTCTTATCAGCCCCAGACAGTCCGCTATTAAGACTAGTGTATACAAACCATTCAAATGCTGGCCAGCTGCTAAAAGCAAGAAGGCAGAGATCAAATCACAAACCACAATGTGGGTCCCTTTAGCCCTATTTTATAGCATGTACAGGGGAAGAGCCTTTCAAGTATGATTACACATAAACATTAAAAGGAAAAGTTGGTAAGACATAGTCATTGATATAACAGCAAGGCCGAGCGCTAGCAGTGGCTAATTGCTAAGGGCAGTCAAGCTAAAGTTAGCCCATAATGTAACCCATAATGTAACCGTAGATTAACTGGATCCCTGTGCCATTCGGATGTAAACGTACCGAGCAGAGTCAGTCATCTGTGGGTCCCGGTCTGCATCAACGGTAAGATGAAATGAAAGCCTGAGCGTCCTCGGGAGATGTTAACCGTCGCCTCTTTCCCTCCCCGGCCATGATGAACAGCTTGGCCGGATAATGAAGGGAGGGTTTGAGACCCAGGTTGTACAGCTCCTTCATGACATCTCGATATGCAGAACGTTGTTCAACTACCTCGGGACAGTAATCTTCAAAAATGTGAATCGGGATATCTTTGTACTTCAGCTTACCCCTCTGCCTCCGAGCCTCACGCACCACCAACTCGCGGGTCTGGAATCTATGGAAGCAAACCACAACTGCTCTGGGTTTCCCACCAGGGCTTGGTTTGGCTGCTAGCGTGCGATGGGCTCGGTCTAGCTCCGGGGCTGATTCCAGTATGTGTTCGCCAAGTGTCTCGAGCAGGAGTTGAGAGAAAAAAGCTGTTGTTTGGGGGCCTTCGATGTTCTCGGGTAGGCCGACTATCCTTACGTTATTTCGGCGACTCCTGCCTTCCAGGTCGATAAGCTTAGACTTAAACTTGGCGTTCTCTTCGATGACCGTAGTTAACATTGTCTCCATAGCTCGCATGTCTTGGCTGGTGGTATCGGCAAATGTCTCTAATGACGAAAGACGCTGTTGTTGATCTAGAATAGTGGTCTGGATATTGTCCAGCTTCGTTTCCAGCTTGGTGAACGCTGCGTTAAATTCTGCCAGTAGCGATGCCTTGTGCCCTGTTAACAAGGCTGCTAGCGTAGCCATGATGGTGCTGGTCGACGAGTCTTCAATATTTTGCTCCTCTTTCTTTCTTCTGCCTGCCATCTTTACGATGTGGAGGAGTGCTGTCGATGGTGTTAAATATTTATGGTAGTTTTAAAACTTAGGCTGAGCTGTAATAACAGTTGAAGGTTAACAGATTGGGAGCTTGGAAAAAGTGCGACTACTCCAGCTTGTTGCTCCGCCTCCTCCTTCTGAAGACTTTCAGTTTTAACTGAAGATTGAACAGAATAGCAGTGCTGACCTCCACATTTGCTCGTGGTCTGTTGCCTTCTATACCTTGGTATTGTGTGTCTAGCACCAAAGGTCAAAGATCCAGGTTATAGAAGGGTCTCGACACAAAATGTCACCCATTCCTTCTCTACAGAGATGCTGCCTGTCCCGCTGAGTTACTCCAGCATTTTGTGTCTACCTTCAATTTAAACCAGCACCTGCAATTCTTTCCTACACATTTTATCCGAAACATATTTACATGTGGGCAGCTCAGTGGCACAGTGGAAGAGCTACTTCCTTACAGCGCCGGAGACCCTGGTTCGATCCTGACAATGGGTGCTGTCTGTACGGAGTTTGTATGTTCTCCCTATGACCTGTGAGGGTTTTCTCTGAGATCTTCGGTTTCCCCCCTACACTCCACAGATGTACAGGTTTGTAGGTTAATCGGCTTGGTATAAATGTAAAATTGTCCCTAATGTTTAATGTGCGGTGATCGCGGGTGGGTGCGGACTCTGTGGGCCGAAGGGCCTGTTTCCGCGCTGTACCTGAACTAAACTAAACTAAAAACAGAAGGAATGGGTGATATTTCAGACTTATAGTCTGAAGAATGGTCTCGACCTGAAACGTTACCCATTCATTCTATCCAGAGATGCTGCCTGTCCTGCTGAGTTACTCCAGCATTTTGTGTCTATTTTGAGAATGAAGGATTGTTGTATTGGATAGCACTGCACCGTCATCTCAGCACTGTGAAAGCATTGATGTGCATTTTGAGTGTCTACTGCTATGTTCCCTTGGTAATACACAATGCTTAGCGTCTAGGTACCACTCACCTGCCAACCTACTCCTGCGATGATTGATATCAGAAAATCCTTGCCATGGAGATTGGACTAAAATAACAGGGCTCCAGCCCTCAAAGGCACTCTCTGCCAAGTAGCAGTGCTCTGGTGCAATGGATGCAGGGAGAAGGTGTAGAGGGTGGAGTAGTTATAAACACACTGTCCTGGTCTCTGAGGGTGGGAGAACAAGGCATGTCTCCAGACCAGAGAGCTCCAGGGATGTTAGAAGCAGCAGAACGCTGTCTCTGAAATCACTGCCAGACTGATTCATCTCACAACTAGCAGCAGTGCAGGAAGGTCTCTGTCAAAGTGAGTGTTCTGTCCTTGGAATTGTGGCTCCGGAATATATCCCACACACGCACACACACGCTACACGTCCCAACACACGTTGCTGCCTCAAAGCTAAGAATCAACACACAAAGCAAGGCACGGGGTGATCCAGACACACACCCACCCAAACATACACACAGACACACAAGGTGACACACAATTGTGTACTCACTCACCCACAAACACAAACACAAACTGCACAAACAAGCACACACTCACACAATCCCATGGGGACACACGTACACAAATACGCAAGCACCGTTGTCACACATACAGTGGAGTTGGTGTCTTCCAGTGCCAGAGATCCTGATCATGACCACTGCCTAAACGGAGTTTGTACGTTCTCCCCGTGAGTGCATGGGTTTCTCCGGGTGCTTCGATTTCCTCCCACACTCCAAAGGCGTACAGGTTTGCAGGTTAATTGGCTTTGGTAAAATTGTCCCTGGTGTGTAGGACAGCGTTAGTGTATGGGGTATTTGGAGGTCGGCCCATACCCAGTGGGCTGAAGGGCCTGTTTCCCAGCTGTATCTCTAAAGTCCAAAGGCTCGGGACATGGAAACACAGCTTCATTAGCAAGCACACAGTTATGCACTCATACTGTACGCCACAGCACATTTTGCACATCTAACACATCAACTAATAAACCACACCACTCAGCACCCACATGAACATATATTTACACGCAATGTGGCACAGCGGTGGAGTTGCTGCCTTAAGGGCCTGTCCCACTTGGGCGTCATTTGCGCGTCATTTATGGGACATCCCAAAAATTGGTTGGCACGTCTTGACGCGTGGTGGCGTATGCAGTGACGCGCGGTAACGCACGGTGCTGACCTATCGCCCCAGGATTATGTAATGTTCAAAATCCTCGCGTGCCATCAGCGTGACGTATCCCTTGCGCACGCGGACGTACTGATGGCACACGCTGACGTACTGATGGCGTACGTGTAGCGCGTGGTGGCACATGGTGACGCACGGTGACGCACGAACATTGCCTATGCAAATTTATTATGCATTACCGTGCGTCAACGTCTGTAACTATGCGTCGCCGCGTATGCCGTCGGCACGCAATTTGTGCATCATTTGAGCGCCGCACCACGTGATCACCCGGGTATAAAGCCCACCGAGTTTTGAACATTTTTCACTGGGAAAATCCTTGCCACGGAGATTGGACTAAAATAACAGGACGGTACGAAAGACATTGCAATGGCTCCCAAAAGAAGCAGGGCCCTCGAGAGCAAAGCGCGCCACTGTCGTACTGCTAGACGGTCTTCGCGCGACAGTCATTACCAGCCTGTCGCGTAAATGACGCACAAATTACGCCCAAGTGGGAAAGGCCCTTTACAGCACTTACAGACCCAGAGATCCGGGTACGATCCCAACTCCGGGTGCTGTCTGTACAGAGTTTGCACGTTCTCCCTGTGACAACATGGATTTTCTCTGAGATATTCGGTTTCCTCCAACACTCCAAAAACATACAGGTTTGCAGGTTAATTGGCTTGGTATAAATATAAATTGTCCCTAGTGAGTGTGTGTGTGTAGGATATTGTTAATGAGCGGGGATCACTGGTCAGCGCAGACTCGGTGGGCCGAAGGGCCTGTTTCCACGCTATATTTCTAAACTACAGTAAACTAAACTAAACTCAATATGCCCAGACAGCCACACCCACATGCATGTTCTGGGCAATTTTCCAAGGGATGTAGTGGAACAGCAAGGCTGGAGGTTTGGCTGGTACCCTGTTGGACTCTGCAGACATGAGCTAGCTACTGCAGGAGTGTCTGCCAACGCTTGGTAAATTGTCCAAGCTGCTGACAGCAGGAGATGTGGCGAAGCTTCACAGTTCATCTTTAACGTGCCACAAAATTATCTTCAAGTCAGGAGTGCTCACCCTCCAGTCTGGCATTTCGCAGCCTGTCAGTATTGATGCTAACACAGTACAGAAGCTGATGCAACATGTTGCTGCCTCCATTGATGGAGAAGCCAGAGGGCATCCATAGTCTTCACACCTCGGTGAATCCTTTAGCTGCTCACGTCACAGCTCCGCACGCTGTCGGCCAGGAGCAGACTACTCTGATTCAAGAGCCTAAAAGGGCCTTTTCACGGGGCGAGTTGACGCAAGATGTCACCAGAGTGAAGAGGTCGTGGTCCAGCACGAGTCTCGCACGATATAACGGCAGTAGATAAAGAGTTCCCACGGTACTCGGCATTTATGTTATTCGTGCGAGTTACTTGGCCGTTTCCCGAGCTGTCGCGTTAAATCTTGAATGAACATCGTGAACTACACGTGACACAAATGATGTAACTTTTTTTTTCACACACTATATATATCCTCCCTTGGTTGAATCGGCTCAAATGTCTTCTGTATTATGGCAAGAAAGTAAATTGCAACGTAGCCATCAAAATGTTTGCAACTGGATTTTAAATGAATGGGAAACTTTTAAATGGAGGAAAATAGTTTTTATAAATTAATAACTTTTGTATGGCGATCATTTAAATGTCTAAACTATGGTTTATCCCAGGCGCTATTCATAAAGACGAAGCTTGCACATATGCATATAAAAATCTTACATGTGCACACATTTACCAGTCAACTTTTCAATTCGTGAATTCGTTTTACTTTTATAACGGGAGTGCCTTTATTAATCTATCCAGTAGTAACCACAGATGCTGTGATTCCAGTACTTGCTTTGATTTGTAATGCTTCAAACCTAACTTACTGGCCGAATTGCACTTTATGATCTTCCAAGGTGGTGAAAGGCGCCACGTAAATGCAAGTTCATTGGCAGTATATGGGCAGAGACCCATTGGCAGGAATGTGCAAGTTTACTCGGAGCTTGCATTAAAAACGTGGACGTGAATGCAAAAACGATGTGAAGGAAGGACATGACCTTTTACAGAGAGGGTGTTTACTGCTGCCTCGCAAATGATCCATCCCTGCACCGTGATCTGCTCCGATCAGACTAGGGGGGTAGGGAGGTGGCAATAGGGCCTCTGTCTCCAAATGGGACAGAGCAGCAAGAAAGTGCCTGACCTGCAGAGTCACAAGGAGGAAGAGCAGGGCGCAGCAGCACAAGCAGTGCAACCAGAGGCATCTCCTGCCGCTGCTGCCGCTGCTGCTGCTGCTGCTGTTGTTGTTGTTGTTGTTGTTGCCGCGGCGCCGCTGCTGCTGCTGCCCCCACGCCCACGGCTCCTCCATCTCGCTACAGTAACAAAGGGGGCATGGTCCCGCCCACCTCGCCCGCTCCCATTGGCCCGCCCGCTCCCTCCCCGACCCCTCCCTTTGTGACGTCGTCGCCGCCTGCCTGCGAATGGTCGCCTCCGCTGTCAATCAACCGCCCCCCCCCTTCTCCCCACGTGACCCTTTCGGTGGATCACCCACCCTCTGAGCTCCTTCTGGCTTGCTAGATGGGTCCCTATTTGCTCAGCCGCTTGCACGCCAAGCCCACATCTGGCAAGCGTGCCAGGCATGCACAGGGGTCGGAAGAGCAAGACAGTTATCTGCATTAATTGAGAATTCTAACCATATTTGTGCAAAGTCATGAAGTAATTGGGCACGGAAGCAAGCCCTTCGGCCCAACTTGCCCACGCCAACTAGGGTTGACAACTTTCTCACTCCTAAATAAGGGTCAAAGGGTCAAAATAAGGGACAAATTTGCCGACGGCAATTCGTTGACCGAGCCGGTGGGCCAGCTGAGGAGTTTTGGCCCGGGCACCGGAGAATATTCGGCACCCCATCCAACTCATGAACCGATGATCGGCCATGAGAAGGAGGGCTGGAGGTGTCGGCGGTAAGCGAAAGTCTAAAGGTCGAACAGCTGGCCAGGCTGCCGAACCTTGCTCACCCTCTCCCTGCTCCAAGGAGCCCACAGGCAGTGTTATCTGTGGCATCTCCTGTTGCCTCTCCACCTGTCTCTCTTGCTGCGTCTCCTCCTCATTCTCCTGCATGGCAAAAACATCTCTGACCAGCTTTACCCCCTTCCTTTGAGATTTTCTGGGAGCCATCTCTGCAAGTGTTCCTGTTAAAAAGATTATCCAACAATGACAATTAGGTGGGACGTCCTCGAAGGACACATGTTCCCATGTGTCCTTTTGAGACCACCTTTTTTAGTCACCCTCTGTCCCCTCTGTCCAGCTTCCGGGTTTACCGTTCGCAGGAGTTCCCACGCGCTATATCTCTAAAATCGG